>NC_041390.1:75299767-75310638 GCF_002162155.2 Triticum dicoccoides | reverse complement strand
TTTTGATAACTTAGGCGAAACGGATTCGCAGCTAAGCCTCCGAGTGAGAGTCTGGCTCACCACTCGGTAGGATTTTTACAAACTTAGGCGAAACGGATTCGCGGCTAAGTCACCCACTGAGGGGGAATTTTATTTGGACAAAAATAAAAAGTGACAGAAATTATGGAGGAACTATGACACTATTATTTTGAGGTCCATGGACTACAGAAGTACTTTATTGCAACTCATCCGAGTGATAAAACTTAAGTGTAAAATGGGCGGAGTAGCTCCGCGTTCCAAGCTCGGGGCTCGTCGATATTATGCTCGACGTTGTAAAGACGGTACGCCCCGTTGTGGAGAACCTTGGTGACGATGAAGGGGCCTTCCCAAGAAGGAGCAAGCTTGTGTGGTTTGTGCTGATCCACTCGGAGAACTAAATCCCCTTCCTGGAAGGCTCGACCTCTCACATTTCTAGCGTGGAAACGACGCAAATCTTGTTGGTAGATGGTCGAGCGGATCAGAGCCATCTCCCTTTCTTCTTCTAAAAGGTCGACTGCGTCCTGCCGCGCCTGTTCAGCCTCTGCTTCGTTGTAGATTTCAACTCGAGGAGCATTGTGGAGAAGATCACTCGGCAAGACTGCTTCAGCTCCGTAGACCAAGAAGAATGGAGTTCTTCCGGTCGACCGATTAGGCGTGGTCCGCAGCCCCCAAAGCACTGAGGGGAGTTCGTCTACCCAAGCTCCAGCCGCGTGTTTGAGATCACGCATCAGTCGAGGCTTCAATCCCTTAAGAATCAGTCCATTAGCTCGCTCTGCTTGTCCATTCGACTGCGGATGGGCGACTGAAGCGTAGTCGACCCGTGTGCCTTGGGAGTTGCAGAAATCTCTGAATTCCTCTGAGTCAAAGTTCGACCCATTATCCGTAATGATGCTGTGCGGGACTCCATATCTGAATATTAGTTCCCTGATGAAGCTAACAGCAGTACCGGTGTCAAGGCTCTTGATTGGTTTAGCCTCGATCCACTTGGTGAACTTGTCGACTGCCACCAGTACATGCGTGAAGCCACTTCGTCCTGTTCTCAAAGGACCGACCATGTCCAGTCCCCATACTGCGAAAGGCCAGACGAGTGGGATGGTCTTTATAGCCGACGCAGGCTTGTGCGACATATTCGAGTAGAACTGACATCCCTCGCACTTATCCACTATCTCTTTTGCCATCTCATTCGCCTTTGGCCAGTAAAATCCAGCTCGGTATGCTTTGGCCACGATGGTCCGAGAGGACGCATGATGACCACAGGTCCCCGAGTGAATATCATTGATGATGAGTCGACCTTCTTCTGGTGTTATGCACTTCTGACCAACTCCAGTCGCGCTTTCTCTGTACAATTGTCCTTTGATTACGGTAAAGGCCTTAGACCGACGGACGATCTGTCGAGCCTCTTCCTCATCCTCCGGAAGCTCTTTTCTCAGGATATATGCGACATACGGAACTGTCCAGTCGGGAATGACCACCAAAACCTCCATGATCAAGTCGACCACCGCTGGGACTTCAACTTCAGTCGGATCTGTGGCACTCTTGGGCTGTGGAGTTTCTTCGGTGAAAGGATCTTCTTTGACTGACGGAGTGTGTATATGCTCCAAGAACACACCACTCGGAATGGCTTCTCTCTTGGAACCTATCTTTGCTAGATCATCAGCTGCTTGATTTTTCAGTCGGGGTATATGATGGAGCTCCAACCCCTCGAACTTCTTTTCCAGCTTCCTCACTGCACTGCAGTATCCAGTCATGGCTGGGCTTCTCACGTCCCACTCTTTCATCACCTGATTGACCACTAAATCCGAGTCGCCATAGACCATCAGGCGACGGACGCTGAGTGAAATGGCCATGCGCAACCCATATAAGAGGGCCTCATATTCTGCCTCATTGTTGGAGGAATCAAAGTGAATCTGGAGCACATATCTGAGCTTATCTCCTCTGGGGGAAACCAGGACAACCCCAGCACCGGAACCATTCAACATCTTAGAGCCATCAAAGAACATGGTCCAATGCTCCAAGTGAACTTCAGTCGGCTGCTGTTGTTCAATCCACTCGGCGAGGAAATCTGCTATTGCCTGGGACTTAATGGCTTTCTTTGCCTCAAACTTGATATCAAGGGGAAGAAGTTCAATCGCCCATTTGGCCACTCGACCAGTTGCATCTCTGTTGTGCAAAATCTCCGATAGTGGAGCGTCGCTGAAGACTGTGATGGAATGATCAGAGAAATAATGAGCAACCTTCTTTGTGGTCATGTATATTCCATACACAAGCTTCTGATAATGAGGATATCTCTGCTTGGATGGAGTCAAGACTTCAGACAAATAATACACTGGGCGCTGAACTTTGAGAGCTTTTCCTTCTTCTTCCCGCTCGACCGTTAGCACAGTACTGACGACTTGTCCTGTGGCTGCGATATAGAGTAACAGAGGCTCTTTGCTGATTGGAGCAGCAAGCACCCGCTGGGTGGAGAGCAGAGTTTTTAGCTCGGCAAACGCAACATCAGCTTCTGGAGTCCACTCGAACTTGTCTGTCTTCTTCATCAGTCGGTAAAGAGGCAATGCCTTTTCACCGAGTCGTGAGATGAATCGACTTAATGCGGCCAAGCATCCAGTAAACTTCTGGACATCGTGCACTCGCACAGGGCGTTTCATTCGGAGAATAGTGCCAATCTTCTCTGGGTTAGCGTCGATTCCCCGTTCGGAAACGAGAAAACCGAGTAACTTGCCACCAGGAACTCCAAATGTGCACTTTGATGGATTGAGCTTGATATCATACCTTCTGAGGTTGGCAAATGTTTCGGCGAGATCAGCGAGCAGGTCGGAACCTTTTCGTGACTTGACAACGATATCATCCATATATGCTTCCACATTCCGACTGATTTGAGTGAGTAGACACTTCTGAATCATTCGCATAAATGTGGCTCCGGCATTCTTGAGGCCGAATGGCATGGTGATATAGCAGAAGCACCCGAATGGAGTGATGAAAGCTGTTTTTACCTCGTCGGGTCCGTACAGACGGATCTGGTGGTACCCGGAGTAGGCATCTAAAAAAGATAGCCTCTCGCATCCCGCGGTCGAGTCAACAATTTGATCTATGCGAGGGAGAGGAAAATGATCTTTCGGGCAGGCCCGGTTGATGTGCTTGAAATCAATGCACATTCGGAGCGACTTGTCCTTCTTAGGAACCATGACGACATTAGCGAGCCACTCGGAGTGGTATATCTCTCGGATAAATCCGGCCGCCAACAGTCGAGCCACTTCTTCACCGATGGCTTTTCTCTTCTGGACGGCGGACCGCCGAAGATGCTCTTTGACTGGTTTTGCAGATGAGTCGACTCTTAGGCGGTGCTCAGCCAGTCCCCTGGGAACACCTGGCATGTCAGCGGGCTTCCATGCAAAAATGTCCCAGTTCTCACGGAGGAACTGGATGAGCGCTTCTTCCTATTTTGGGTCGAGTGTTGTGGAGATGCGGGTCGGAGCTGCATCGGGATCGGTCGGGTGAATGTGAACAGGCTTCGTCTCACCGGACGACTGGAATGCAGACTCTGTGGCGGGTTTCTTTGATCGCAGCAAGTCACTCGGATCTGCGTTTTGCTTGTATTCCTCGAACTCGACCGCTGTCACTTGGGAATCGACAATCTTGGAGCCCTTCTGAAAGCACTCTTCTGCCTTTTTCCTATCGCCGGTGACAGTGATCACTCCTTTGGGGCCGGGCATCTTCAATTTGAGGTACACGTAACATGGTCGAGCCATGAACCGTGCGTAAGCTGGTCTCCCCAAAATGGCATGATATGCACTCTGAAAATCCACGACCTCAAACGTCAACTTTTCTTTGCGAAAATGTTTCGAATCACCAAACACCACGTCCAAAGCTATTTGGCCGAGTGACTCGGCCTTCTTCCCTGGTATAACTCCGTGAAAGCTCATGTTACTAGTGCTCAGTCGGGACATCGGAATGCCCATTCCTTTCAGTGTGTCTGCATACAACAAATTCAGCCCGCTTCCACCATCCATCAGCACCTTTGTCAGTCGAGTGCCTTCGACAACTGGATCGACCACCAAAGCTTGCCTCCCAGGGGTGGCAATATGAGTCGGGTGATCAGATTGGTCGAATGTGATGGGTGTTTGAGACCATTTCAGATAATTTGCTTTTGCTGGGGCAACCATGTTTACCTCTCGATTAATCACTTTCAGTCGACTCCTGCTTTCCACATCTGCGAAGATCATCAGAGTGGAGTTGATATGCGGATATCCTTCCTCGCTGTCCTCCTTGTCTTCAGCCTTGTCCGACTCCTTCTCCTTGTCCTTAGACTGTTTTCCCTGAAACTGCTGGATCAGGAGTCGACATTGGCGAGTGGTGTGCTTTGGGTAGATGATATTCCCCTCTTCGTCTTTCTTCGTGTGGATGTGACATGGCATATCCATTACATCGTTCCCTTCTTTATCCTTTACCTTCTTGGGGTTCCAGGATCCTTTTGGTTTCCCCTTAAACTTTCCCTGAGTCACGGCCAGAGCCTCTCCAGGAGCTGCCGGTTCAGCCTTCCGCTTCTGTTTCCGACTGGTGTTTCCTTTTTCCGACTGACTCGGCTTGTGCTTGCCGCTTCGGAGTCGGTCTTTTTCTTCGCCGTTGGCGTACTTGGTAGCAATCTCCATCATCCGACTCAAGGTCATGTCACCGGTTCGACCAAACTTCAAACTCAGTTCTCTGTTCTTGACGCCATCTTTGAAGGCGCAGACTGCCTGATGATCAGACACATTCTCCACAGTGTGGTGCAAAGTGATCCACCTCTGAATATACTCTCTGAGAGTCTCATTAGCCTTCTGCACGCAGACTTGCAACTCTGTCAATCCAGCTGGTCGCTTGCAAGTTCCTTCAAACATTCTGATGAACACTCGGGACAGATCCTCCCAAGTGTAAATGCTGCTAGGAGGTAATTGAGTCAACCATGCCCTGGCAGAACCTTCCAGCATGAGGGGTAAATGCTTCATGGCCACCTCGTCGCTCCCACCACCAATCTGAACTGCCACTCGGTAGTCCTCAAGCCAAGTTTCAGGCTTAGACTCACCAGTGAACTTGCTGACTCCTGTTGCCAACCTGAAATTGGGAGGTATAACTGCGGCTCTGATAGCTCTGCTGAAACATTCAGGACCAGAAACATGCACTCGACTGCTTGTGGGTACATCTCTGTCGAGCCCGCCTCGATGGGCTCTGTTCCGGTCGACCCAACCTTGCACGATAATGGATCGCGCGTTGAAGCCTGGTTCTCTGGGGTCGACTGGAACCCTTCGCCCTGTACTGTACTGAAGCCTGTCATCTTGCTGCCAAGGAGCGTAAGACCCACCCCTCGGAGGGGAATTGGGCACTCGACGCCTATCATCTCGGTCGAGTCGGTCGCCATATTGATCTCGCCGATTCTCGCGCCCTTCACGCCGCGGAGGCGATCTGGGGCTGTGAGCCGACTGAACTGTATTCGCAGTGACGGATCGACTGTGAATTCTGTTGCGCGACTGAGACACGGCTGAATTCCGATCTCCTGCTGCCCGGAGCAGATCCCTGATCTGCAGCAAACCTCTGCCAGCTTCCGACTGCGAAGGCTGGATGGACTCTGCTATACGGGTCGCAGCTGCTAAATTCTGGATTGGGGTTCGATATACCTGAGTCGGCGGGAAGAGTTGACGTCGATTGGTGTCGGGAACTCATTGCCACGCGCGCTCGTCGAGTGCTCGCTGAAGATTCTCCAGTCGAGTGCATTCGGCCAAATTGGCCAGACGCGCCTCCTCCAAGGCATGAGCCTCGGGGGTTTCTCCTGCGATGGGAGTACGCAGGGGATCCACGTTCCTGCGGCGAAGTTCCTCTCTTTGCAGAGAGTCAAGTGGCTCGGGCTGGTACTCTTCGTAGCCTCGTGCAGGGTCGCCGCCGTCACCTGCTCCACCATCACGGGCGAAGCCAGGGGGACTGTGGGGCCCGTCGACCATCAAGATTTCCGCCGCTGGATCACTGCTACCGCACTCGGATGCAGTCTCTACGGAGCCAGTCGACAGATCGAACAAGCCGTAGAGGGATTCGTCGGGCTCGATTGCCGCAACTTGGGTGGTGGCCGATTGGCGAGCCACCGCGTGCCTCACCCATCGCTGAAGCCTCGACCGGCCCGAGCGCTTGCGCTGGCGGGAGACTGGGAGGGTGGACGATGGAGGAGCCGACCGATACCGGGTCGACGGTTGCCGCAGCAGAACGCCGCGGACACATGCGCGAAAATGCGTTGCACCGCGGACGGGGAGCGCATCAACGTCGAGTGGAGCCTCATGGAGCCACGCGGAGTCGTCGGCGATGAAGGTGAGAGTGCCGAGACGGATCTCTTGACCCCCGACCAAAACTCCAGCAGACACCATGATGAAAGTACTCGGAAGAATCGCAACTTCTCCACAAAAATCGCTAAAACACCTGCCCCACGGTGGGCGCCAACTGTCGTGGTTCTAAGCCTGACAGTAGAGTGGGGGGTAGGTATGGAGAGGCAAGGTCCTAGCTATGGAGAGGTTGTAAACACAAGGGATGTACGAGTTCAGGCCCTTCTCGGAAGAAGTAATAGCCCTACGTCTCGGAGCCCGGAGGCGGTCGAGTGGATTATGAGTATATGAGTTACAAGGTGCCGAACCCTTCTGCCTGTGGAGGGGGGTGGCTTATATAGAGTGCGCCAGGACCCCAGCCAGCCCACGTAGGAGAGGGTTTAAGGTGAGTTAAGTCTGGGGCGTTATTGATAACGCCCCACATAAAGTGTCTTTACTATCATAAAGCCTACTTAATTACAGGCCGTTGCAGTGCAGAGTGCCTCTTGACCTCCTGGTGGTCGAGTGAGTCTTCGTGGTCGAGTCCTTCAGTCACTCGAGTGAGTCCTTCGTTGGTCGACTGGAAGGCGACCTCTTCTAAGGGTGTCCTTGGGTAAGGTACTTAGATCAGGTTCATGACCCTACCCTAGGTACATGACCCCATCAGCGACTGCATGAGAGTGGGCCCTTCTCACGTTTCTTTCACATGCGGGCTTCCATGCGGAGGTGGAAGAACTTAATCAAGGCTCTGCAAAAACAGGATGGACAAGAAACCACGGAGCTAATGGAAATGCAGCAGATGGCACTTGATTTCTTCAAACAACTATATACCTCAGAAGGAGTTGAGGGAATACATGACGTTCTTCAGCACGTGCCATTGAAGGTTACTCCGAAGATGAATGCATCACTTTTGGCCCCGTATGAGGCGAAGGAGGTTAAGAGCGCTCTTTTCGAGATGTTTCCTACAAAAGCCCCAGGTCCAGACGGATTTCCAGTTCACTTGTTTCAGAGACATTGGGATGTATGTGGCGAAGCAGTCACTAGGGCAGTATTGGATAGTGTCAGGGGAGAGGAGTGGCCTGCATGCTTGAATGATACCCTGCTGGTCCTTATTCCGAAGGTATCAAATCCAACTTTGCTCTCTCAGTTCCGCCCTATAAGTTTGTGTAATGTTTTTTACAAGATACTGGGCTCATTCAAAGAAGGGGACTTTTAAATACTTGAGTAATAGAGTTTGGGACAAGGTGAAGGGATGGATGAGCAAATGTTTGTCTGCTGGTGGGAAAGATGTGCTAATTAAATCGGTGGCCCAAGCTATCCCGGTGTTCCCTATGTCATGTTTCAAACTCCCAAGAGGCTTATGTGATCACATCAAATCCATCATCAGGAAATTTTGGTGGGGCTGCAAGCAGGGAGAACGCAAGTCGGCTTGAGTGTCATGGGATGTGATGGCACGTCTGAAACACCTAGGCGGGCTGGGCTTTAGAGATCTTGAGATTTTCAACCTATCTTTGTTGGCACGTCAGGCTTGGAGACTCTTGCAAGAACCAATGAGCTTAAGCGCAAGAATACTGAAGGCTGCATACTACCCTGACAGGACGATCCTTAACACTGAGTTGGGGTCTAGACCTTCTCAGATATGGCGAGCTATCCTGGAGGGGCTGGATTTGGTAAAGCAGGGAATCATTCACCGGATTGGTAATGGCCAAAAAACAGATATATGGAACGATAACTGGATACCGAAGGAGATGACACCACGACCCATCACGTCGCTAGTGGTCAATCCCCCAAGGTATCTATCGGGGTTGCTCTCCCCGGCAACAGCCTCGTGGAATGAGACTTTAGTCCAGACAATTTTCCTGCCTATAGATGCGGATGCTATTATGAAGATCCCGGTATGCACTCGTAATATAGAGGGATTTTGGGCTTGGAACCCGGACAAGAAAGGCAAATTTAGTGTTAGCTCAGCATATAAATTTTTGCTCAAGACAAAGTTGCAGAGGGTGGAGTGGCTGAACGGAGGCAGTGGATCATCTCACTCTGACAAACATAAAAAAGCTTAGACCTCTCTGTGGAAATTGAAAATCCCGTTGAAGGTGAGAATCTTCCTACGGAGGCTTGCTCATCATTCACTCCCCACAACGGATGTTCTAAAGAGACGAAACATGTCAGTTTGAGATGTATGCCCGATGTGTGGATATGAGGACTCATGGCGCCATGCTTTGGTTGCATGCACGATGTCCTATTGCGTTTGGGCGCTTTCAGATGAAACACTGGTGTCACTCATGTCTGAAAACGAGGAATCCAACGCAAGGATATGGTTGTTTGAACTCAATGAGAAGATGGACCATGCTAGTTTTATAAGGATGGTCATCACGCTGTGGTCAATATGGTATACCAGGAGAAAGGCCATCTATGAATCGATTTTTCAGAGCCCCCAACACACGGCGTCTTTTATCAACAACTACATTGACGAGCTGGGACACATGAGCGCGGGACGAGTGCATGAAAGTACTTGTATTGTTGCACCACCACGACCGAAGCAGTGGCTTCCTCCACTGAGCGGCATTGCGAAGATTAACGTGGATGGGGCTGTGGTGAGATCACGGAGAGGTGGTGTAGTTGCAGCTTTATGCCGCGACCAGGATGGACAATATTTGGGGTCATCGGCGGTGGTTTACTATGGGATCACTGATCTCTTAACTTTGGAGACTTATGCATGCTGTGAGGCCCTTGCTTTGGCCGACGACCTGGGAGAGCAGAAGGTTTGCGTGGCCTCGGACTGCCAAGAGGCAGTGAATGATATCAACAGGGGAACAGGAGGCCCCAATGCCGCTTTGGTGCATGAAATAATGAACCACTATAATAGCTTTATTTCTTTCTCTTTTTTTTGAGCATAGGAACTTTAATTTTGAAGCTCAGAATCTCGCCAAGTTTGCTTGTAACCTAGATATAGGCAGACATGTTTGGTTGGGCACCCCCCCCATGACCCAAACCTTGTACCTATGACAATTGCTTTTGAATGAATAAAGCAGGCGAGATTTCTCAAAAAAACTAGTTGAGTACTCTCGTTGTAAAGATCACTTCTACTCCCCTGGTTGCGACAAGTGGCGCACATGCAGCGCGCCACTTGTCGCAACCTGAGAGTTTTTTCTTTTTTTGTAGATCCGTTTATTCAAAACGTTGTATCTCTCAAACTGTGCGTCCAAATCTCAAACCGCTTTCACATTAGATTCCTCGCGTCGAGAACTTCAAACCTAGATCCCATGTTGTTAAGTTTTGACAAATTTTTTATATGAAAAAAGGATGAAAAAACTGGAAGAAAAAACCAAACCGGAAGCATGGGTTTTTTTCCTTTCCAAAAGAGGCACACCCGTGCCTCTCACGAAATCACAACCGTGCCTCTCGTGGAAGCAAAACCGTGACTCTCGCGAAAGGAAAAAAAAACAGAAAACACATTTTTTCCGTTTCCGAGAGGCACGACCGTGACTCTCGCGAAAGCAAAACCGTACCTCTCGCGGAAGCAAAACCGTGACTCTCGCGAAAGGAAAAAAAGCGCGTTTTTTCGTGCAAATTTTTTCCCTAAATTTTTTTTAGCGAAAAGCTAAGAAAAACCGGTGAAAAACCGAAACGTCGAAAACCCCCCTGAAAAATCGTTTAAAAGCCAAAAACGCGTGCGGAAAAATAAATAAAAAACATAATCTGGTGAAAGCATTCACAGCGCGACACGTAACGAATGGCTGAGAGCACGCCAAGTGGCGTTGATCATTGCGAGGCTCCCGAAGGAGCGCTCGTTAACTAGTTGCTCTCCTCTTTTATTCTCCTAGCATACACATATAAAATTCATGTTTTAATTTATTGTCAAGTAGAGTCTCTGATCTTTATGAGAAAAACATTGATTCTAGAGATTGCAGTCACTAAAATCATTGATCAGGTAGAGCTCCATATATAGTTCCACTAAAAAAACACAGCCAGAGTTCCATTGCCTCTTCCAGTCACAGCATCAGTTTCTAACCTGGAGTCACTAAATTATTAGCAGCAGCCATGCATGCGCGGATGATGTATCTCGTGGCTGGTATTTTTATTCGATGCATGCATGATGAATCTCATTGCCGACGGGAATTAGTTAGTTTGTGTACTGACAGGAGGGAGCCACGTACCACCGGTCACGTTCCTGGTCAGGTTCCACTAGTGCAGAACCGGGCAATAGCACCGGTTCATAAGGCCTTTTAGTGCCGGTTTGGTAACCGGCCCTAAAATGTAGGCACTAAAGTCCCCCCCCCTTAGTACCGGTTCAGCACGAACCGATGCTAAAGGGCAACCACGTGGCACGAGCCAGCTTCGGGGGCAGGGAGCCCTTTAGTACTGGTTGGTGTCACCAACCGGTATTAAAATGTTGGGGGGTTTTGGGTTTATGATTACTTTTTTATTTAATTTTGTGTTTTCCATTTAATTTTTTTTCGTTTGCTGGTATTTTACGATATTACATATTGTACACGTTATGCATATATACAAATAGAATTTCTAGTAGAA
>NC_041390.1:75288982-75299195 GCF_002162155.2 Triticum dicoccoides | reverse complement strand
TATACTAGCACAAATACCCGTGCGTTGCAACGGGAGATAAAAAACCTCACTTCACTAACCCAATGGCTCAAGACCTCCTCCTCTCCCCATGGCCCATCACCAGACATGACATCATCAAGAAACTCCTTGAAATCCTCCACACTACTACACGAGAAACAAAATAAATATTAGGAGCGCTGTCCAAAGATCCCCAATCTTTGGCTAATATAACAGAGAAAAGAGCGGAGTTTGGGTCGCACACAGTTCCAAGTCCCAACTCCTTGTACTTTGGTGACAGGCGCTAGTGGGTCGAGCTGAAAAATAAGAGTGAAATTTTTTTTGTTCGTAGAAAAATATAGCATATGACCAAAAAATAATGAAAAGTTTCTACTTTGTTAAAATTTCCAAGCTATGTCGACAATGCATATAATACCCACATCTTAATCTTGGATCGAAAACACGGAGGTAAACAAACTCCTGTAACTCTATATAAAACTACACTATATCTGCCGAATTGAAATTGTATTACATCGATTTTTGCACACTCAATGCTCCAAATTGATTAAGACAATTATGTCACAGAAGTTGACTTCCAATATGAATTCAATCAATTACTTGGTACCGCCTTATACACAAAGAGAATAGGCCATCAATCATTTTCCTACATCTATATATCTCATCTTTCTAAGCCTTAATTTTGATCAACATCCAACCATGAACCATCCTTGTCTCAACCTCGTTTCATATTTAATTTTGAACTATATAATAATGCAGCTAGTTTAAGGAATACACACTGTCAATACTGCAAGGTTAGGTAACTGACATGTAATTTTATGTGATTGATATTGTATGAAATTCAATCAGCTAAGGATTAACAAAAATACTATGTCTTATGTTCTGAGCAAACATAAAAAAACCTACACTAATTATTTAATACGGTGCACCTTCTGTATTTCTGCTGAATCCTATTTGGTCATGTACACATATATATCCATCCAACATCTTGCCAACAATAAAACTCGAGTAGAGGATTAGCAATGTTGTTAATCAGGTAAATCAATATGCACCTTATGTTTTTTGCCGACCCCCATTTGCTTGTATATGTATGCATGCTGATCCATCCAGTTTCTTACCTACAGTCAATTGAAACCTGAATCCTGGCATACATAGTGTGCCCACTGGACCGCCTCACGGGACGATACCGACGGTAGTTAAAGCGATGGCAGCACTGCCCTGACGATGCAAGGTGAAGCATATGTGCACGAACGCGAGATACAAAATAGGGTACCTGATTCTCAACGGGTTGTGCCGACATCTTCTGCACATAATCCTATTTTTTTTCCTAGAAATCCATACTTGAGCGATCAAGCCTGGAGCAGTCAATGCGTGCACGCAATGTAGAATTGGAACCATCGATCCTATATGTAGAATTGGAATCCATCTAATCTACACCTATGCTGCCGAACAACTGACGAATCAACACGGACTTCCACGGAAATCTTGACTTGGAAGACTGCAAAACGAAGCTTTTGCTCTTCCGTCATCAAGTATCACACTGAATCATTGGATTAGCAGTACGTATCGCCGCGTTAGTGACTGTGTAATTTTTTTAATACTAAGCCTAAATGGCCATCCGAGCCCAATGCGCCAACAGGCGACAGACCTCCCATGCTCGTTCGTTTCTACTATTTCACAAAAAAATGCTCAATCGTTTCTCCTTTCCCCAAATTTGCAGGAACTTCTCCCCTTCCCTTAATTGACAGGGTCCATGTGTGAGGCCTTCCTAGGCCTTTGACTCGACCAGCGGCTGCTCACTGATGCCAACTGTGGTCCGCCGGCCGCCGGCCTGGGCAACCATCGCCGCACTCCGCCTCCGGGCCGCCGTGACGTGCACCGGCTGCCTGCTGCTGTTGACTGCTCCGCTGCTGGCCTGCTGCTGCTTCTCTGCTTCTCGTGCTTCCTGCTGGCTGCAGGCTGCCGACTTAGTCGGTGAACTGCTGCAGGATGTCGCTGTTTTTCTTGCAAACGGAGCACCTGCCAGATCGCTGTAGCTTGTGAGATTCCGCATTGTAATTCTGACGAAGTCGGCAGTACGGATAAATTCCGGCGAGGTTGACAGAGCGGCGAGATTCCGTCGACTTTGGTAGAACGACAAGACACCATTGTTGAGCACGAAATAATGACACAATTGAGCTGGAGCTTCGGTCGAGGGAGTAGATGTGTATTTATATGCGCGTTCATCGGCCTTTGGAACAGCCAAAGGAGACCCTGCCAGAGTTCTTGCCGGGCTCCCCATGGACGCAGGAAGTGTTTGTGTCAGAGAAGGTTTCAAGCGCAGGAAGGATTGGATCAAAAATTGGAAAGGTTGAATGAAAGAAGAGGAAGGAGATTGTGTTGGATCAAAGAAGAAGAGAAAGAAGACCTGGTCTGCCGTGGAAGGGCATCGAGCTGTTGTGCTCTACAAAGGAAGAAGCAGATCGATTGAAGAAGCAGGAGACTGGATCTGTTTTTTTTAGGGATGGAGACCGGATCTGCTGGGTAACGCATCAGGGTATCTTTTTTGCAGAACGAAGGAAGGCCCAGCCTAATATAGAAAGGCATCGACGGCCCAACATCTTTATAACACACAGAACGCAATTAACTACGTAAAAACACACAGAAAACATAAAAATAGTACCACCTCGGATACGCAAGTAAAATAGTCCCACCTTGGATGTAATAAAACTGAAAGCGTAAATTTACGCGAAGAAAAGCGTATTGTGACAGTGAACCCGGAGACCCAATCCGTGCTTTATTATTAGGGAGATACACACACACACACACACACACACACACACACACACACACACACACACACACACACACAATTTCTCCTAATTGGTGCCTTCGGAGCCAGTGGTATTATTCTAGCTAATTGGTGCCTTCGGAGCACGATAAGAATTGGAAGTGGTTCATGGGGACGGTAGCGGGTAATAGTATTCTCCTTTGTGATCTATGACCTGGTCGAGCAAAAATCCCGCTATTTCCTCTTGAATTGCTTCTATGCGGTCCTGTGCTAGGAGCTTGTCCCGCACCTCTTTGAACTGTTAAGAAGGAGATCAATATGCATGTGTATTAGTTGTGTGACTAGATATCGATAATGGTGTAAAAATTGTGAATAGTGTTCTGACAATCGATATCGTACCCACTCCTGTCTTTGAGATTTGCTCCTTTCGAACGCCATCACGCGAATGTTCTCGCAAACGTAGTATGCACATAGATCATTCCCCGGCGCCTGCTTCAGGGCCTTTACGAGAATGGAATTTTGATCAGATAATAATTAATCAAGCATGATAATTAAAGAGATGGCAGCTAGCTAGTACTACTTAATTACTTACCTTGGGTCGATACCATTTCAGACTTTGTTTCCATGGGCCTGGAGTGACCCTGATGAACTTTACCCAAGCCCTGCCCGCCGACAAAGAAAATGAATAAATGGGTTATTAAATAGTTGTTATCAAGAAATGACGAACTAATTAAATAGGCCGAGATATAGTTAATAATGATTGAAATTACCTGTTGACTATCCCCTTCACGATGCTGTAGTCACTTGCTTTCTTAAGTGTCAAGTCTAGTACTACAACTGTTCCTTCATCAACTTTAATGATTAACAAGATCCAGTGAAATCTGCATGCACACACGTTTGCATGTCTTAATTAAACGAGCATATGTAAGCAAAAACATGTAGCTATAGCTAGCAGGGAAAAACAGAATTTGTAGTACAAGACAGTGTGACTCACTGGAAGTTGTAAGGAAGTAGTATATCTTCATTGTATTTGAGTTCCTTGAAGAACTGTAGCATGCTTTCCTCTACACATTTTGCGTGATATGGATCTATTTTCCATGTGTATTCATTAATGGTATTTGGGTCAACGAACCAAATGCCATAGCGTCCACCTTTTTTCATTTCATAAATCTTCATCCTGCATAATACCACAGAAAAAAATATAGTGAGGATAATTACAGGTAATGATTGATCAAAAGGATCAGCTAGCTTGAGACTTAAATTACAGAAAGAAATCACTTACAGACAATAGCAACTGACGATAGATTTGTCGAGTGCGTCTTTATTGTATAGCTGAAAAAGTTCTGAATACTCAACGGTCACAGCTTTCTTATGGTAGTAATGCTCCTCGTTGACATTCACCATGAGGGACTCTCGATTGGAAATCTTGGTAATGTCCATGTACCATTGATGCAGCATACATTCTCATTGGGAGCTTATTGACCTCCTCTGGCTCGACCAAAGGTTGGTCCCGGGCATATTTCCGTTTTATTTCCTCCTCTCTAGTTGGAGACATGGGCTCGATATCGTGGAGTTGTCCAACAGTGATCCCGATCGATTCAGCCTGCGCAATATGCTCCTCGGTTATTACCACATCGCCCACACCGGGAACGTTAATGGTTTGCCCACAATAATATTAGGCGCGCCTACTCTTATGTGTTGTTGGCACAACAAGCGGGGGGATTGATTGCGCCGCCTGTTCTCCCAGCTGGGGAACGGTTTTACCGCATTTTTTGCCCGCTGATTTGCTCGATCTCGATCTCGCCTCTTTTTGTAGACGTGCTCGATTTAACTTCCTGAGGTGGCGCTCATAGTCTGTATCAACAGGCTTGGGAGCTGGTGGTCTAGCCATACGAATGAAGTGGTCAATCTTTTCCACAGGCACTTTCTCCCTTGGCGGCGGTGGCGGTTTCGGTGCAAAATGGGCTTCCACCTAGGCCTTCGATATGGCTACGTTTTCCTCCTCGGAATTGTCGTAAGACCTCTGCGGAAGAGGCGCGAGGCTTGGACCATATTGAAATCACTTGCCTCCGCCTGTACCTGCAGTACTACCTCGACTTGTACCGCTACACACCATAGCTGAGGCGGCTCTCTTCCGTGATTGCTGAAGCGGCGAAGACGACTGACGTGGCTGAGTTGGAGGAGGAGGAGTGGCCTGAAGCTGTGCCGGACTTGGAGGAGGAGTGGCCTGAAGCTATGCTGGACTTGGAGGAGGAGTGGCCTGACGCTTTGCCGGACTTGGAGGAGGAGTAGCCTGAAGCTGTGCCGGACTTGGAGGAGGAGTGGCTTGACGCGTTGGTGGACTTGGAGGAGCGGGAGTCTGCTGACTCGATGGCGAACTGCGACGAGGAGTCGGATGACACGGTGTCGGTGGTCTTTGAAAGATGATGCAATCATTTCTCCATAGGATGATACGATGGTTGGCCTCTCTTAGTGTGTGCTCATCGTCACCTCCAGGAATGTCAAGCTCTAGCCCCGAATATTGGTCCACCACCTCATCAACCAAGACACGAGCATAGCCCGCTGAAATCGGGTTGCAATGGAAGGTTGCCTCAGGGGGAATTGTAAAAGCAAGGGCGTCCGCCACCTTCATGGATATGTTCTTCATTTTGAAGTGTAGCTCGCAGTTAGTGTTCTCCATGATGTCATCCACTGGGTAGCTATCCAGCAATGCGTCACCCGGGGCGGAACCCACGCTGCTTCTCGGCATGGATGGGACGATGCTATCCATTGGTGGATCATCCGCTAGCTGCTGAGACCGCCTTTGCTGGCTAAGTGAGTCGATCTACTCCTGCTGCCGCTGGAATTTGATTGCCAAGTCCGTGTGCGCTGATTCTAGGCCTTGAAGGCGTTCATAGTCTAGCTTCCTCTGCTCCTCCTCCATCTTCCTCTTCTTCTCCTCCGCAATCTTCTTTCTCGCACGGGTTCTGTAGTCGGCGTTCCACTCTGAAAACCCCTCATACCACGGAATAGCGCCCATGCCTCGTGTTCTTCCCGGGTGTTCAGGATTTCCCATGGCACGCGTAAGCTCGCCGTTCTCTCTGTTGGGCTCGAACAACCCGGATCGAGCCTCTTCTATTGCAACAAGTAGCTTATCTTCGGCTCCGTCCAGACATGCCTTCTTGGAAACTTTGCCTGTCTTCGGGTCCAACTCCCCCCCATGCGCATAGAACCAAGTCCTGCACCTGGGGGGCCAGCTCAATGTTTCTGGAGTAACACCTGCATCCAGCATCTCTTTCTCAGGCTTATCCCACTTAAGCATTCCCACCGCATAGCCACCTGGCCCAGCTTATGGAACTTATCCTTTTTTGCGGCATTGGCCTTGTTTATTCTCGACCGTTCCTTAGATAATTCTGAATCCTTGAATTTCACGAAATCGTCCCAATGAGCACTTTGGTTCTCTAGTGTTCCCTTGAATACTCGAGTCTTCCTTCCTCCGTTAACGTACTTGGCCCATTCACGAATCTTGTGGTTCTCGAATGCAACTGCCATCTTCCTAAGAGCAGCGTCCTTGACTTTCTCCACATCTGCATTTGTGAAATGATCTGGTAGGGTGAAATGTTCCATGAGTGTTTCGCAAAGCAAATGTTTTTGTCTGTCGTCGACAAAAGTAACTCCTGGACGTGGCTTTGATGGCTCTCTCCATTCTTTATGGGAGATCGGGAGTTGGTCCTTCACAAGAACTCCGCACTGACGAACGAACTTGTCTGCAATCTTCTTAGGCACGAATGGTTCGCCATTAGGTCTGATTGCCTCGATATTGTACTTTACGCCCTCCTTCAACTTTTTGTTCGGGCCTTGTTTCGTCCTGTTGCCTGAAGATTTGCTCGATCCGGATGGATGAAAGAAGAAAATTCGATTCGTTAATATATCTTCAAGTCATTTAAAACATGTGATGATCACCAGATGCCTGCTTATATAAATATATATACCTCGCCGGTCTTTGTTGTTTCAAGATCAACATTTTCTTCGTCATATTCATAGTTCACAACTTCATCAATTCGGTCGTCGCGATCGAATATCATATCACCCTCCCCGGTGTTGTTTAGATATTCGGAGCCGTCATAATCTTCTTCATTCTGATCATCATCTGGCCCGCGAGGATTGCGTATGATATTGAACAGGGCCTCTTCTCCCTCTCTGCCGGTATTGTCCGCCATAGGTTTTGTTTAACTAATCCAAAAGAAATATATTCAAATTACAATACATGGATGCAATCAATTAATAAGGAAAAACTGAATCAATCATAGCACATAATAAGCATCATCGTATATAATCTCGAATACGTCGTCTCGAATAATAGATATAATCTCAAATACATCGTCTCGAATAATAGATATAATCTCGAATACATCGTCTCAAATAATAGATATAATCTCGAATACATCGTCTCGAATAATATATAATCTCGAATACATCGTCTCGAGTATTATATATCGAGTACATCACTGGCTAGGTAGCTAATAAAGATCGAATACTACAGAAGAATCTAGGACACTCGCGGTTCCTGCGGGGCGGGCGGTGGACACCCAAAGAGAAGGAACCCTCACAGGATCATAGCTGAAGTGAGATCCCTGAAGAAACTGCCAGGTATTGGAGAACCCGCCGCCCTCTAACGCAACCATGTAGCGATAGACGTGCTCGTCCTCCTCCCTGACACGGCGACGTACCATCTCCGGCGGGGCCGGCTCCCTCCACACCGAAACTGGCCCACGCGAACGCCACCAAACGAGACCAGGGTCGACGACGGGATGTTCCTATGGGCTGACCTATCGCAACCAGGTGGAAGAGTCCACTGGTCAAAGCCCGTCCGGCAAAAGTCAAAGGCCTAGTGTTGTGGAACGTAGTATTTCAAAAAAATTCCTACGATCACGCAAGATCTATCTAGGAGAAGCATAGCAACGAGCAAAGAGAGTGTGTCCACGTACCCTCATAGACCGAAAGAGGAATCGTTTAGTAACGCGGTTTGGCACACGTTCACCGAACGTACGTCACCTACGCGTTTAGCACACGTTCAGCTCGATGACATCCCACTAGTGCAGAACCGGGCTTTAGCGCCGGTTCGTAAGGGCCTTTAGTGCCGGTTCCACAACCGGCACTAAAGAGTGGGGACTAAAGGTCCCCCCTTTAGTACTGGTTCATCACGAACTGGCGCTAAAGTGCCACCACGTGGCACGAGCCAGGACCGGGTGCGTGCAGGACATTAGTACCAGTTGGTAACACATGTTAGGGGGTGTTTTGGTATTATTTTTTATTTTTCCTTTAATTTTGTGTTTTCAATTTAATTTAGTGATTATTTTAGTTGTTAAATCATTAGGTGAAAGTACAACAGATTAGTTTCGACTGGATGCATGTGGATCCTAGCTAAGTGATCAAGTATATGCCATATCCATATTATACTTGATCACCTATAATTAAGTGATCAAGTATAATATGGATATGGCATATACTTGATCACTTAGCTAGGATCCATCCAGCTAAAACTGATCTGCGGTTTCTTTCATAAATGATATAATAACTCATCATCATCATCATATTAATATAAAAACTCTTGCATCATATCATCAACAACAGTAAACTAGCTAGCTAAAAATCATCATAGTCGTCATTACCACTGTTTAATCATCATAGTCATTACCACTATCTAATCATCACCAACACTAGCTTAAAGAAAAAGCATTCACTTGGACCAGAAGCAAAGATATCATCGAGTTCAACATGGTCATCATATTATAAGCGTTCATAACACCACAAAAGCAATCACCCTTTGAGATTAAATTCAGGACGAAGAACACGAACATGAGAGGATAAAAGTACTAAGAGCATGAACTAGCTAAATCACTCCTGCTGCTCTCTCTCAGGTAAAATAGCATAGAACATGTATAGCTCTCCTGATTCATCATACTGGAGCATGCAGATGAACCTGTCTCCTAATCGTTGGCTGCGCTTCTCATTGCTGCCCCCTAGTACTTCTCTGGGAACGTTAAAAATTTTGCTCCAATCTTTCACTGTTAAACATTCATCGATTTTAGAAATCTTGAATGCACTTATGTGCAATGTAGGATATCTTGGCCACAAACTAACCATTGACATGTGACCTTTAGTCTCGATCCACTGAGGCACAACTGTCATCGGGAGTCCCTGTTGAAGAACGTCGTATAGTAATTAATATACTTAGCAATGAAAGTTTAGCAAAAAAATAATGTATGCACAAGATGCACTGAGGAAAAATAGTAAAAATATTACCATCTTTCATAAATAGATGTGACCGTAGTTCAATACGATCACTATTGGTCGCACATTTTGAGTACTAACGTTTCTAAGTGCAGGAAGAAAATTTGTCTTAACAGTATGAAGATCCTCAAGCCATGAAACATAATGACTTATCTCCTCGCAGTTTAGTTCAGCTCCGGGACAGTAGTAGGTCCTGTCTACCAAGCGCCGGACATGTTTGCTTGAATGGAAATAAGCTGTCAATAGAAATTAGTTGTCAAATATTTTTGAATAAACAATATCAAAGACATAAATATGGTTGAGAAACTCACATAATGGTAGAACTGGAGGCGTTTGCACATAGACCCAGATGTCTCTATTACCTTCAATATCATCTTCCGGACGAATATCAAAGGTGATAACCATATGAGGCTCAAATGCATAAGCCTTGCATAGTGCTTGTCAAGTTTTGCATTCAAAATAGGTGTACGTGTCTGCATTGTATAATTTGACGTTGGAAGTATAACCATGCTCGGTCTTCAGGTAAACTCTTTTTACCTCCATAGTTTCCATAGCACTGAAACCTATCTTATCCAAGACAAAAATTCTTGCATGGTAGGGGATGCGCTAGTAGAATAGTGAAAATTTAAAATTATAAGTTGAAGCAAATGAAGCATATATAAGTCATGCTTAATTACGAAAAAAGACTTGTTGTTGTGACTTACTGTATCCACTTCGAAGGTCTCATCCAGCTTGATGCTGAAGCGCCTATCATCAACAAGGAAATTTCTGTCGCATAGGCCGCGCTGGTCTTCACAGTATTCACACTTAATGAAATCTTTTTCGTCGTCAGACGACATTTCCTATGTTCATATAGGTGAAACATTAAACACTTACTAGTTCTATTAATTCAACTAATTCAACTACTTCTATTAGTTCAACTAGTTCTATTAATTCAACTAATTCAACTAAGCATTTAATAAAAATAAACTTGTTCTATTAATTTTCTTACTAAATAAAGTAGCTAGTTCTATATAGTAATATTTTAATTAAATCATCAAATCTCAGATATCTAAATTTTCTTATTAAAAATAAACTAGTTCTATTAATTCAACTAATTCAACTAAGAATTTACTAAAAATAAACTAGTTCTATTAATTTTCTTACTAATTTATATAAAGTAGCTATATATAGTAA
>NC_041390.1:75192936-75288454 GCF_002162155.2 Triticum dicoccoides | reverse complement strand
TTTTAATTAGATCATCAAATCTCATATACCTAAATTTTCTTACTAAAAATAAACTAGTTCTACTAATTCAACTAGTTCAACTAAGCATTTACTAAAAATAAACTAGTTATATTAATTCAACTAGTTCAAATAATCTCATATACCTACATTTTCTTACTAAAAATAAACTTGTTCTATTAATTTTCATACTAAAAATAAACTAGTTATATTAATTCAACTAGTTCAAATCTCATATATATACCTAATTAATATCTAGCTAATTCATCTAAAATTGACATTAATATTTAACATCTTTTCATATAATTCATCTAACATTAACATTCAAACATTCTTATCTACGTAATTCATCTAACATTAATCTAAACAATAGAAAACAGAAAATAAGTAAAAAAAAATATGTGTGTGTGTATTTGTGTGTGTACAAGCGGGGGCCGGCGTACGGGCGGCGGCGCGAGACGGCGATTCGACAGGGATGACACGACGACGGGCTGCGGGCCGGGGGCGACGGCGTGATCGAGACGGCGACGTAGTATGGGGCGGCAGCGACGGGCGGCGGGGGCGACGGCGGTGACAGCGATGACGGGCGACAGGAGCGACGGCGCGCGGCGGGGCCGGCGAGGGTGGCGCGTGATGGGCGATGGCGCGGCGGTGACGGCGATGTCGCGCGAAGAAGTTGGAGAAGAAGTGGGTCAATGAAACTGATTTTTTCGTAAATGCCATATATATAGGAGGGGCCTTTAGTACCGGTTGGAGCTACCAACTGGTACTAAAGGCCAATTTTTGCCAGGTTAAGCGACGGGAAACGACCCCCTTTAGTACCGGTTCGTGGCCTGAACCGGTACTAAAGGCCAACGCATTAGTACCGGTTGGAGCCACCAACCGGTACTAATGGTTGTGTGCTGCCACTAGCGGTGCACAATGTTTAGTCCCACCTCTCCGAGCGAAGGGCAGCCGCACTGGTTTATAAACCCAGCTGCGGCTGCCCCTTCGACCTTCTCTATATAGCAGGCTTCTGGGCCTAACTTCGGCGCGCTGCCCTGTGAGCCTGCTGGCCCTTCTGGGCCTGTATTTGCAAACCCTAGGTCTGGCAGGCCCACTGGACAGCGCCCCAACAATTTTTATATAGTGTTTTCTTTTCTGCATTATTTATTTTTGAGTAAAATTTTTATATAATTTTTGCGTTTTCTGTTTTATTTATTTTCTTCTATTTATTTCTGAGTAGTTGTTTTTGCTGTATTTAGTTTCTTTGTGAGTATAACAATTTTTATATAGTTTTTTCTTTTGTGAATTATTTATTTTCTGCTATTTATTTTTGCGTAATTTTTTTATATAGTTTTTTCTTCTATTTTATTTATTTTCTTCTATTTATTTCTGAGTAGTTTTCGCCGTGACCCTCTCTACTCTTTTGCACATGCTATGCGGGTGAAATGATAATACCATGCCAAGTTCCAACATTTTCAGAGTTCATTTTGTAGTGATTTTCAATTTCACCGTCATTTAGCTCTCTAAACAAATCGGTAAATGTGTGAAAAACAGCAAATGATGTCAGAACGTGTTGGCAATTGATGACATCGCTTTGAATGTTGCATACTGAACACAAAAATAGGCTGGAGTTCAAAAAAGTTTAAAAAACATTGAAGTGCCCGTGTAATAGATGAGTTCTCGTCCGAAACCCTGATACTCCGAAAGAGATTATCCAGTTTGTACACGAGGTGCGTCCAGTTTTCGTCGTGACCCTCTCTACTCTTTTGCACATGCTATGCGGGTGAAATGATGATACCATGTCAAGTTCCAACATTTTCAGAGTTCATTTTGTAGTGATTTTCAATTTCACCATCATTTAGCTCTTTAAACAAATCGGTTAATGACTGAAAAACAACAAATGATGTCAGAACGCGTTGGAAATTGATGACATCGCTCTGAATGATCCATATTGAACGCAAAAATAGGCTGGAGTTCAAATAAGTTTAAAAAACATTGAAGTGTCCGTGTAACAGATGAGTTCTCGTCCGAAACCCTGATACTCTGAAAGAGATTGTCCAGTTTGTACATGAGGTGTGTCCAGTTTTCGCCATGACCCTCTCTACTCTTTTGCACATGCTATGCGGGTGAAATTATGATACCATGCCAAGTTCCAACATTTTCAGAGTTAATTTTGTAGTGATTTTCAATTTCACCGTCATTTAGCTCTCTAAACAAATCGGTAAATGACTGAAAAACAACAAATGATGTCAGAACGCATTGGAAATTGATGACGTCGCTTTGAATGCTGCATACTGAATGCAAAAATAGGCCGGAGTTCAAAAAAGTTCAAAAAACATTAATTATCATAAAATATACATTGATTATCAATGATCTTTTTGTGTACAATCTGAATTGTCAATATGAGTCCTCAACGGTTTAGAAACCGGTGAAGACTCATATTGCGACCACAAATTCTACACATAGAGTTCAATGAAGACCAAGTGCTTGTGATAGTTTGAGAAGTAACATATTTAAGGTGGTAAAAATCTTGCTAGGGGAGCGAGGTGGGACTAGAAACATCCTGCCACAACCTCTTTACTACCGGTTCGTGCCGCGAACCGGTACTAAAGGTGCTGGCTGGGCCGCATCCTCTTTAATACCGGTTCATGGCATGAACCGGTACTAAAGGTTCGCCCCGAACCGGTACTAAAGATTTCCTCCCGCCTAGCCGTTTGAACCGACACTAATGGACACATTAGTGCCGGCTCACATGCAAACCGGCACTAATGTGTCTCACATTTGGCCCTTTTTCTACTAGTGTCTCTCGATCTCTTGATCCAATTGAGGACGAGGGAGAGTTCCATCAGTACGACGGCGTGGTGACGGTGATGATGAAGTTACTGGCGCGGGGCTTCACCTAAGCACTACGACAATATGACCGAGGTGTGTAACTATGGAGGGGGCACCACACACGGCTAAGAGAAGACTTGGTGTGCCTTTGGGGTGCCCCCCTGATCGCTCTCTAACTATAGCACCAGAAAAGCTACTGTCTTCTAGGACTACGTCGGTATTTCCCCAAAGAGGAAGGGATGATGCAGCACAACGACGGTAGGTATTTCCCTCAGTAAAGAAACCAAGGTTATCGAACCAGTAGGAGAACCAAGCAACACAACATAAACAACACCTTCACACAAATAACAACACCTCGCAACCCGACGTGTTAAAGGGGTTGTCAATCCCTTTCGGGTAACGATGCCAGAAAAATGTACTAGATTGAAATAATAGATTGCAAATAAATAAAGTGCAACAAAGTATTTTTGTATTTTTGGGTTTAATAGATCTGAATAAAAATGCAAAGGGAAAGTAGATCGCAAGCAAATATATGAGAAAGAAGACCCGGGGGCCGTAGGTTTCACTAGTGGCTTCTCTCGAGAAAGATATCAAACGGTGGGTAAACGAATTACTGTTGGGCAATTGATAGAACCTCAAATAATTATGACGATATCCAGGCAATGATCATTACCTAGGCATCATGTCCAAGATTAGTAGACTGACTCATGCCTGCATCTACTACTCTTACTCCACACATCGACCGCTGTCTAGCGTGCATCTAGTGTATTAAGTTCATGAAAAAATGGAGTAATGCAATAAGAAAGATGACACAATGTATACATGATCCGTTTATCTATGGTGTTAGATATAGATCCCATCTTTTTATCCTTAGTAGCAACGATACATACGTGTCAGTTCCTTTTCTGTCAGTGGGATCAAGCACCGTAAGATCGAACCCACTCCCGGGCACCTCTTCCCATTGCAAGATAAATAGATCAAGTTGGCCAAACAAAACCAAAATATCGGAGAAGAAATACGAGGCTATAAGAGATCATGCATATAAGGATCAAAGAAGCTCAAATACCTTTCATGGATATAAAAAGATATGACTGATCATAAACTCAAAGTTCATCAGATCCCAACAAACACAACGCAAAAAGAGTTACATCATATGGATCTACAAGAGACCATTGTATTGAGAATCAAGAGAGAGATAGATGAAGCCATCTAGCTACTAACTACGGAACCGGATGTCTTCAAAGAACTACTCACACATCGTCGAAGAGGCACCAATGGAGGTGGTGAACCCCATCCGAGATGGTGTCTAGATGGGATCTGGTGGTTCTGGACTCTGCGGCGGCTGGATGAATATTTCATCGACTCCCCTAGGGTTATAGGATTTTTGGGGTATTTATAGAGCAACGAGGTGTTCCACGGGGCACCCGAGGTGGGCACAACCCACCAGGGCACGACTGGGCCTCCTGGCGCGCCCTGGTGGGTTGTCCCCTCCTCGGGACTCCTCCCTAGGTGCAACCTGGGCCCAACTTCTTCCTTTTGGTCCATAAAAAATCATCATAAAGTTTCGTGGAATTTGGACTCCATTTGATATTGATTTCCTGTGATGTGAAAAACATGGAAAAAACAGCAACTGGCACTTGGCACTATGTCAATAGGTTAGTACCAAAAAATGATATAAAATGATTATAAAACATCCAAGTTTGATAATGAAACAGCATGGAACAATCAAAAGTTATATATACGTTGGAGACGTATCACCCCCTCCCACGTATATAAAGGAGGGGGGAAGAGGAGGCCGACCCTAGAGGGGGCGCGCCAAGGGGGGGAGTCCTACTTGGACTCCGGGTCCAAGTAGGATTCGCCCCCTTTCCTATTCCAACTAGGAGAAGGAGGGAAGGGGAAAGAGGGGAGAAGGAAGGAGGGGGGCGCCGCCCCCTCCTAGTCCAATTCGGACCAACCCATGGGGGGGGCACCCCTTGAGGCCCTTCTTGATAACCCACGAGTATAGGGGATCGTTTGTAGCCTTTTTCGATAAATAAGAGTGCCGAACCCAACGAGGAACTAAAGGTAGAACAAATATTCCCTCAAGTTCTGTCGACCACCGATACAACTCTACATACACTTGACGTCCGCTTTACCTAGAACAAGTATGAAACTAGAAGTACTTTGTAGGTGTGATATGATAGGTTTGCAAGATAATCATGAGTATGTAAATAAAATCTAGGGGCTGTTTGTATAAAGACACAACTAAGTTAGTTTTAGTAGAGAGTTTTTGTGAACAAGAAAGTTATTTGTCCCTAGTCAATCGATAACAAGTACCGGTAATCATTCTTGTAATTTTATATGAGGGAGGCGCATGAGCTAACATACTTTCTCTACTTGGATCATATGCACTTAAGATTGGAACTCTAGCAAGCATCCGCAACTACTAAAGATCATTAAGGTCGTGAAACCCAACCATAGCATTAAGTATCAAGTCCTCTTTACCCCCCTACGCCATAACCCACCTACTTGGGTTTAAGTTTCTGTCACTCTCACAACCCACCGTAAGCAAATCATGAACACATTGCAACACCCTACATCGAGGGCCCCTCACGTTTACGCGAGAACGGAGGGTACGGTAGGACAACACCATAAATAAAATATACAATCATACCAACCAAGATCACGATTAACCCACATGACAAAACAGATCTACTCAAACATCATAGGATAACCACAGATCATTGGGAAATAATATATGGAGTTGAGCACCATGTTTAAGTAGAGATTGAAGCGGGGAGAAGAGGTGTTACACCGCTGCATAGAGGGGGAGAGAGTGGGTGTTGACGGTAGCAAAGATTGTTGATGTAGATCGCCGTCCCGATCATTGCCCTGGTGGCACTCCGGCGCCACCGGAAGCGAGGGAGAGAGAGCCCCCCTCCTCCTTATTCTTCTTTGGCCTCCCCCCTAGATGGGAGGAGAGTTCCCTCTCTGGTCCTTGGTCTCCATGGCATGGGAGGGGCGAGAGTCCCTCCGAGATTGGATCTCCCTCTCTGTTCTCTTCTGTTTCGCATTCCCCAGATCTGGCCGAAAACCGTTTCTTATATTCCCAGAGATCCGTAACTCCGATTGCGCGGAGATTTTAACACGATTTTTTCCGGATAAAAGCTTCCTTGCGCCTGAAGTAAAGCTCCAACCGACGTACGAGGTGGGTACTGAAGGAAATATGCCCTAGAGGCAATAATAAAGTTGTTATTTATATTTCCTTATATCATATAAATGTTTATTATTCATGGTAGAATTGTATTAACCGGAAACTTAGTACATGTGTGAATACATAGACAAACAAAGTTTCACTAGTATGCCTATACTTGACTAGCTCGTTAATCAAAGATGGTTAAGTTTCCTAGCCATGGACATGAGTTGTCATTTGATGAATGGGATCACATCATTAGAGAATGATGTGATTGACATGACCCATGCATTAGCTTAACACTATGATCGTTTAGTTTATTTCTATTGGTTTCTTCATGACTTATACATGTTCCTATAACTATGAGATTATGCAACTCCCGAATACCGGAGGAACACTAGTGTGCTATCAAATGTCACAACGTAACTGGGTGATTATAAAGATGCTCTACAGGTGTCTCCGATGGTGTTTGTTGAGTTGGCATAGATCGAGATTAGGATTTGTCACTCCGATTGTCGGAGAGGTATCTCTGGGACCTCTCGGTAATGCATAGCACTATAAGCCTTGCAAGAAATGTGACTAATGAGTTGGTTGCGGGATGATGCATGATATGTCTCCAACATATCTATAATTTTTGATTGCTCCATGCTATATTATCTACTATTTTGGACATTATTGGGCTTTATTATCCACTTTTATATTATTTTTGGGACTAACCTATTAACCGGAGGCCCAGCCCAGAATTGCTGTTTTTTGCCTGTTTTAGGGTTTCGAAGAAAAGGAATATCAAACGGAGTCCAAACGGAATGAAACCTTCGGAAACATGATTTTCTCATTAGATATGATCCAGGAGACTTGGACCCTCCGTCAAGAAAGCCACGAGGCGGTCACGAGGGTGGAGGGCACGCCCCCCTAGGGTGCGCCCCCTGCCTTGTGGGCCCCTCGAAGCTCCACCGACGTACTTCTTCCTCCTATATATATCCACGTACCCATCAAACGATCAGAGACGGAGCCAAAACCTAATTCCACCGCCGCAACTTTCTGTATCCACGAGATCCCATCTTGGGGCCTGTTCCGGAGCTCCGCCGGAGGGGGCATCGATCACGGAGGGCTTCTACATCATCATCCAAGCCTCTCCGATGAAGTGTGAGTAGTTTACTTCAAACCTACGGGTCCATAGTTAGTAGCTAGATGGCTTCTTCTTTCTTTTTGGATCTCAATGCAATGTTCTCCCCCTCTCTCGTGGAGATCTATTCGATGTAATCTTCTTTTTATGGTGTGTTTGTTGAGACCGATGAATTGTGGGTTTATGATCAAGTCTATCTATGAATAATATTTGAATCTTCTCTGAATTCTTTTATGTATGATTGGTTATCTTTGCAAGTCTCTTCCAATTATCAGTTTCGTTCGGCCTACTAGATTGGTTGTTCTTGCCATGGGAGAAGTGCTTAGCTTTGGGTTCGATCTTGCGGTGTCCTTTCCCAGTGACAGAAGGGGCAGCAAGGCACGTATTGTATCGTTGCCATCGAGGATAACAAGATGGGTCTTTATCATATTGCATGAAACTATCCCTCTACGTCATGTCATCTTGCTTAAGGTGTTATTCTGTTTTTAACATAATACTCTAGATGCATGCTGGATAGCGGTCGATGAGTGGAGTAATAGTAGTAGATGCAGAATCGTTTCGGTCTACTTGTCTCAGAGGTGATGCCTATATACATGATCATACCTAGATATTCTCATAACTATGCTCAATTTTGTCAATTGCTCAATAGTAATTTGTTCACCCACCGTAGAATACTTATGCTCTTGAGAGAAGCCACTAGTGAAACCTATGGCCCCTGGGTATCTTTCTCATTATATTAATCTCCATCACTTTATTATTTCTTTGCTTTTACTTTGCTTTTAGTTTATACTTTGCATCTCTATACCAAAAATATCAAAAATATTATTTATCATCTCTATAAGATCTCACTTTCGTAACCGTGAAGGGATTGACAACCCCTAAGCGCGTTGGTTGCGTTGAGCTATTGTTTTTGTGTAGGTACGAGGGACTCGTGCGTAGCCTCCTACTGGATTGATACCTTGGTTCTCAAAAACTGAGGGAAATACTTACGCTACTTTGCTGCATCATCCTCTCCTCTTCAGGGAAATCCAATGCAGTGCTCAAGAGGTAGCAATGCATTACGGAACGAGTAAAGAGACTTGCCGGTAACGAGATTGTACTAGGTATGATGATACCGACGATCGAATCTCGGGCAAGTAACTTACCGATGACAAAGGGAACAACATACGTTGTTGTGCGGTTTGACCGATAAAGATCTTCGTAGAATATGTAGGAACCAATATGAGCATCCAGGTTCCGCTATTGGTTATGGACCGGAGATGAGTCTCGGTCATGTCTACATAGTTCTCGAACCCGTAGGGTCCGCACGCTTAACGTTTGATGATGATTGGTATTATGAGTTTATGTGATTTGATGTACCGAAGGTTGTTCGGAGTCCCGGATGTGATCATGAACATGACGAGGAGTCTCGAAATGGTCGAGACATGAAGATTGATATATTGGAAGGTTATGTTTGGACGCCGGAAAGGTTTCGGATAGGTTCGGGCATTTTTCGGAGTACCGGGGGGTTACCGGAACCCCCTGGGGGTTTAATGGGCCTACATGGGCTTTAGTGGAAGAGAGGAGGAGGCGGCCAAGAGGAGGGGCGTGCCCCCCAATCCCAATCCGAATTGGGGAGGGGGCCTGGCCCCTTTTCCTTTCTCTCCCTCTTCCCTTCCTTCCCCCTCCTAGTTGGACTAGGAAAGGGGGGAACGTACTCCTAGTAGGAGTAGGATTCCCCCTTGGGGCACACCCTATGAGGCCGTCTGGCCCCCTCCTCCACTCCTTTATATACGGGGGATGGGGCACCCCATAGACACACAAGTTGATTTCTTAGACGTGTGTGGTGCCCCCCTCCACAGATTTCCACCTCGGTCATATTGTCGTAGTGCTTAGGTGAAGCCCTGCGTCGGTAACTTCATCATCACCGTCAATATGCCGTCATGTTAACAAAACTATCCCTCGGCCCCAGCTGGATCTAGAGTTCGAGGGACGTCACCAAGCTGAACATGTGCATATCACGGAGGTGTCGTGCATTCGGTACTTGATCGGTTGGATCGCGAAGAGGTTCGACTACATCAACCGCGTTACTAAACGCTTTCGCTTTCGGTCTACGAGGTTACATGGACACACTCTCCCCGCTCGTTGCTATGCTTCTCCTAGATAGATCTTGTGTGATCGTTGGCAAATTTTTGAAATACTACGTTCCCCAACAGTGGCATCCGAGCCAGGTCTATGCGTAGATGTTATATGCACGATTAGAAAACAAAGGTGTTGTGGGCATGGGTATATAGATATTGCTTGCCGTCACTAGTTGTTTCTTGATTCGGCGGTATTGTTGGATGAAGCGGCCCGGACCGACATTACATGAGCGCGTTCATGAGACTAGTTCTACCGACGTGCTTTGCACACATGTGGCTAGTGGGTGTCTATTTCTCCAACTTTAGTTGAATCGGATTCAATGAACATGGTTCTTTCTGAAGATCAAAAAGCAATCACTATACCACGTTGTGGTTTTTATGCCGTAGGTAAGAATGGTTCTTGCTAAGCCCATAGCAGCCACGTAAAACTTGCAACAACAAAGTAGAGGACGTCTAACTTGTTTTTGAAGGGCATGTTGTGATGTGGTATGGTCAAGACGTGATGATATATAATTTGTTGTATGAGATGATCATGTTTTGTAACAGTTATCGGCAACTGGCAGGAGCCATATGGTTGTCACTTTATTGTATGAAATGCAATCGCCATGCAATTGCTTTACTTTATCACTAAGAGGTAGTGATAGTCGTAGAAGCAATAGTTGGTGAGACAACAACGATGCTTCGATGGAGATCACGGTGTCATGCCGGTGACGATGGTGATCATGATGGTGCTTTGGAGATGGAGATCAAAGGCACAAGATGATGATGGCCATATCATATCACTTATATGATTGCATGTGATGTTTATCCTTTATGCATCTTATTTTGCTTAGTTTGACGGTAGCATTATAAGATGATCTCTCACTAAATTTCAAGGTACATGTGTTCTCCCTGAGTATGCACCGTGGCTACAGTTCTTCGTGCCGAGACACCACGTGATGATCGGGTGTGATACGCTCTATGTTCACATACAACGGGTGCAAGCCAGTTTTGCACATGCAAAATACTCGGGTTAAACTTGACGAGCCTAGCATATGCAGATATGGCCTCGGAACACTAAGACCGAAGGGTCAAGCGTGAATCATATAGTAGATATGATCAACATAGTGATGTTCACCATTGAAAACTACTCCATCTCATGTGATGATTGTACATGGTTTAGTTGATATGGATCACGTGATCACTTAGATGATTAGAGGGATGTCTATCTAAGTGGGAGTTCTTAAATAATATGATTAATTGAACTTTAATTCATCATGAACTTAGTACCTGATAGTATTTTGCATGTATATGTTGTTGTAGATAAATGGCCCGTGCTACTGTTCCACTGAATTTTAATGCGTTCCTAGAGAAAGATAAGTTGAAAGATGATGGTAGCAATTACACGGAATGGGTCCGTAACTTGAGGATTATCCTCATTGCTGCATAGATGAATAACGTCCTGGAAGCACCGCTAGGTGCCAAACCCGATGCAGTAGCAACTCCAGATGTTATCAACACCTGGCAGAGCAAAGCTGATGACTACTCGATAGTTTAGTGCGCCATGCTTTATGGCTTAGAACCAGGACTTCAACGATGTTCTGAACTTCATGGAGCATATGAGATTTTCCAGGAGTTAAAGTTAATATTTCAAGAAAATGCCCGGATTGAGAGATATGAAGTCTCCAATAAGTTCTACAACTGCAAAATTGAGGACAATATTTCTGTCAGTGACCATATACTCAGAATGTCTGGGTACCACAATCACTTGACTCAGCTGGGAGTTAATCTTCCGGCTGATAGTGTCATTGACAGAGTTCTTCAATCACTGCCACCAAGCTACAAAAGCTTTGTGATGAACTATAATATGCAAGGGATGGATAAGACAATTCCCTAGCTCTTCGCAATGCTAAAGGCCGCGGAGGTAGAAATCAAGAAGGAGCATCAACTGTTGATGGTCAATAAGACCACTAGTTTCAAGAAAAAGGCCAAGGGGAAGAAGGGGAACTTCAAGAAGAACGGCAAGCAAGTTGCTGCTCAACTGAAGAAGCCCAACTCTGGACCTAAGCCTGAGACTGAGTGCTTCTACTGCAAAGAGACTGATCATTGGAAGCGGAACTGCCCAAGTATTTGGCGAAGAAGAAGGATGGCAAAGTGAAATGTATATTTGATATACATGTTATTGATGTGTACCTTACTAATGCTCGCAGTAGCGCCTGGGTAATTGATACTGTTTCTGTTGCTAATATTTGCAACTCGAAACAGGGGCTACGGATTAAGCGAAGATTGGCTAAGGACAAGGTGACGATGCGCTTGGGAAATGGTTCCAAAGTTGATGTGATCGCCGCCGGCACGCTACCTCTACATCTACCTTCGGGATTAGTTTTAGACATGAATAATAGTTATTTGGTGCCAACGTTAAGCATGAATATTATATCTGGATCTTGCTTGATGCGAGACGGTTATTCATTTAAATCAGAGAATAACGGTTGTTACATTTATATGAGTAATATCTTTTCTAGTCATGCACCCTTGATGAGTGGTCTATTTTTACTAAATCTTGATAGTAGTGATACACATATTCATAGTATTGAAGCCAAAAGATATAAGTTTAATAATGATAGTGCAACTTATTTGTGGCACTGCCGTTTAGGTCATATTGGTGTAAAGCGCATGAAGAAAGTCCATGCTGATGGGCTTTTGGAATCACTTGATGCTTGCGAACCATGCCAATCCCTAATCTCTCTTAGGACATATTAGAGAGAAGGATTCATTGCGTTTTACAATATGGAGCCACCGCCAAGCCCTAATCTATCTTAGGAGGGCTGATCTAGAGTCCGTTCGGGGCTCCGGAGAGGGGAATCCGTCGCCATCGTCATCATCAACCTTCCTCCATCACCAATTTCATGATGCTCACAGCCGTGCGTGAGTAATTCCATCGTAGGCTTGCTGGACGGTGATGGGTTGGATGAGATTTACCATGTAATCAAGTTAGTTTTGTTAGGGTTTGATCCCTAGTATCCATAATATTCTAAGATTGATGTTGCTATGACTTTGCTATGCTTAATTCTTGTCACTAGGGCCCACGTTCCATGATTTCAGATCTGAACCTATTATGTTTTCATGAATATATGTGAGTTCTTGATCCTATTTTGCAAGTCAATAGTCACCTACTATGTGTTATGATCCGGCAACCCCGAAGTGATAATAATCGGGACCACTCCCGGTGATGAGTGTAGTTTGAGGAGTTCATATATTCACTAAGTGTTAATGCTTTGGTCCGGTACTCTATTAAAAGGAGGCCTTAATATCCCTTAGTTTCCAATAGGACCCCACTACCACGGGAGGGTAGGACAAAAGATGTCATGCAAGTTCTTTTCCATAAGCATGTATGACTATATTCGGAATACATGCCTACATTACATTGATGAACCGGAGCTAGTTTTGTGTCACCCTATGTTATAACAATTGCATGAGGAATCGCATCTGACATAATTATCCATCACTGATCCATTGCCTACGAGCTTTTCACATATTGATCTTTGCTTAATTACTTTTCCGTTGCCACTGTTACGATTACTACAAAACTACTACTGTTACATTTGCCACCGTTACCGTTACTTCCATACTACTTTGCTACTAAATACTTTGCTGCAGATATTAAGTCTTTGAGGTGTGGTTGACAACTCAACTGCTAATACTTGAGAATATTCTTTGGATCCACTTGTGTCGAATCAATAAATTTGGGTTGAATACTCTACCCTCGAAAACTGTTGCGATCCCCTATACTTGTGGGTTATCAAGACTATTTTCAGGCGCCGTTGCCGGGGAGCATAGCTCTATTCTTTGAGTCACTTAGGATTTATATCTGTTGATCACTATGAGGAACTTGAAAGATTAAAGAACCAAGATTTTTCCCTCAACTACGAGGGGAGGTAAGGAACTGCCATCTAGCTCTGCACTTGATTCTCCTTCTGTTTTGATTAAACTTGCGATACCTACTCCTGTTATTGATCCTGATATGTTGCATGTTATTGATGATGCCACTTCTGCTATGCATGATGCTTATGATGAAACTACTTATATGTTTGATAATACTGTGCCATTAGGCGAATTTCTTGATGAACAACTTGCTAGGGTTAGAGAGAATGAAATTATTGAAACTAATAATATTGATGAAAGTGATGATGAAGATTCTCCCCCTAGATATGAATTGCCTGATGTTCCTGAGGTTTATGTTATGGATGAAGAAACTGCTAGAGATCTTTTTGCTTGCAAAGATAGATATGATCTTAAGAAACTGTTAGCCAAGCTGAAAGAAAAGTCTTTGAATGCTAGAATGAAATATGACCCTTCTTTTGCTACTTCACCTATTTGTATTTCTGATAAGGATTATGATTTCTCTGTTGATCCCGAGTTAATTACTTTGGTTGAATCTGATCCTTTTTATGGCTATGAATTTGAAATTTTTGCGGCACATCTTACTAAATTAAATGATATAGCCACCCAATTAAGTCATGAGGAAAAAATTCATTACTACTATGTCCTTACATTATTTCCATTCTCATTAAAGGGTGATGCTAAAACATGGTTTAATTCTCTTGCTCCTGGTTGTGTGCGTAGTCCCCAGGATATGATTTATTACTTCTCTACTAAATATTTCCCCGCTCATAGGAAACAAGCTGCCTTAAGGGAAATATATAATTTTGTGCAAATTGGAGAAGAGTCTCCCACAAGCTTGGGGGAGGCTTCTCCAATTACTTAATGCTTTGCCTGATCATCCTCTCAAGAAAAAATGAAATACTTGATATGTTTTATAATGGAATAACCGATGCTTCCAGGGACCACCTGGATAGTTGTGCTGGTTGTGTTTTTAGGGAAAGAACTGTTGAGCAAGCTGAATTGCTATTGAATAATATATTGAGTAATGATAATGATTGGATACTTCCTGAACCAACTCCTAAGCAAACTCCGATGAAAAGGGGTATTCTATTTCTCAGTCCTGACGATATGCTAAAGATGTTAAGAATTTACCGCCTATTGAAGAAATACATGGTCTTGATAACCCAACACAGGTAGTAAAGGTAAATTCTCTCTATAGATTTGATGAAGGTGATATTCCTCGTAATAAGTCTGCTAGCCAATGCTTGGAGGAGTTTGATAATTTTATTCTTAAACAAGAAAACTTCAATGCTTATGTTGGTAGACAATTGAAATGTAATGCTGATATGCTAGAACACTTGAGTGATTATATGTCTAGAGTTAAAGGTGACCTCAGACTTATTAGTAAACATGCTTCTATGGTTACCACTCAGATAGAACAAGTGCTTAAAGCTCAAGATGATTTCTCAATGAATTAAATAATAAGAAAAATGATAATGCTATTGGAGTTATGACTAGAGGGGGTAAAATGACTCAGGAACCTTTGTATCCTGAGGGCCACCCTAAGAGAGTTGAGCAAGATTCTTAGAGAACTAATGTTGATACACCTAGCCCTTCTAAGAAGAAGAAAAAGAAAATGATAGGACCTTGCATGCTTCTAGTGAACCTGTTGTTGACACACCTGAGAATCCCAATGATATTTCTATTTCTGATGCTGAAGCACAATCTGGTAATGAACATGAACCTAGTGATAATGTTAATGATGGTGTTCATGTTGATGCTCAACCTAGCAATAACAATGATGTAAAGATTGAACCTGCTGTTGATCTTGATAACCCACAATCAAAGAATCAACTTTATGATAAGAGAGATTTTGTTGCTAAGAAGCACGATAAAGAAAGAGAACCATGGGTTCAGAAACCCATGCCTTTTCCTCCTAAAACATCCAAGAAAAAGGATGATGAGGATTTTGAGCGCTTTGCTGAAATGATTAGACCTATCTTTTTGCGTATGCGTTTGACTGATATGCTTAAAATGAATCCTTATGCTAAGTATATGAAAGATATTGTTACAAATAAAGGAAAGATTCCGGAAGCTGAAATTTCCACCATGCTTGCCAATTACACTTTTAAAGGTGGAATACCTAAGAAACTAGGAGATGCAGAAGTACCAACTATACCATGCTCTATTAAAAGAAACTATGTTAAAACTGCTTTATGTGATCTTGGAGCCGGTGTTAGTGTTATGCCTCTCTCTTTATATTGTTGCAAATGGCCGATAAATCAACTGCTATACCTGTCGTTATTTGTGAGGATGTGCCTGTTGTGGTTGCAAACGTTACTATTTTAACAGACTTTGTTATTCTTGATATTCCCAAGGACGATAGTATGTCGATTATCCTTGGTAGACCCTTTTTGAATATTGCAGGGGATGTTATTGATTGCAACAAAGGCAATGTCACTTTTCATGTTAATGGTAATGAGCATACGGTACACTTTCCGAGGAAACAACCTCATGTCCACAGTATCAATTCTATTGGAAAAATTTCAACTATTACTATTGGAGGTTTTTAAATTCCCTCTTCCTACTGTCAAGAAGAAATATGATATTCTTATTGTTGGGGACATGCATATCCCCGTTGAGGTAACCTAGTGTCATTCGAAAATTATCCGGTTTCATGTTATTCGGAAAGAGTTTGTTAACAAGACTTGATCAACCTTGTTAGTGGATTCCTTTTGATGAGCATGAGATGGATTAAGTTAGAAAGAACAACTCTATGTACCCTCCTTTTACTTTCTGTTATTTAGATTAAATAAAGCAAAAATATTTTTTTTTCTGCTTTCTGAATCATCCTTGTAACAAAAAATACCCCAAAAATAAAAATTCTCCAAATGTCCTGAAAATGAAATATGATTTTTTAGAATATTTAAGAATTTATGGCACTAAGAACACACCAGGGCGACCCACCGTGTGGCCACAAGGGTGCAGGGCGCGCCCACCGCCCTATGGCACGCCCCCTGCCTCGTTGGCCCCACGTGGACCCCCTCCACTTATTCCCGCACCCACTCACTATGTTTTCCTCCAGAAAAATCCTCACATAGCTCAAACCTGTGTTCTAGCTCATCTTGCTACCATTTTCGATCTCCTTGCTCAAACTCCACTCACAAAACTGTTTGGGGAGATTGTTCTTCGGTATGTGACTCCTCCAATGGTCCAATTAGTTTTTGTTCTAGTGCTTTATTTATTGCAAATTTTTGCTGCTTAGGTGACCCTTTTCTTGAGCTTGCATGTCAATCTTATTGGTCCAAAGTAGTTTTAATGCATGATATAGCCTCTAGGCATTTGTGGGAGTAGTTGCTATCAATCTTGTTGAGTTTGGTTCACTTTTATTTCGAGTCACTAAAAATTTCAGAAATTTTTCAAAGAAATAAAATGATCAAGAGATTGTTGAGGGGCTCTTCGAGCCAAAGCTCGAAGGATAAGCAGAATGAGGAGAATAAAAAGCCCAAATACAATCGTCCTCGCACTGCGGAGGTTCGGCCATGCGAATGGCTTTGTGATGCGTTCTTGAGAGCCGCTGGAATTCATGATGCCTTTTATTACTTAGCTGAGAATGCAAGCCTCACCGACTTCCTCCACGACCAGCGCGAATAGTATCTCTTACTCACTAATATTTTTGTGCAAATTTTTTATTTCCATGCTAAGAAATCACCACCTTCAGTGGAGTTTCATTTATATGATGAGGTTAAGGAGATGTCACTTTATGATTTTTGTCGGGTCTGCAAGTTACCCTTTATGGGTAGCATCACTACAAAAAAATACACTTTCGTGATGATACGTGTTTGTCACAGTAGGTTGCGTTTTTTGTCATGCATGTACATCCACGACAAATTTATGACAGAATCAAGATAGTCATACCTGTGCTGTCGTAGAAGTGTTCCATGACATTACCAAAATTATCATCACGGAAGTATCCAGTTCCATGACGATAAATCGCGCGTCACAGAAGTGCTTTCGTCAAGGGTGACCGACACGTGGCATCCACCGTAACGGAACGCCGTTAAGCTATCGGGTCGGGTTTTGGATCCGATAACCCGTTAACAGCCCCGACCAATGGGGATTTTCCACGTGTAAAATCATCATTGGCTAGAGGAAACACGTGTCAGCTCATCGTTGGGACAGATGTCATCCACTCATTGGACAGGAGGCGCCTATGATAGGTCGACACGTGGCACGGCCCAACAGTGGCCCATTCTGGTGAAAAAGGCCGGCCCAGTAAAAATTAGCATGTCGGCCCATATAAGGCCTACTTGTGTCAGGTCCATTTAAGCCCATGGCCCATACGAGATGTGCCAATTCGGCCCGTTAAATATTTGACACCATTGCAGCCCATCGCCAGTTCGAGCCCATTAACAGCCCGCTATATATTTGGGCTCAATATCGGCCCGATGAGATTTCGACCTGTTAACGGCCCATTTAATGGATGGGTCAATTTTCAGGATGTACATCTTTCGGCCTTTTAGCGACCCATTTAAATGTTGGGCTAATTTCTAGCCCGGTGTGTCTTTCAGCCTGTTGATGGCCCATAAATCTGATGGGCCATTTGTAGTCGGACCTGAGTTTCGGCCTTTTAGCAGCCCATTTAAGTGTTGGGACAATTTCGGGCCTGGTGTCACTTTCAGCCTGTTGACGGCCCATAAATCAGGTGGGCCAATTGTAGTCGGACCTGAGTTTTGGCCTTTTAGCGACCCATTTAAGTGTTGGGGCAATTCCCGGCCCTGTGTGCCTTTCGGCCGGTTAACGGACCATAAATGAGTTGGGCCATTTGTAGTCGGACCTCAGTTTTGGCCTCTTAACGGCCCATGCCCTTCATGGTCCAATACCAGCCCGATTTCTCTTTCGGCCTGCTAAAGGCCCACAACACAGTTGGGTCGTTTACAATACGACCTGACTTTCGGCCTCTTAGCGGACCATGCTCGTCATGGTCCAATACAAGCCCGCTGCCTCTTTCAGCCTGCTAAAGGCCTACAGTATAGTTGGGCCATATGTAGCCCAAACTTAGTAATGGCCTGTTAACGGCCTGTGAAATAAATTGGGGCCACCTGTTGCTCGCTTCGATGTCGACCTGTTAATGACCTGGGAGGTAAGAGGGCCGACCATTAACTTTCGGCCTAGTAACAGCCCATTAACTTAATGGGCCCACTAAAGTTCGTTCATGTCTTTAGGCCAAATTAGATAATTTGAGCCCATTACGACGAGCAAAGGTACGACATACAGGGAATAACGTTGCACATCCAGAATATATTACAGGAAATTACATCCACTTGGCAATCAAAGATTGATGCCAGTGCAAATAAATGAGCAGAATCTAACCATCTACAATGTCACAATCTGCAACCTCATCACAGATGACGCCCATAAGCATGTGGGCAAGTTCTTGCTGCTTTGCCACACTGTCTCTAAAAACATTGATCAGTTGTTGTGTCGCACGACTCTGCACCTCTTATTCATCCACCATTTCCATCATTGCTTCAGCCATTAATTGGTTCACAAACATACAATTATTCCATTGCATTCGAGACAGAGGATACTGAACAGATTCAGATGGCGATTTTGGCAGGCTTGTATTATTGATAGTGGAGAGTGTCTTGACCACTGCATCATGACATACATTAGGACGGGAACCAAACAGATTAATCATGAGTTATTGCCATATTACCTGGCCTAGATTTACTGGAAAGAAACAATGGGGTTGCCTTGCCGTTTTTAGGGTTTGTCTTCTTATCTTCAGCAGCCTGCACAAAATTAACACACTAGCATTGCTATCATGGCCAAGTCAGATAATAGGAAAGCAACATTGACACAACGAACGTTTGGGCAACTAGCCTACACCAAATTAACACAATATGGCACAACTATCATCAGCCAGGTAAGGTAATGCGAAAGCAACATTGACACAATGAATGAATGGGCAACCAGAGAAGCACTACAATTCAGTAATGTGCATGATATGAGATAGCATATTCATGCAGCTCAGTACGCAAAACTACCAGGCAGTTTTCCTTACAAATATCAACATTGGCGCCTTTAACATTTAGCTACAACTAATTTTAGATCAGATAAAGGTTAGATTCACGCCGATTAACAAAATACATGCTGATGTAAAAATATAGTGATATACAATAGGTACTTACATCAGCACTGGAGCACAGAGAATTCCCGCAAGATATTTTCTTCGAATACGATCCTAGTGGAGGAAGTCTTGTATCGTTTAACCTTATTTTCTAAAAGAGAGACGGGTAAGAAACATGTAGAAAATATGATCAGAATGCTATAAAATTTCATGATGCGAGGATACGCACACGCTTCTTAGAATGGAGTTGACATTCTTTTGCTGGACTGGAGCGGACTAGTTCTTTGGCCACTGGAATCTGCTTATTATCAGTGGGAGTTGGGTTTCTCTGTGCTGGAGCAGTATCGATGAAAAATGGAGTTGGTTTATTATCTCCTGGCGTTTGGATCTTTTGCAAAGACCTGGTTTGTAACCCTTTAGATTCTAACAAAGCCGTCTTCCCCTTGCATGCCTTATATAGAAGAATGGTGATTCAGTTATAAAACATGCTACAGCAGAGATGGAATAGGTACTGAAGAATAGAAAGGCATGACATATTGACATGTATTCACTCCATCCGGAAATAAATGGATGGGTCTAGGCGTATTTCAGTTCTAGATACATCTAGTTTTATCCATTTCTGCGACATTTAATCCGGACGGAGGGAGCATGATGTAAGGCTAGGGATACGACAGGACAACACAGTAAAAAAACACTGAAAAACCCACTGCAGAACCAAAGTATTCAAACCCACTGATATGAGATAGTACACTCATGCAACTCAGGATGCAAAACTACCAGGCAGTTTTCCTTGCAAAAATCAACATTGTGGCCTTTAATCATACATTTTGCTACAACTAAATTTAGATCAGATAAAGGTTGGATTCACGCCAATGAACAAAATACATGCTGATGTAAAAATATAGTGATATACAAGAGGTACTTATATCAGCACTGGAGCACAGAGAATTCCCGCAAGATATTTTCTTCGAATACGATCCCAGTGGAGGAAGTCTTGTATCGTTTAACCTTATTTTCTAAAAGAGAGACGGGTAAGAAACATGTATAAAATATGATCAACATGCTATAAAATTTCATGATTCAAGGATACACACACACTTCTTAGAATTGAGTTGACATATTTTTGCTGGACTGGAGCGGACTAGTTCTTTGGCCACTGGAATCTTCTTATTATCAGTAGGAGTTGGGTTTCTCTATGCTGGAGCAGTATCTATGAAAACTGGAGTTGTTTTATTATCTCCTAGTGTTTGGATCTTTTGCAAAGGCCTTGTTTTTAACCCTTCAGATTCTAACATAGTCGTCTATCCCTTGCACGCCTTGTATAGAAGAATGGTGCTTTAATTATAAAACATGCGGCAGCAGATAGATGGAATAGATACTGAAGAATAGAAAGGCATGACATATTGACATGTATTCCCTCCATCCGGAAAAAATGGATGGGTCTAGGCGTATTTCAGTTCTAGATACATCCTTTTTTATCCATTTTGTCAACATGTAATTCGGATGGAGGGAGTATGGTGTAAGAGCTAGGGATACGACTGGACAACACAGCAAAAAGACACTAGTTGAATGTAAAACTGTATGCTAGCGGAATACGTATAGAAATAACTAAGGCAACATACATGTGTATGACTGGGAAAATAAGATGTCATTGCAACAGAGCACTAGAATAGCACTTCAATGTAAAAAAACATGGTATGGTAGACAGATGAAGTACATACTGATGAATAACAATGCATAAGATATTCAGAAGCATGATGTCCAAATTAAGAAAATGGCATTGTGATAGAGTAGAATGATAGTACTTGAATTTGAAAACATGTTATCATGAATGAAATAGGTACTGAAAAACAGGAAGGCATGACATATTTACATGCATGATCAGTATGCTAAACACATGGCATTGCAACATAGTAGATATACTCTAGGACATTATATGCATGTTGTACCCATATCACAGGCCAAGTTAGAGCAAGGACCTTGTGGGGTGAAGAGGATTCATCATCTTTCTGCAAGTCTTCTAAAGAACTGCCTTTACATGTTCCATCATATTGGGTATCATTGACATCAAGTTTATTGGCCTTTACGTTGCTCCGTGAGGTTCTTGTGGATATATCAGTGTGTGCAATTATATCTGACATGCATGGAAGACAACTAGTAGTTAGATTTATATAATGAGTGCCTGTAGGAGACGACATAAATAGTAGGACTGGGTTTAACTAGCAGCAACAGGTCTCATAAACTAAAGGGAGAACACATATGAAAGCTACAGAATATGTATCGTTTGTACTCGAGATTAACTAGATGGCACACAAAAGTATTAAAGAACAACATAGGAAATACTAGAAGTGGTATAATACTATAATCACCAGCCTATGGGATAGCATTCGCTGATGGATGATAACTATGGAACGGTGTTACCTAAAGAACAAGTATCTTAACTCAACTATGGAACAGCGTTAACTCCTGAACAAGACCTGTAAGAGATCAGCATGAATATACATTGAAATGTGATGATCTATTTTCCATGCTTAGATGAATAACGAAGCCATAAATGTTGCACACAAGTAACATGAGGGTACAACCTATCTGGCTGCCATCCATAGGAGTGAGCATCATGTGCTGACTTGTCGATGGCCGTGCAGTTGTTGTGGTTGTGCATGTCGGGCACGCGCATTTGATGCAGGGAACTGTTGAGGGGGACTATAGCTCCCTTCTGGTGTATGCTTCCCTTGTTGGAGCAGCTGCAGTGAGTCGAAAGATGGTGTGTCTGAAGATGCAGATAATGCATAATGTTAAGAACGACATATCTCTTTGATCTGAAGAAATACACTAAGAGATCAACAATAAGGTACGAGAGTGGTCACACGTCTGTTAACTTAAGACTAAATTGGGGTCACACGATTTTATTTTATTTGGGTACTGTCCGATCTACGCTAGATGGCTGGCCGTCTTGTGCCTCCCGGCTAACACTATTCGGAATCTTCCCCGAAGAGCCAGCGACAAATGGTAGAGCAGCTTGCCTCCGCCGTCCGTGGCCTCGGCCAAAACCCTGCTCCCCGCCCCACCACACTGCCGTGGTTGCGCCGCCCCCGGGCCAATCGACAAAGACTCCCTGTCATCCAGATCCGGCGGCAGCAGTACCTTCAACCCACGCAATTCTAAAAGATAGCCATCTAAGCGCTACTTCCATGGCGAACTTGCAGCCGAGCACCCTTACGTTAGACACCAGCCAACCAACAGCCTAGTAGCTCCGCCGCCTCGAGGGGTGCTGCTTCCCATTGCAAATCGATTGGCCCAGAATAAAAATTCAGACAACTGACGCCTAAATAAAGTGATTTGAGATGAGGGTGCGACCTATCTGGCGGCATGGTGAAGTAGGCAGGTCCAGCTGCCGAGTCGGTGATGTCGGATTTCAGGTTCCGGCAGACCCTTGAGGTTTGAACACTGGGGTGCACGCGGAGATCTCGCTTCCTACCTACCTGCACCCCTCCTCCTCGCTAAGATCTAAGCTATGGAAAGAACAACACAGGAGACACAGGGTTTATACTGGTTCAGGCCACCGTTGTGGTGTAATACCCTACTCCAGTGTGTGGTGTGGTGGATTGCCTCTTGGGCTGATGATGATGAATGATACAAGGAAGAACAGCCTCGCGAGGGTCTGTTCTTGGCTGGGGCGATGAACTGCTGGGAGGAGTTCAACCACCCTCCTCTCTCTCTCTAATTGTCTTTCTCTGATTCAACCTCCTATCGAACCTCTCCTCTTAACCCCTCCGAACCCCTTTTCCTGGGGGGATGGCTAGTCCTATTTATAGAGTCCCTGGTCCTCTTCACAAATATCGAGCGGGAAGGGAGCCAACAATGGCGGGCTAATTTAAAGGGGGACAACTAGTACTAGCTACCCTGACAAAAGTAGTCTTCGCCTGCACAAAGCTCTGGTGGTGACGCCGTCCTGGGCTCCACGATGACCTCCGTCTTGCAGTCTTCCTGGTCCTGGTCTCGTTGCACCGAAATGGCAACCTTTGCCTGATGCCTCGGTACTCCGCGGCTGCGCTTGCCCCCTTTGCACCAAATAGGAAAGGAGGACACTGCGCGGGCTGGCACCCGCTTGGCGCCCTTGGTCGTCATGGCTTGCGTCATGGGCACCTCGTGAGGTACCTCGCCTTGATCTCTCGGCCTCCTCGCGAGCCAGCCTGATGAGGCCGTGCCTGAGGAAGCTCCGTGTCGTCCGCCCCGCGAGGCTTGGCCCCTCACGAGGGTCTTGGGTCTGTGTTGATGAAGATGGGCCATGCTGGGCCCCCTTTTAAGCCACGCCGCAGGCCGTAGGCAGGCAAGTCTGGGGACCCCCGTTCCCAGAACACCGACAGTAGCCCCCGGGCCCAAGGCCCGCTCGGACTTGGCCGTGCAGGGAGGCAGACGGGCAAGAGCGAAGCCCCGCGGGCCCTAACAGCCTACGGTCTTGGGCGCCGCGTGGCTGTTGATTGGACGTGGGCGTCTCCACTTCCCCATGGTGCCTCGGCAACTGCATGGATTGGACAAGTCCATGCATGCAAAGCGGGTCATGATTACCTGTGATAGTGGGGGCCGACGGTTGGCCTTCGCCGGCTATAAGTACGGATTGGCGCGCGCCCTTCCAGTTCATTCTCCCTTGCTTCTCCTTCTTCTTCATGGCCCGCTGAGGAGGTTCTCGGCCGCAGAGAAGGGGAAGGCTCGCCGGGCAGAGCCTGCCTCTTCCCCGCCCAAGCGCGGACGAGGGCGCCCTCGCAAGCATCCTGTGATCTCCATGGTAGCTCCCCGCGGCTGCGGAGACAATTCCCAGCATGGTGACGGTCGGACTGCTGCGGCCGGGGGGTGCGCTTCGGTCGCGCGCCCCCTAGGCCGCGCTTTCGCGCTACAGAGGTGCTGCCGGAGTTCGTTGTGTGGTCGGCAGAGTCGACTAGCACCCGGCTTCCACTTCCTCGCTTCCTCCTTGGCGAGCTCCCGGCCGGCGCCCCGGGCGGCCTCTGGCTCCAGGCTGACAGCTGCTGCAGCCGGGCCTCATGGGCTTCACTGGAGGTCTTCGCAGCTGGGAGCCTGGCCTTGGCCTGCGGTGGGCAGACGTTTGCCCGCGCGCGCGGCCTGAGGCGTCGGTGCACCCTGCACTTCAAGTTTGACGGCGATGCCACCCTCTATGTGAGGGTGTTTGGGGAGGATGGTCGTCGCGCGTGGTGCTGCCCTGAGGACAACGACCGCGGCCGGGAACCCAGCTCCGACGATGATGGAGAGGACAGCGCTCGGGTGACTGGCGACGCTCAGGGTTCCTCAAGCTTCTCCGGTTCTTCTTCAAGCAGCGACTCCTCCAGTGGTGGCCGCGGTCAGCCTCCACGCCGTCGTATCTTCTTGGGAGGTGGTAGCGTGCCTGCCCGCCGTCGCGCCCCGGTGAAGCGCGAGAGGGAGTCTGCCTGAGCCCCGTGGGTGGCTCGAGTCCTCCCTACAGGCCGGTGTGAGGCGAGCTGCGCCTGATTTGTTCTTTCTTTTCCTTTTTCCTGCCCAAAAAGATAGTAGTGTGGATCCCCGCGGGGGCGTGTTTGGGTTATTGACGTTAATCATCATTTGCTTCTGCTATCGTGCCTTCCGGCTACGTGCCCGCGCGTGGGTAGTTCCCGGCCCCAGCCGTGGGGGGCGACCGACCCAGACCCTGCGTTCGTGTCGCGGTGCCCATGGGGCACGGACTGGAGGCGTGCTCTTGTAATGGACCCAGGTCACGAAACCTTTGAATGACTAGGATAGGAACACTCGCGAGGGCACTCGGCTGTCCCCCTCCCTCGCGAGGCCTTGTAAAAGAGAAATCGAGGTGGGAGAGCGAAAAGTCGAAGAACCACAAGCCAAAGACGGCAACAACTTCAATAAAACTTTGAACAAGAAGGAGCAAGCCAACTGCGGAAAGCAAATGAAAAGCCGCGTCCGGCACCTAATCTAGTCTTCGACGTCTTCTCACCAGCGCGGAGCTAAGTGCTGCCACTGGGCGTGGGAGGGAGCCCCAAGGCCTGAGGCCGGCGCTCTTGAGACTCCGGGGCGTGTACAGCCCCAACTCATTATTACGTGAGTGTCACGGGCGGCGAGCTTCACATGCATTGGCCTTCTTCACAGGCTCCGGGCCTTTTCCAAAACGCGACAGCTTCACAGGCATTCGCCTTCTTCACAGGCTCTGGGCCTTTTCCAAAACGCGACAGCTTCACAGGCATTCGCCTTCTTCATAGGCTCTGGGCCTTTTCCAAAATGCGACAGCTTCACAGGCATTCGCCTTCTTGACAGGCTCCGGGCCTTTTCCAAAACGATGGCTTCACAGGCATTCGCCTTCTTCACAGGCTTCGGGCCTTTTCCAAAACGCGATGGCTTCACACGCATTCGCCTTCTTCACAGGCTCCGGGCCTTTTCCAAAACGCGATGGCTTCACAGGCATTCGCGTTCTTCACAGGCTCCGGGCCTTTTTAGGGGTAGAACCTCCGGAGGTGCTAGATGTTCCATGCGTTCTGGACTGGCACCCCCTCCCGAGTCTCCAAGCGCGTGGAGCCGGGCCTGGAAACATGAACAACTTTGAACGGGCCCTCCCACATGGGAGAGAGCTTGTGTAGCCCCTCCCTGGAGAGAACCCGCCTGAGCACGAGGTCTCCTTCCTCGAGAGTTCTGGGGCGGATGTTGCGGCAGTGATATCGCCGCAGTGCTTTTTGGTACCTCGCCGCTCGTAGCGCGGCTTCTCGGCGACGTTCCTGCCCCAGCATGAGGTCCATCCCCCGCATGGCGTCCTGCTGCGCCTCGTCGAACGCCAGGACCCGCGCGGAGCGATGTCTGACCTCGTGAGGGAGGACCGCTTCGGCTCCGTAGACCAGGAAGAACAGGGTCTCTCCAGTCGGCTTGGTCGCGGTTGTGCGGATGGACCACAACATGGACTGAAGCTCGTCGTACCAACCTCTGCCGCAGGCCTCCAGCTTCTTCTTGAACGTCCTGGTCTTGAGGCCCCTCAGGACCTCCGCGTTGGCTCGCTCGGCCTGGCCGTTGCTTCGGGGGTGCGACACCGAAGCGTAGCATATCTGCGTTCCAAGGTTAGCACAGTATGTTTTGAAGAGGTTACCGGTGAACTGCGAACCGTTGTCCGTGATGATGCGGTTCGGCACCCTGAACTGTCTCACGATGCCCTTGATGAAGTTGACCGCGAAACCCGCGGGAATGGTGCGGACAGCCTCTACTTCAACCCACTTGGTGAACTTGTCCACGGCGATGTAGAGGTAGCGGTAGCCCTCTGGCGCCCGAGGAAACGGGCCCAAGATGTCCAGCCCCCAGACTGCAAATGGCCACGAAAGGGGTATAGTCTGTAGGCCTCCTGCTGGCTGATGGATCTGCTTGGCATGGAACTGGCAGGCCTCACAAGCTTTCACTAGTTCGACGGCGTCATTGAGCGCGGTGGGCCAATAAAACCCACTGCGGAACGCCTTGCCGACGAGGGTCCGTGATGATGAATGATGTCCACAGTCTCCGCCGTGTATATCTTCCAGCAGTTCCTTCCCTTGCTCCCTGGAGATGCAGCGCAGGGATACATCATTTGGTCGCTTCCGGTAGAGCTCTCCATCCTTGATGCAGTTTGCCGTGGCCTGGCGTGCCACTCGCTCCGCTTCCTCCTCCTTCTCCGGCAGGGTAACTTGCGTTAAGTAACTCCGGAGCTCCGTGATCCAACATCCCTCCTAAGGTTCCATCGTCAGGAGCAGGCGTGCTCCTGAGGCCAGGCCACAGGCTGGAGCTCCTGAGGCAGGTGGCTGGGGGAGTTCCTCCCAGGGCTGAGCCGTGTTTGATAATGACGGCAGGGCTGAGGGCTTGAAGAGCCGCTCCTCGAAAACGCCAGGCTCCTGAGGTAACCGTCTGGACGCCTGTTTGGTGATGTCGTGGGCCTCCTGATTGGTGCCACGGGGCACATGCTGCAACTCCAACCCCCAAAACTGCTTCTCCATCCTGCGGACCTCCGCAAGGTAGGCTTCCATGTGCTCACCCTTCGGCTCATACACCTTGTTGGAGAAATTGACAAGGAGCTGCGAATCGCCCTTGATGGTGAGGCGTTTCACCCCCAGGGCAGCTGCGGCCTTCAAGCCCGCTATTAAACCTTCATACTCCGCTATGTTGTTGGAGACCTTTTCACCTTGCTGGAAACAGAGCTGCACAGCGTAATAGAGCTTGTCCTAAGTGGGCGATATAAGCACCGCCCCAGCCCCAGCGCCATGCCTGGAGAACGCCCCATCGAAGTACATGACCCAGCCTTCTGGCGCCTCGCTTCCCGGGGATAGGGACCGATCCTCGTCGGCCTTGAGGCCTGGCGCCTCCGTCCATTCTGCCACAAAATCCGCCAATGCTGCTCCCTTGATGACTCTGGTTGTGCTGAATTCGAGCTGAAACGCTTGCAGTTCTATGTTCCACTCAGCGACCCTTCCAGCTGAGTTAGGGCTCCTGAGCACTCTCTCCAGGGGGTATGATGAGACGACCTTGATGGGGTGACCCTGAAAATAGTGCCACAGCTTGCACGAGGCCACCAGTAGTGCGAGGAGGAGTTTCTAAGGCATAGGGTACCGTGCCCTCGCATCCCGCAACACCGTGCTGACGAAGTACACCAGGTGCTCTACGAGGTTGGGCGCATCAGTGCTGGCGGCTCCCTTCGGAGACCATGGCGCCTCTTGAGGCGACGGGGCCTCCTGAGGCTGGCCATCCGGGGGAGGAGCCTCTTCTGCCTCCGTTGCACTCCTCTGCAGCGGCTGATCCTCCTCAGCCGCGGTGGCGGTTTCTGTGGGGCTTCCTTGTTCATGCTTTTCCTTCTCTCGGGTTGCTACTGCGGTTTTGATTCAACGCTCCTCTCTAACCGCCACCAGGGCTGCGCTGGCGGAGTACGGAGTGGCGGCGAGGTAAAGCACCAGGGGCTCTTGAGGGTGCGGAGCCACCATGATCGGTGGGCTGGTCAGGTATCTCTTGAGATCCTGGAACGCCTTGTCGGCCTCTTCAGTCCACTCAAAGGGCCCCTTTTTCTTCATTAGCTAGAAGAAGGGCAGCGCTCGTTCCCCCAACTTGGAGATGAAGCGCCCTAGCGCGGTCACGCGCCCGGTGAGCTTCTGCATTTCTCTGAGGGTCTTTGGCGGGCTCATGTCTTCCACCGCCTTGACCTTTTTCGGGTTAGCCTCGATGCCTCGGTGGGACACGAGGAAACCCAAGAGCTTGCCTGAGGGGACTCCGAACACACACTTCTCTGGGTTGAGCCGTAGGTTCACTGCGTTGAGGCTCGCGAAGGTTTCCTCCAGGTCTTGTATCAGGGTCCTGGCCTCCCGAGACTTTACCACGATGTCATCGACGTAAGCTTCAACATTCTTCCCGAGCTGCGGGCCCAAGGTGATGTGCATCAGCTGCTGAAAGGTCGCCCCTGCGTTACGCAGCCCGAATGGCATGCACGTGTAGCAGTACACCCCACACGGGGTTAGGAAGGCTGTCTTTTCGACGTCTTCCACCGCCATCTTGATCTGGTGATACCCAGAAAAGGCATCCAAGAAGCATAGCAGGTTGCATTCCGCGGTGGAATCGACGATCTGGTCGATGCGGGGAAGCGGGAACGGATCTTGCAGGCATTCTTTGTTGAGGTTTGTGAAGTCGACACACATGCGCTCCTTCCCTCCCTTCTTTGGCACAACGACAGGGTTGGCCAACCAATCCGGGTATCGGACCTCGCGAATGACCCCAGCGGCTTCTAATTTGCGGGTCTCTTAGACGATGAAGGCCTGCTTTTCTGTGGACTGCCGCCTGGCCTTCTGCTTCACAGGGCGCACGTTGGGGCACACATTGAGGTGATGCTCGATTACTCTCCTAGGGATCTTTGCCAACTGGTCAGGCTCCCAAGAAAATACCTTCTTGTTTGCGCGCAAGAACCCGACCAGGGCCTCCTCCTGCTCGGGTTCGAGGTTGGCGCCTATGGTGAAAGTGGCATTGGTGGGCACATCCTCATCGACGGGTATCTGCTTGGTTTCTGCTTTGTCCTGGGTGAACAACTGTTTCTTCTTGGCGGGTGCAGCCCCCTTGGGCTCGGGGGTCTCCAAGTCGGCGGGCCGCGCCGATGCCGCCGTCTTGAAGGCGAGCTTGAGCACCCGCAGCGCGTCTCCGGTGTCCCCGTGCACTGTGAGGGCACTGCTGCTCCCGGGCATCTTCATGAGGTTGTACGCCGGGTGCGTCACGGTCATGAATTGGGCCAGCGCTGGGTAGCCGAGGATGGCGTTGTAGGGGAGGCCGATGGGGGCGATGTTGAAGTCGACCAGCTCCATACGGAAGTTGTTGTAGGTGCCGAAGGTTACTGGGAACCAGATCTGTCCCAAGGAGCTTGATGATCCGCCCCCAACGCCTGAGAACGTCTGGCTGGGTTGCAACCGTTCCAGGGGTATGCGGAGGAGGTCGAAGGCCTCGACTGAGAGCACGCTGAGGCCCGCACCGCCATCGATGAGAGTTCTGGTGACGGCCACCTGGCAGATGGTGGGGGTGCACAGCATGGGGAGCGCACCCGAGCAGGCCGAGTTGGGAGGGTGGTCCTCCGAGCTGAAGGTCAGGCCGGCCTTGGGCGCCGCCCGGTCCGGGAGAGCCTCCTGCCGCATGGAAGTGGCACTGACCCGGCGGATGAACGGCTTGACGTGGTGACTTGTAGGCGGCGCCTGCGAGCCGCCTAGGAGGGCCGCGATGACCGGGGGTGTTGGTGTAGCGCGATGGGCGGGGAAGAGGCCGTGGGGCTCTTCCCAAGAGGCCACGGAGGCTGCCGGCGGGTGGAGCAGCCATATGCGCGGAGTGCAGGTGGGGGCCATGGGGAGCCAGTTGGCCATGACCCTATCGTCACCTCCAGCTTCGAGGAGGGCCTCCTCGCTCGCCAGCAAGAAGGCCAATGGATTTGTCACGCCGCCGTAGCGCGGCGGCGTCGTTTTCTTGAACTCGTCCGGCCACCGTACCTGTTGCAGGGCTGGGGCCAGGGCTCGGAGCCCCCTGGCCCCCGTGCTGGTGCCAGCGGCCGGATCAGGCGATGCGCTACTCATCGCGAGGCAGGCCGTGGCGGTGGCAGAAGAGAAAACTCCGGTGCACCCTTACCTGGCGCGCTAAATGTCGGATTTCGGGTTCCGGCAGACCCTTGAGGTTCGAACACTGGGATGCGCACGGAGATCTCGCTTCCTACCTACCTGCACCCCTCCGCCTCGCTAAGATCTAAGCTATGGAAAGAACAACACAAGAGACACAGGGTTTATACTGGTTCGGGCCACCTTTGTGGTGTAATACCCTACTCTAGTGTGTGGTGTGGTGGATTGCCTCTTGGGCTGATGATGATGAATGATACAAGGAAGAACAGCCTCGCGAGGGTCTGTTCTTCGCTGGGGCGATGAACTGCTGGGAGGAGTTCAGCCACCCTTCTCTCTCTCTCTCTGATTGTCTTTCTCCGATTCAACCTCCTATCGAACCTCTCCTCTTAACCCCTCCGAACCCCTTTTCCTGGGGGGATGGCTAGTCCTATTTATAGAGGCCCTGGTCCTCTTCCCAAATATCGAGCGGGAAGGGAGCCAACAATGGCAGGCTAATTTAAAGGGGGACAGCTAGTACTAGCTACCCTAACAAAAGTAGTCTTCGCCTGCACAAAGCTCTGGTGGTGACGCCGTCCTGGGCTCCACGATGACCTCCGACTTGCAGTCTTCCTGGTCCTGGTGTTGTTGCACCGAAATGGCAACCTTTGCCTGATGCCTCGGTACTCCGCGGCTGTGCTTGCCCCCTTTGCACCAAAGAGGAAAGGAGGACACTGCGCGGGCTGGCACCCGCCAGGCGCCCTTGGTCGTCATGGCTTGCATCACGGGCACCTCGTGAGTTACCCCGCCTTGATCTCTCCGCCTCCTCGCGAGCCAGCCTGATGAGGCCGTGCCTGAGGAAGCTCCGTGTCGTCTGCCCCGCGAGGCTTGGCCCCTCGTGAGGGTCTTGGGTCTGTGTTGATGAAGATAGGCCGTGCTGGGCCCCCTTTTAAGCCACGCCGCAGGCAGGCAAGTCTGGGGACCCCCGTTCCCAGAACGCCGACAGGTGAGGCCGGCGCGGTTGCGGTGGCGACTGGCGGCAAGGAAAGAGCGATGTCGCGATGGCCGACGGCTATGCCGAAGCAACGCCAGGACTCTAGACGGATCCGAAGTTGGAGCCGCTCCAGCGCCGTGAACAACGGCGGGGGTGAATCGGCTCCGGTACGGTTCACGCGGCCGTCTCCGAGGTAGCACCACCAGGACGGAGTAAGAAGCACACGTCCTAGTGCACGACGGCAAATGGACAGCGTCTCCGGCATTAGGGAGGAGGGCGGCTGTGAAATTGGTGCGGTGGGGGCGCCATGGAGGTGGGGCTGAGGTTTCGCGGCTCGGGAGAAGGGAGCTTCCCGAGGAGAAGGTGATTTGGTGCCCACGAGGTATGAATGTGAGCAAGAGGGGGAAATTGGGAGGGGAGTGGAACCATGTCTTACGGACGCATTTGTCTGAAATGTGAGGGGGAGTTACAGTTCTACCCTTGCGTATAGGCTTCTCGGCTTGGGTCTGTGTACTGAGGGTCGGGGATAGTAGAGTAACTTTGCTTCTCTGGGCGGGAGCGATTTCGGGCGAGGAGGGCGTGTTTTGAACTATAGTGGGCGCGAGCGATTTCGGGCGAGGAGAGCGTGTTTTGAAATAGTGGGCGCGAGCTATTTCGGGCGAGGATAGCGTGTTTTGCCGACCATGGTTTATGAATTATTCGGCACATGTCATTTCGGCCGAGGAGAAGGCGCGCTTAGATGAAGTTACAAACCTACCCTCGATGTACAACGGGCCAATTGATGCGTGTCCCACATAGGACGGTAATTTCGCGTCTCCCATTTATTTGCTCGGGCGAATTCCACCCAGCAGAGAGGATGTTTAACGGTTCGTTCAAATTTTGGGAGAACGAGCATCCACGTCTACCTTACCAAGTCGATTCGGATCAAATTTTGAAATATTAGCTTGCCACTTCTTTTTTAGATGAAGAGATGATGCTCGGGAGTAATGTGTTTTTACATGCTCGTTGCTAGCGATTTACTATATGACAAATAGTTGACCCACTCAAAAACGCGAATCAAACCCAAAATGAAATATCTCGATTCAATGAAATAGCTCGTTCAGTAGGTCAAAATAGTGAACTAAATCCAAAATTGAACACCTCAATCGAGTAGCATGTTGTATAGTATTATAGTACTACATGAACATGTTGAAAGTCAAATTTATGAACTTGTTTGATATACGCATATATCCGTTCATGTGTGGATTGCAGACAACATGTTCTCCAATTTAAATATTTGAATGCAAGTTTATATCGAAACATGGTTTATATCAGTCTTTGATGCATAAAACGCGACCTCCCCCTCTCCCGGACTCATGTTCTCTCTCTCTCTCTGTCTCTCGCCGACAATCTTCAATTCTGTCGCACGCATCCGACACAAAAACCTTGTTCGTCCCTCTCCCTTTCTCTCCATCTCTCTCTATCTCTTTGTGTGTGTGGGGGGGGGGAGGGGTCTTTCTAGTTCGCACACTATGTATGATACTCTAGCTATTCCAAGCTAGATATCTTGGGTGCACTCATCGTACGCACACAGATTCATTGGCTCTTTGCCTATAACTCTCTCACGCACCACTATGTCGTCTCAGAGCTCTTCCCCCCTCTCTCAAACTCTCCATCCACCTGGTTCACACATACACATGCATATCTCACTCGAACTCGATAGGCCCATCTAAAACTCTATATCTCCCCCTCGTGCTCTCTCCATCTCACACACGCACACACACAATCTCATGCCTAGCTAGCCAAGTATGATGGTCTCTCACTCAATTGTAGGCACACGCAGTCCCCCCTATATGTATATGACTAGCTAATCTTAGTCTCCATCACAAACATGTGCATGGTCTATCTCGATTTCTCTCGGGGCATCTTTCTATCGCGCACGCACTCCCTCGATCTCCCACCCATATAGTCGCCTCACGATCTCGACGGGATCTCTCTATCACAAACACACCCTCTCTCCCTCCCCATGCATCCATATCATCCATGTGTCCCTCTCGACCTTTGTTCTTTGTTGGCCACACCTCTATTGGACATGTGCTATAGGGGTGTCTCTCTCCATTGCAAACAATAACACACTAGCTATCTTCGCGTATCTCCTCGCCTCGCTTTACCATCTCGGAGATGCATGCATGATATGTTTGCATAAGAAACAAAAAAACACACACTCTCTCTAATTTATCGTTGTTGTCATTTTCTCTTTCACACACATACTCTTTTTGCACACTTAGTCATTCTCCTTCACATGCACTTGATCTGTCTCGACTGAGTCACTCTCCTCGGTCCATAGTATATAGATTTACTGAAAAGTCAAACATCACAAAGTTTTACCATGTACGTGGGGAAAAAGAATTACATCTAGTACGGCAAACATATACCATTAGATTCACCATGAGATGTAGTTTTGTATGATGTATCTTTGGTACTGTAGATATAAATAACATTTGCGTAAACCTGATAAAAGTTTCCAAAGTTTGACTTCTAAAAAATTTACACGCACTGCATTATCGAGCGGATGGAATATCTCTTTACCCCTCTCAGCTATCTGACGCACCACTCAGCCTTATCGGGGCTCCTCAATCTCTCTCAAACTTTATTGGTCAGTTTGGTTCGTGACCCGACCCTCATGCCTTGATGGCCAGTACTTCCTGGTGTGGACGTGAGATGTAAAATATTTCTGCCTGGCCAGACTTGTGTGGTGCTGAAGCGTTGGGTTCATGCCTGGGCCAGGCAAAGCATCAACGTCCCATCAATCAATCCATGCATCAATTATTTAATGCTAATATCCATCCATGTTGCTGTTAGCCTCGTGGCCACATGACAAGGCACGACCAGGCGTTCGAAATTGATCGCCTGGGCCAAGCTACTTGCAGTGTCTGGAGTTCAGCCAGGCTAACTAAAGTGCAAGGGAACCCATGCCAGGTAGGCTTTCTTTTTCACAGGGTAGCAACCAAACAAGCGTGCATGAAATCCAACCACAACCCCAGGCCAGGCAAAAGATGCTCAGGACGCAAGCCAAACTGGCCTTATATCTCCCTGGTTCACACATACACATGTCTCGCTCGCGCTATACATATAGACCCATCCAACACTCTCCGCGCTTGTTCTCTCTCCATGTGACACACACCCCCTAAGTACCATAATCCCTCAACCCATCATAGGCGCAAGCACTCCCCCCCTCCTAAGTATGATTATCTCTTAATAGCCAACAGGAACACACATATTGTCTCCTTCCATCCATATGTCTATCTCGATATCTCTTGGGGCATCTTCTATCGTGCACACACCTTGTCACTCGATCTCCCACCCATGTAGTCCCATCACGATCTCCAGGGGATCTCTCTATGACAAACATACACTCTCTCCTCCCCATGTCTCCATTTTTCTCGGTACGTCTCTCTCGACCTCTCTCCCTTGTTTGTCAGACCCCTCTTGGCCACGTGCTAGGGGTCTTGCTCTCTCGGTTCCAAACAACCACACACTATCTCCTCACCTTGCCTCCGTTGTCGAAGATGCATGTGTGATATGTTTGCATAAGACACGCACGCTTTTTCTCTACTTTTATCATGTGTTGTCCATGTCTCTTTCACACATGCACACACACTTTTTTCACTCACTCACTCTCTCTCTCTCTTGTTAGGGACTCTGTCACGTCCATAAGCATATGGATGTTTTGAAAAGTCAAACCTCAGAAACGTTTGACCAGGTATATGTGGAGAAAAACATTTACATCTGGAATGATCATTAGATTCATCACAACATGTACTTAATTCATACTATCATTTATCTTTGGAATTGTAGATATAAGTAATTTCTTTATAAACTTGGTCAAAGTTTCAAAAGTTTGACTTAAAAAAATGTTGGTACTACATTATCGAACGGAGGGAGTAGCTCTTTCTCTCTCTCTCTCTCTGCTATCTCTCACGGGCCTCCCCTCTCACTCGAACTCTCTATACCGACGGATTATACGCTCACTGTGTCAGCGTATAGCTCCGTATATTGTTTAGTTGACCGGTCAACCAATCCACATGCTGCCTTGTCAGGTCGTGTTCTGTATCTTCGTGTGCTGGCCCATGTGGCAGTGGGTGAAAATAAGTAAACTAGAGGCCCATCTGACACGCGGTGAAGTAAACAAAGTTGAAACCACTCGGGGTAGCACCCCGCACACTAGTAAATTGAGGGCGCATTGAGGACAAACTTCTTGCACGCAAAGGACACACTCGCACACAATTCACCACTGCGCGGCGGCATGCACAGAAGGACGCACTCGCGCACACCCAGCACACAACACACACCAGCACACGTGTACACCGGCGTCGCCTCCGGTTGAGATGGACGGCAAGGCAGCTAACAAGCAGAGGCGGCATGAGCCAAAACCGCATCCGGCGAGCCTGGACTTCATCAGCAGCCTCCCCGACGACACGCTTCTCGTCATCATCGGCCTCCTCCCCACCAAATCTGCCGTGCGGACCGCCCTGCTCTCCCGGCGGTGGCGCCCCCTCTGGTGCTGCGTCCCCCTCAACCACACCGTCGACAGCTGCCTCTGCGACAGGGATTGCAAACGCATGGCCGTAGTCTCCAAGATCCTTTCATCGCACCCTGGGCCAGCCAAACGCCTTGATATCCGCATGTTTAGTACCAACTGCAAGGTCCAACCCAAGTTCGACGAGTGGTTCTTATCCCCCGCCCTAGATCAGCTCGAGGAGCTCAACTTTGAAGCTGGACGATGTCGCTCTCTGCCGCCGTCCGTGCTCCGCCTCACGGCAACGTTGCGCCGTGCCAGCTTCAGCTCCTGCTATCTTCCCCAGATTAATGTTGCGCCCGCTCTTCTTCTCCCTCAACTCAAGCAGCTCGACCTCTTCGACATTGTCATCTCGAAGAAGGCTATGGAGCACCTGCTCTGCAGCTGTACTGTGCTCGAGTACTTTCGTCTTGAGCAGATCCATGGGTTCATTAGCCTCCACATCGCCTCGACGAATCTCCGATGGATTTATGTGTCTTGCTGGCCCCACAACAAGACATCAATTGGGAAGAGATCACTCCAGCTGTTCCACGTTATGGTCATTGAGAATGCGCCTTTCCTTGAGAGATTATTTGTATCAGATCTAGAAGGTCCAACAAAAATCAGGGTCATTGACGCACCGAAATTGACAGTGTTGGTGTACTCGTCTGCCAAATTCTCCGAACTCTTTATTGGATCCGTAATCGTTCAGGTAGAACACTCATCTTCTTCTCTGTCTTCTTGAAATTCACATTTTTAAATTTCTTCTTGATGTATTTATGACCGTCTTCCAGAAAATGATTCCCACAAACTTGACCCAGCCCATGCACACAGTGAAGATCTTAGCACTAAAATCTATCGGCCCCAATCTGGATCAAGTTGTTGGATTCCTTACATGCTTTCCGTGCACGGAGAAGCTACTCATCGAGGTGAAACTTCTTTCCTATAAGTAAATGGTAATCACAACGTAGCTCAATTTTTTCGTAATTTTCCCAAATTACGATGACAAGTGTAGTGTTCAAAACTGCATCTACACACTGCACTGGAAGAAATGTTTTTAGTATTTTTTCTCATGTGATCACCTGCATCATTTTTATGCTGTACTACTATAGTAGCCTAGGCTAGTCATAGTGGAAAGTAACTTAGACTACTCCAGTAACTCTATGGTTACCCTAAGAGCAATTACTACCTCCATCCTGGTTTGCTCTTCCAATTTTGTAGTATCAAAATTTGACCATAGATTTAACTAACAAAATGTTAATTCATGTCACTAAGAACTACATCGTTGGATTCATATTTGAAGGTAATTTGAAATGGTGTAATTTTTAGTGACATGCATTGGAATTTTCTTAGGTAAATCTATGTTCAAAATTTTATACTAAATACGAGGTAGCATTACAAAAGTGGGCTATGTAGGCCAAAACATGTGCCAAATTCACTTGTGATGCATTTGGCATCGATGCCCTCCATTGCTCACCTGGTGTCCCAATCTAGATCACCTACTTTGCTCCGGTGCCAAATTAACTCACGCAATGAAAAACACTGCGTGGGAGAGAGAGAGGACTGAGGCAATAAAAAACACTTGTTTGGGAGAGTGAGAGGCTAGTGTAGTTGGTTTGATTGATTTGTTTATACATGTGGGTCTGTGTGCACAGCGGTGCCAACTCTCTCACATCGCGAGAGCGGTGCCAAAATCTTTTGATTTGACATCGATGCATGTTATGTGGCATACTTTTGCGAAATATGGCATCGGCCACATAGTGGAAGGCAACAAATACCCAAGCTCTTCACGTGCTCCTAGTTAAATGAGAGGAAACAGAAAGAGAGAGAGAGAGAGTGAGTGAAAAATATCACTAGCCAGCCAACCCTATCGTATGAGCGAATGATATTGGTACCTCTTGATGACATGGCAATCTTATGCAGCCAACTTCTCTAATATGTTCTCTTCTTTTGCAGATAAAAAAAGACCCGAAAGTGAAAAATGTGCTGCACTATAACAATCTCATCGAATTCCTTGATCTCCATCTTACAGAAATTGATTCAATCGACTACCGAGGTAGCACATCTGAGATTAAATTGGCCAGGTTCTTTGTTCTGGAGGCAAGTGTGCTCAAGGTAATGAGGTTTGGCGTTCTCTGGCGCAACAATGAATGGCGTGCCGATCACCGCAAGCGTCTTAGCCTAAATGACAAAGTCTCCGCAGAAGCTGAATTTGTTTTTGAAAAATCAAGTGGCCAGAGACTCGAAAACTTATTTGCCCATTAGTGACTTGCCAGGGCAGTGGATTTTAGTTTGTACGATAATGCTGCATCCACCTAAAGTAACGAAAGTTCTTACGTAAACTTCCTAGTAATTCCCTCTTCGTAGGTGCATCATTACTCCTAACATTTGTAATATAAATTTGAAACTTGTAATATTGCTGTGTCCTATTCCTGTGTTTTCAAAATCCTGCGAATCAAACAGGTCCTGAGTTGGTGATGATGTTGTGCCTCCCATCTTTCACCAATAGCCGCCGGATCTAGATCTGACGCATACAAACCAAGATTCTCCATTTTTGCAAAAAGATGCCCGCACTTGTTCCCTATTTACAAACAACTCCTTGTCTCTCACAATCGGCCTCATCTCCTCCCCACCACATCTAGGAGTAGAAGGCCGTGGAAAAATCTGGTGTGATGGCCGCTGCCGGAGCCGTCCACCCCCAATGTTGGTGTTCCGTGCAATGCACGGGCATCTACGCACGGGAAATTATGTCGAACAGGGCTAGTTGTAAGCAGGCTAGCTCTACAGCCATGATGATAGTGACTGCAGACGGTGAGGCTGACTATGGTATGATGAACACGACGCCTATACTCAGGTGTCATCTCAGGCGCAGGGTCTTGTCACTTCACTGTGAGGAGCAGCACGTAATAATTTGACCAATGGGTAGTACAGTGCTAGTACTCCTAGTACTATATTGGTAGTACTACTACTACTACTAGTAGCACCACCGTCTGGATTTAGGAGTACTACCACGTCCATCTGGATTTTAGTATTTGACTAGCAATATCTAGTAATGCATGTCACCAAAAATGTACTACTCCCTCCGTAAATAAATACATGGTGTTTTATTCCTATCGGCGAGAGAACTTAATGTTTTTTTGCTAACTAGAGTACCAATAGGATTACATGGAAAGAACTAAACACTGCATGTCATGTTTGGTAGTCTGAAGTCATTGAAAGCATGCACGGCCCACATCTCTCATTGGTTGATATGTCACAAAATAAGAAACAAGGAGGGAGTTAATGCACCATGCCTAAGTATTTTGGGATTATTTGGTTTTCGTAAGGTGACTTACACAACATTTTTGTTTACATGCATTAACATCTTATTAGTTAAATCAAAGGCCGAAACTTGGCACAAAATGCAAAGGGGACCAATAAACCAGTAAACATCAAACTTCTCTCGTTTGGCCCCAACTAGAGGTCCGGTGAGATGACTATACTGCACTGGCACGGAGGGCGATGCAGCTTCATTAACTTGCGGCAACTGCCTTTGGGTGAATGACACGTGGCTCCAGGGGGTGGCTGGCCCACCTATCATACAACCAAAGGCAGGTGCAGTAGAGGATCGAGGAGTAGTACGAAATCCTACGCACCTACGCACGCTAACCAAGGGTTGAGTGATCACTCGAATCGCAAGATCAGTTGACTAGAAGCTACGCTAGACCCATGGAGGCAATGAGCGCGAGCATCAGCCGGCTGTGCCAGATGGTCCACGACGCCGGCCTGCGGCCCGACACCGAGGAACGTCTCCAGGTACTATTGCTTGAGGCCGCCAGGGCGAGGGGCCGCTTGGACGACAGCTTCCTCTCCTTGTTCGACGAGGTCCTCGTCGGTTTCCTCGACAAGTTCACCATCGTCAAGAAGCTTGCGGACGACTTTGACGTAAGCCTCCAGCCGACGCGCCCAGGATCTGCGATGCCCGCCACCCTCAATGGCCACTATGGTAACAACCTCTTCGACGCACTGGTGGCCCTGCGACTGCCCGCCGTCGCACCGGAGAATGTCCATCTCGAGGTCGTGCTCACCACGCAGCACCTGGCGAAGCAAGACACCATCAACATAATCACCCACGTCTACGCGCAAATCGTCCACAAGGACTACTACATGCAAGAGGAGGACGATAGGACGATGGCCTTCTTGGAGCGCAGGGCAACCTTGGACGGCACTGTTCAGAAGCACGTTGAGCTCGCCGCCAATGCCGCTGCTCCTCACACATTGGTTGGTGACCCGGCGCACTAGGGCGTGAGGATGTCGTTGAATGTTGATGGATCCGTATGTATTTTTATCTTTCCGTCAAATCCATGTAGTAGTATATGACACTAGAGTAATTATCTTACCTTTCGCATCAACTTCATAATTTTCGTACGTACTCCATGCATGAACGACGCCAGAACCAAACATCTCATTACTCTAGGCAAAATTGTTATTTTCTATCTATTGGTCGTGCCATGGAGCAGAACCAAATTTTACAAGTTACAAGTTCAAAAGGAAAAGCCTATTGTGTTCGCGTCGCGCCCCCACACGGTTGGTCTGGCACGTCGCTCAAGCGGGAATGCGTGCGGTGTTGCATTTTCAGTTACAAGCGGGACCGCAGTTTAGCAAACCTACTATCGGCTAAGCCCCACCCCGCCCACTACGCGATGGCTGAGAAAACAGGAGGGAGAAGAGATGGCTGTAGCACGGGCTCCAAGAAAATTGGTGTCGGATGGGACTCGTGTGGGTGGCGTGTGCCATACTGCTAGACGTGAATGCTAGTTACAGCCCATGCCACCCCACTATATCGAGCCTATATAGAGGTACGTAGAACAAATTTCCTGCAGTCCGTGCTCAGCCCTCCTCTATCTCTCTTCTCAGCCACCCAGCGGATCCGCGGATCCCATCGTCTTTTTGCTCACATGCGGCCCCACATGTCAGTGAAAACGCAAGTGGACCGACTGAACCTGCACATCTTTCACCCCGACGTGCTGGTGATGAAAAACAAATCCAATAAAGATCTTCTTTGGCCGCTTTTGGAGTTACTCAAGAGTAGTAAGATTCTATTTAGAGTTTAACACAAGATGCACATCTCGTGGCTTCAACTACCACTCTATTTTCTTTCATGACACGACCTGGATGCTGGATGTCCCATGTGTTGGCAATAGGAGGAAGAACCCGACCAAATCTTCAGTTCTGCTCTCGGATTAGACTATTGTGCTAACTTAAAAATTTTATTGTGTACTCCCTCCGTTCCAAAATACTTGACTTCCATTTGTCCAAAAATGGATGTACCTATATAGTAAGACATGTCTAGATACATATATATTTTGACAAATAGAAGGCATGTATTGTGCAACGGAGGGAGTAGAATGGATGCAAGTTTTTGTATTGGGAAGAAGAGTACATCCATATATTGATAGAGCGCAATTTAGTAGATGTTCTATCACTTTTAGCTAGCACAGACGCAAGATCGAGCCTCCGCAGATCAACAATGAATGCATCGAGAAGGCACAAATCCAACTTACAGGAGTAGTAAAATGTATTCTTGTGGTTCTTGTTTTCTTTGGTCTTGCTTTTCTAGTCAAAATTATCGTCGGAGTTCGTGCAAAACAGAGGTGTGTTTGGGGTTGTGCGTTGGAGTTGGCCTTACAAGTGGGACCGCAGTCAAGGAAACCGACTATCGGCAAACCCCCACCTCGCCCGCCGCGCGATGGTTGAAGTTAGAGAAACGACGAGGTTGAAGAGATTGCTCTATCACGGACTCCAAGAAATAGTATGGTGTCAGATGGATGTCATGGTGGTGGCGTGTGCCGTACTCCTGGACGTGAATGCTTGTTCTGGCCCATGCCACCCTACTACTCCTACTACTTACTCCTACTATATAGTACTAGTATCGAGGATTCGAGGTGCTGGTTACATACAGCGAACACATTAACATATGGCTACAGTAAAAACACCCGCCCGATGCGCGAAGCATGTGAAGCCAGTACAAACTTAGAGAAGCGACTCGAAAGCTATTCATAAATTTAGTAAGTTTATCACACGCATATCATTTTATTACATACAATAGGTCATCAACCCACATCGACAACGAGGATACATTATAAATACTAAAGTTTTCACCACACAACAAATAACAAGCAATGAAATGAACTTCAACTCAACCATTCCTCGGCGTTGGAAATGCTTGCTTTGAACCACAAGTGATTCTATGGGACGGGCCATCGATTGTCGATTTGGAAACCAACGCAGGACTGATCATCCAGGCTGAAGCAGCCTACTATATCAGTACCAGGGTAGGGAACCACCCAAATGTCCGAGGTATAGACACATTTGCTTCTCATAAATGGTACTGTTAACATTGTGTCAACAACAGTTGGATCGCCTTTCACCATCATCGGATAGTTTTGTCCAAGGAAGAGCGAGTTTTCTCCAAGACTATCAATTCTGTACCAGGGAGAAGGAGTTGGCGCTAGCACACTAGTATCCATCCTGAATTCCATGCAACGGGTGTTGGAATAGGTCCGGAGAGTGCGACCATGGGAGACTACACCTGCTTCCTTAGCAGTAACATCATCAGTGGGCTGTATACACACAAGAAGAGGTGATCCATCAGAATTAGTTGCCAGGCGCCACAGAGTATATGGGCGCTGCTTGTCCTCATGCTCGTGATCATCACCATCGTCATCTCCCCCTTGGTTAGAAAAATTTTCAAGTATAGGTGGTGGGATGTTCACAGGACCTTGGAAACACAATAAGGTTAATTAGTAAAGGGGAAACTTGCTAACCCGCATGCATGTGGATGAAACAATTATAATTACTGTCGAAGACAAACGTACCGAAACTATGAGGATCCCATGCAAAAACAATGCCACTAGTGGTGGCAGCAAACACAAGGCCCTCGTATTGAATTGCATCACAGTACTCATCCGTGTACATAAACTGATTTTTGAGCAATGTCCATCGAGTCGAACCACAAAGGACGGCAACAAGCTTGTCGAAGATAGCAACAACTTGATAGTTGTTGTAATTCCAAGAGCGGTTGGGAACTCGACAAATTGCTATCTTCCGTAGAAGACAGTCAGAATGATCGTACTTGAACGTGTGTACAATACCGGTGTGCTCAACCTCTGGGCAGTATGCTGAGACTTTTGGAAGAGGAACCCGGTCTTGAGTGTAGAGATTCACAAGTTCCCACTCGCAGTTGGACCCAATGTAAACAACCCAATCTCCATTTGCACCCGCCGAAGCCTTGCCCTCAAGCGATGGCATCTTAACATCATACGTATCATTATCAAGCGGCATCAACTGGCACAGGGCGAGGCCTCCGTCGTGCCGGCGCCAGTCATCAGGGTCACGGCAAAGAAGATAGGGGAGATCAAACCGCTCCTTGACTCTTGGGTTCTTTGTAATGATGTTATTAGTTGAGTCGAGAATGGGCTTGAACGAACCTGCCATGCTAGCCGAGGTAATGACGTTGCACCGATCAATGAGTTCCTCAACTACGTCATCTTTCAGATCGGGGCAAGAATAACGAGGTTGTTTCCGGCCTGTTCCCTCCAAGGAGAAGACGATCGAACAATGGCAGAAGAAAGGGTGAAGGGCTGAAGGAAAATGGAGGAGGGAGAGGAAGAGCGTGTGACAGCAGTTCCAAATCGAGAGGGAAAGGCGAAGATTCGGTGGACGGTTGCGAGTTTGCCATGGTTCACGAAGAATCGCCCCGGCCTACAAGTCCGTTCGGAAATACTCCTACTACTCGCCGTCGTCTCACTGATATGTTGGAACGGGACCACATGTCAACGAAACATGGTGTGTAATTTCTCGTGCAAAATGCGATCTGGCCGCGTTGGAACGAGGTGCCGCATTAGTTATCGACCTTTATTTTTTTAATGTTGTGTCGATCAGTTTTGAAGCACAACTAACTGGTACTGTATGCAGAGAAATTATAAACTACTCTACCACTACCCTACCTCCAGTACTAGTAGTATAAAAAAGATATATAGGCTGGAGCTTCAGCGCTTTCTTGCTAAGGGCTGCCCACTTGCTTCTCACACTAGCACCCTCTGTCCAGATCTAAAAAAGACGGCCCCTCTCTCCCTTCCTCACCGGTGGTCACAGATCCGCTGGGGAAGAAAAGGACGTGCAGCGTTGACGCACTTGTCGTCGGCGAGCGAGGTCACGCACTGACAACAAGGCCGTCCTCTTAGACCTAGCGCCCACGCGGTATGGCCTCTGTCCCCAAGCTCGCTGCCGTAGTGTGTGCGGAGGGCGACGACCACGAGCGAAGCCACTTCCCGCCGACCCTCAGGTATGCTACCTCTTTTCGAGCCATAACCTTGTTCTATTGCCCCATCTGCTACGTCGTTGCATGTGTATCTTTTTTCACTCCACCATCTTCCCAATTTGCTATCCTCTACTCTGCTGGCCACGAAGACGAAAACCATAATTTCCACTATTAAAGGAAACCCTAGTTCATGCAGACTAATCCATGTCTGGTTTGAATAAGGAAAGGAAGGGAGACTGTACTGTCCAAGAGATTAGGCATCGAACCCGCATCTAGGTTGAAAAGGGGAAATCAGTAGCTAAGGAACGAGTCTCGTGTCTCTTGGTTGAAGAAGGGTAGAAAGGCATGACAATGCAATAGAGAATGACTAGGTCGATCGGTTTGTTGTCCTCGCATAGGAAAAAGGTGGCTAAAGAGAACAAAAATGGGACGTAATCCACATATGATGCCTGGATATTTGTTGCTCTGGGCAACGATACCTCCCTCACCACTCTGCGTCCGTGGAGGTACATCGTATTGGTGCGCCCACTGTCAGTATGGGCCTCCCATGCTCTTATTGCCACTTTTTTTGCTGTTGCTATAATGCTAGCAGTCAAGTCAAGCAATGCTACTGCTAAAGTGATGCCACATTTAACTAATGCCGCTCTCAGTCTAATGCCACCCATAAATTTAAGCAATGTCAGTTAATGTCACTAGATTATTTCAGGGTTAGCTATTGATTGTGGATGTATTAAAGATTTTTCAGCTAAGGCATTCTAATGCTGTTGCACATCCAGTATACCAACGATGAAACTTGTTACTACCTTAAGATTTTAAACTGTTAATGCTTATAGATTACATACCTCACTTTCATGAGATCAGTTAATTTTTTTGTACAGTGTCACCAAAATGCCACGGCGCTGATGTCATTTTATTTTGGTTAAACTGCACAGACAATTATGAAGACAAGAGGAAAGGTCAAGAGTGGGCACCTCCTCCTCCAGCTGTTCTCTTGAGGAGATCTGTATGTTTGTCTCTAATGCCTATCGACTACATACCTGACATCATGATGTAATGTTAAGTCATTTCCTTTTGTACAGTGTCACTGAATTGTCAAGGCGGTGATGGCATTTCATTTTAGTAGAACTGCACAAAATTTGCTTAAAAGAAGAGGAAAGGTCAGGAATGGCTCACTTTTCCAGAAAAAAACTATGTATGTGTTCCTGGCATCAGCCGCCGTTGCTTTATTTATTCCTTCAAACAGGTGGTTAGAAACAATCTTGCTACCTTTTCCCATTAAGAAATTGGAATGCTTATATTTGTGAGTCTATGCTTCAACTAGTGCCACTTTTAGAGTAATCACACTTTCAATATCTATGCAAACAGGGATGCTCGATTTTAGTGGAACTGCACAAAAAGTCCAACTCGTTCAACATTAGGAGCATGTTTTTTTCCAAACCATTATATCCAATTGGTGGCACTATGAGCTGTTCATTACGAAGGGACATAGTTTGCTACTATCTTGCTACTCTTTTTGTACTGTCATTAGATAGTAATACTAGTGGTTTGCATGTGAATTTATTGGCAGGGTGGACCTACATTGGAGGTGCAGGACAGGATTCAATGATTGGACGCTCAATTTGGGTTGTATCGATTTCACCTCTTCCATCACTACGAACATGGATATCCTTTGTCTGATGAAGAATAGGCGCTATATTTCTGCTCTGATCCAGCAATTCAATTCAGTATGAAATTGTCTAGGGCAAAACATAACTTTATCAGATTGTCCAGTGCAGAACATGACAGATGCTAAGTGGAAGAGACATGTTTAAACCAAAAATATAAGGTGTGGTATATGTTTACTAGCTGCTTGATATTTGTGCAGACAGAGATGTCTGCCCGTTGCTATTTGGCAAACAAACAAAGTTCCCGCAATTTTGGTTGAACTGTAGAAGAGAATAGTATAGTCACTGCATGCAGTGCCATTTGAAAATAGATACAGAAAGATTGGATAGTCACTTCATGGACTGTAGAAAAGCAGTACTGTACTATTTATTGGCCAACACTAGGTGCTTCATTGCTTTGGTCTGATTATAGAATGGGCATCATTTTGCCTAAGTTAAAGTTTGTATTCCAAAAATAGTCTCACCGTGTGATCGAGAGAAGACCAAATCATATTGCAGTGGATGTTCCTCCATCATGTGTGGTTCATTCCTCATGGTTCCAGTTGTTTTTCTTGAAACTTGACAGTAAGGGGAGAACCCCTACTGTTTTTCATATATCTATATAAATGGGATGTTTACATAGACATATCAGCCATTTTACAAGTTGCACCTTTTCACCTAGTGTGCAGCTAGGGAGCTCTACTACAGTGTAAGTTTTGGTTATACAATAGAGTTACAAAAGGTGATAAAGGCAGCTCTATGGGCTGCTTTAACTCTATGTTGAAGAAGCTGGAGATCCTCTTTGAATCGTGTCAGCAAGCCCGCCACCGTCGGAGCCACTCCTCTGAAATATTTGTTGTTTCTCTCTTTCCAAATGCTCCAAGCCGAGGTGAGGAATGTTTCAAAGAAGAAAGGGTTCGGCCAAGCGTCTTTTGTTGTTTGAAGGAGATTGAGGCGGTTGTCAAAGGGTGCCCAGACTATGCGGAGTTTCGCCCAGCAGCTTTGGCTGAACGGGCAAGTGAAGATCATGTGGTCAACGGTTTCCTCGACGTGTTGCTCACACAATATGCAATCAAAGTTATTCCCGATGTTATAATGCCTCCTTTTGAGCATATTGCGTGTGTTGAGCCTGTCAAGGAAGAGCAGCCAGCCGAACACTTTGATTTTCATAGTACATCTCGATTTCCACAGATGATTGAAAGCATGGTGCGCCTCCCCGTCCCTGAAGTAGTTTCTAGAGTAGTCCTTTGGCTGGTAGTATGCCAACACCCACAAGTAATGCCATACGTCATGTAGTGAGGTCGTGGGGGAAATCCAATGTGGAGAGGAGTGCATATCTTGGATTTCTTCAAGCGCCTGCAGCGAGACAGGTAGGTGAAAGGTTTCATGCAGATCCATACTATTCATTGCCTCAGCCACAGAAAGATCTTCATGAATGGCAAATGAAAAAGCACGAGGGTGAGATATTTGTAGGATTTCCTCCTTCCATAGATCTTTCCAAAAGAGCGTCGTCTTGCCGTCAACCACCTGAACACATGTGATTCCGCGGAAAATGGGGGTGAGTTTTAAGATGTCTTTCACCAGAACGAGCCAACAGTGTCCATCGCATGAGGTATTTTGTCCACATAATGATTGTCCCAAACGAGATTCACCCAGGGAATATCCAGTTTGTTGAAGAACTTGTGCAGGAATTTTAGCAGCAGAGCTTCTTTATGTATCTTTAAGTTGATCACTCCAAGCCCTCCTTTTTTCTTGGGTCGATAGACCAAATTCCAAGCAGCCAACGAGTTACATTTGTCCCGTTGTTCTGTTTTCTTAGTCCAAAGGCATCGACGTCCGATTTTATCAAGGATCTCAATGAGTTTAGGAGGGAACTTGAGCGTGCACATGGCAAACACGAGGAGCGATGTAACCGACGCATTTAACCAGGCAAGCTTGCCTCCATACGACATCAAAGCAATTGTGGACATGAGCTATCTTTCTAATCTACAAACCAGAGGAATGAGCTCTTGTACGGAGGGTTTTGTTGTGCCTAATGGGAGGCCAAGGTAGGTGAATGGCATTGAGCCAATTGCACATCCGAAAACTCTTGCAAAATTGTTTGTAGCTTCCAAGTCCAGGTTGATTGGTATTAACATGGATTTATGGAAGTTGATCTTAAGCCCAATAGAGGAGGCATAGTCCGAGAGGAGTTGCTTGATTAATGTGGCTTGTTGGGTGCATGCGGGGAGGACAATGAGTGTATCGTCCGCATATTGAAGGACATGATAGTCAGTTTGTCCTCTGCAAGGGAAAGGGAGATGGATCCTGCCTTGTCAGAACATGTCATTAACTGCAGCTTAGAGCAACTCAGCCGCGAGAACAAAGATAAGTGGGGATAGTGGGTCTCCTTGCCTAACCCCACACTTACAGAGGAACTGACGGCCCGATACTCCATTTAGAAGAACTGAGGATCGACCAGAGGAAAAGAGGCAGTTAATCCAAGCAATCCATCAATCGTTGAACCCCATATGCCGCATTATATTGATCATGGGCTCGTGAGCAATCGTGTCAAACGCTTTTGCAAAGTCTAGCTTAAGCAGAACTATCTTTTTGCCCGAAGCGTGACATAGGTGAATATACTGATAGGCCCACGCCAGACAGTCTTGGATGGTCCATCCTTTAAGAAATCCGTATTGATTACAGTGAACCAGTTGAAGGATAACCCGTTGGAGGCGGTTAGCGAGCAATTTCGTGATCAACTTTAGGCAGCAGTTAAGAAGGGTGATTGGTCTGTAATCATTTACTGACTCGGGTGAATTGACCTTGGGTATTAGTGTAATGAGACCGTCGTTGATGCTAGTTATATCCATAGTGCCTTGATGGAATTGGGAGCAAAGTGCATAAAAGTCATGTTTAATCATGGGCTAGCATGCTTTAAGAAAGGCTCCGCTAAATCCATCAGGGCCAGGGGCGCGATCAGGGGGCATTTCTTTTACAATACCATCAATTTCTTCCTCGGTGAACGGATCAGTAAGATGATCAAGGTTATAGGCACGCGGAATGATTGCAGGCAAGTCGAATTTCATATCACATGAGGCTGTAGTACCTAACCTGGATTTATAAGTGGAGTGAAGGAGTGCCTCTTTGCCAGGGTGATCTTCGACTAAACTACCATCATAAGTTCGAAAAGAAGCAATGTTGTTCTTTCGAAACCTTTCGGTGGCAATGGCCTGGAAAAATTTGGTATTCTCATTGCCAAACTTGACCCAGCGGATGGTGCAACGTTTTTTCCAATATAGCTTCTGATATTTGAGCAGTTTGAGTAGATGAGCTTTGAGGATGGTTCTGAAGTTAGATTCAGGAATTGTGAGGCATCGGTTATTTTCTAACTCATCTAAATCAGCTAGGACCTTGTTACAGTTACTGATCGCAATGGATAGCTTGGAGATGTGCTTACTCCAAATTTTGAGCGCGTGTCTGAGGGTCTTAAACTTGTGGGATAGTGTGGCCGCAGCATTTTTGTTAAAGACATGTTTATTCCAAACCTCTTGAACGATGTCCATGAACCCAGGGTGCAAAATCCAGTAAGATTCGAATCTAAAGAGTTTGCTGCGGGGGATATGAGTTTCAATAGTTACCACACAAGGAATATGCTCAGAAACAGGCTTGCCAAGTGGTTTAACCAGGGTTTTAGGATACGTGTTGGTCCAGTGTAGTGAAGTAAGAAACCAATCAATTTGTTCGAGCAGGGGGTCAAGTTGCATATTGCTCCATGTGTACGTTCTGCCTTGAACCAGAATTTCAATTAGTTGCTGCTTGCGGATTATATCGTTGAATGTAATCATATCATTTAAGTTCCCACCCGGCTTGTTACGGTTATCAGGGGCCCGCATATAGTTGAAATCGCCAAGAAGAAGCTAGTCTTGTCCATTAGGGATGTGGACATCGTATAACCAAGTGGTGAATGCCTCACGATCGTCCCTCGAACAAGGACCATAAATATTGACAAGAGACCACGATTGCGAAGACTGTGTGCTGACAAAACTGACAGTAAGTGCAAAAACATTAGCAAATACGATGCTACCCGTGAATACAGCGCTTTTCCACACAGTAAGAGGACCTCCCGAAGCACCCCGCAAGGGGACAAAAGCATAACGATCAAATTGTTTAGGGAAGCAAGTTTTAATAAACGCAAAAGAGACATCAGGAATTTTGGTCTCCTACAAACAAACGACCGCACAACCGCTAGAGATAATCGCATTAGTAAGGGCTAACTATTTCTTCTCTGAGTTTAAGCCTCTGACGTTCCAGGATAGCACATTCCAACAGCGCAGATGAGGCATAAGGACCAAACAGATTACTTAGACGTTGAAGTAGCCGACTCCCCTTGCATATCATCAGGTGGTGGTGCAGCCGAGGGAGCAGCCAGTAAAGCTTCAGAGGAGAGCTCACTCTCCGGGATCGCACAGCGGTTGACACCAATTGCTTGCAGAGTGGCGACAGGCGTGGGTGGAGGGATGTCACCAGCAGAGCCAGAGGAGCCAATAGAGGGAACAAAATGAGGCTGTACCTTGGAGGTGCTGGCGCGTACATCCTTAACAGCTTGAGATTTGAAGCCATCATATTTGTTGGAGTGTTGACTGCGCCTGGCAGCTTTAGTGGAGATCAGAGCCGTTGCCTTGGGGCGCCTGGCCCTTGGGTTGGGGACAGGTGGTGCAGGAAGCAATGCAGAAGAGGAATTCTGAATCTCATCAGTAGCGGGCACCAAAGTGTCAGTAGGGAGTTCCTCAATGACAACCGACGAGATAACAGAAGGTTGAAGCTGACGTTCTGGAGTATCAGTGCTTAGCACCGCACTGTTAGTCGGGAGTTCCTCAATAATCACAGACGAAACAGCTGCAGGGGTTGGGGTAATAGACTGAACCCGAGAGAAATTGAGACCCTCGGAATCAACTGTAACTCTAACATAGATAGAAGTGGAAGCATTCCTCATACCATATCCCTGCTGCCAAGGCCCAATGGAAGCAATAGCTGGTCTTAAGGCCTGAAAAATGAAGTTGTTGAGACGCTGTCGAGGTATTGGTTCATTCATAAGTACCGACAACAGCTCTTCTCCTTGAGCAGACAGACCAAAGCGAATACCATGAGCATGTAAATCCACTATGACAGTTAGGGATTCAAAAGGAGCCTCCCTGCTAACCACACTCACATTTGGATCAGATAGCGCCACCAGAGCCACATTCAGATCAGGCAAAATCTCAGCCTCATCTTGGGAGGAACCAGAGTTGTCAGACACAGTAATGGAGTCATTGTAGGCCTGGAAAGCATTATCAGTGATGTTATTTTCAGGTATAATGCCGTGCTGGACTGTCAGAACCTGGGCTGCAAGCCATGCTTGATAGTTGACAAGGTGGGGAGGCATTGGAGGAAGTTGAACGGGCTGTGGAGGGGGCCATGCTCCCCACCCACCTTGATCTTGGAGCACCTGAACATCCTCTTGACCTGCACCTTGACCTGCATTGTTGGCCGCAACTAGTGCACCATTCTGAACCAGCCAATTGTGTACCTGTTGCTAGTACAACTGTTCTGCAGTAAGATCGGGCCCAAACAAAGGATGGGGATTTCCATCGGGTGGCGGCGGTTCCTCCCCAGGCGGCAGCACTTCTGGAAGGAGGCCATTGAAGTCATTACTGCACAAGATGGTCACCTGAACGGTCCAACAGTCCCGGGCTCCTCCAAGTTGCCAAACCACAAAGCTTTTGGGGATTGACTTCAGACGGACCACCCTAGCTTTGAGCAGAACGAAATGACGGTCCTGCCGCGGGTTATACCATGAAACTAGCGAACCATACCCTCCCAGAGCCTTAGTAATGTAGTAGTCAGTTTGATAATCATAGGGACACCCAAAAAACAAGAACCAAACTTCTGGCCCAAATGAAGTGGTGCACCTATTGAGTGCTTCATTGTGTGGGACAAAAGTGACCAGCAGATCTTCTTCTTCTCACTCGATAGGTGTGTTAACTGCCGTATCCCTCATGAAAGAATCAGTAAACCCAAAGATCCCAATCCCAAATGGGTGATCATTGACCTTTGTGGTGAACAGTTGGGACTCATGCAGCAAAGCAGTGATCTGGCCGTGGATGGCAGAGCGGCGATGAAGAGGGATGTAGTGGCTGGTCTCTGCAATCGCCAGGAACTCGTGGCTGAGGGGCGCAATGGGACCGACCACCATGCCACTGCGAACCAGGCGGTCCGCCGGGCTGGGCTCGACGGCGAACCCCGGCGGGAGGAAGGGGACTGGATTCAGAGGGTAGTTAGCCATGGTCAAGCGTCGCGAGAGAGGGAGTGATTGCAGGGGTGATGGGACAGGGCAGAGTGGGGGTTTTTGTGTTTTCGAGGTGGACGACGAAGCATGAGGGGGTGAGCGGGCCGGCTGAACTTTTACAACCCACCTCCATTTGTTCTGAAATTTCAGCTGATGACAAGATTGCTCCACATGTCCATAGAATCCGCAAACAGCACAACGGATGGACGGCTGAGATTTGAGCACAGGCTGCGGCGCAGGAGGGGATTGTCCTGAAGATCCGGCCGAATTGATCGTAGTTTTACCAATTAAAGGAAGTTGCCCATTATTTTGTGATGTGATGGCATGCTTGGGGCAGTCAATGGCACAATGAGCCGGACCGGAGCAGTTAATGCAAATGAGCTTACCGTGGCAATTAATCCGGCTGTGCCCCCATTGTACGCATTTAGAGCATAGTGCAGCCCAATTCGCCGCCAAATCCTCAATTTCCTTCTGTGTGTATTGGGCCTGGGAAGATCCGCTTTGTGTTGGGCTTTAAGCGTAGGAGGCCAAGTCACATGAGGAGGTGCGTACCTAAAGGCCGAGTTTAAAAAACAGAGAGGCAGCGGGGCATATGGCACGGTAAGAGGACATTTTAATGTACCTAATAAAAGGTAGTTAATGTCTTGATTCTCCTCAGACTTTGCTTGGGACAGGTAATGATTCATTAAGGCAATATGATCAGAGGCCGGAGCAGAAGCAATGCCCGAAATGTCGCAAGGAGGAATTGAAGGAATATGAGTTAGATTCTGAATTTGCACCGACGGTCCCGAGGATGAAGAAGCTTCATGAGCATCCTTGTTTGGAAAATTCCAATTATACAAAGGAATAATTCCAAATTTACTAAGCTCTTTAGCAGAAGAATGATCAAGATGCTCCTTGTAGATAAAAGATGCCAAGAAGGTTTGATAGCAATAGAACGCCTATCCGCAACATCAATTAATTCTTGGTCCGCGTGCCATCGATTGTCAATTGTAAGGGCTTTTGCAAAACGACCATTGAACAAATTGATGTGACAAACAAAATCATGCCAAATACGATCTTTGAGCCCATATATGAAGTGACCCACTTTGTTGTTGGCAACCGAGAAACGAAATGAACGTTGAGTGATTGGGATCACATTGAAACCAGACGATATCCCTCCAATGCAACACTGTAAAGCGATACCCACAGATTCCACAGAAAGAGAGAACGAAGCCGAAGAAAACGAGACCACCAAAAAGAACTCCTTGATGTCTCGGGAAGGGGAGAAATGAACCGTAGAGCCAAATTTTCTTCTCACCTGGTCTGCCAAAGCCAAGCCCCGGGCAAAGTCCCAATGTCGCAAGCTTTCCATGGTTGCTAGGGCTAGAGATCGCCATTGTAGGTGGGGGCAGGTGGGAGGAGAGGAGAGGAGAGGTGGGGTGGTGGAGAGCCATCTCACCTTGAATTGAGCATAGTTCCCTCTTCTACGTTGTTGGAGGGAGAAGACATGATGCCTGGCTTGAAAAACTTCGACAGAAAATAGCAAGAAAAGAGAACAAAAGATTTCTCTGCAATACAATGGTGTGGTGAGCCAGCTGTTGGTGAAACCACTTATGTTTGCAAGAGGAATTGTAGACTTCACAAACAAATTTTTCTTTCAGTCTGCACTGAATGTTGGCCAAGAGAAGCATCCATGTTAGTAGGAAGAACATATGTTTTTTCTAGATCTTTGCTTTTGGAGCTACATATTTGTATATGATCTGTGAATCATTGAGATGCATTAACATGTTGATCTTATGTATGGGAATCTTACTAGTTACTTTTAGTTGCGACGCAAGATCCGAAGTGGCTCATCTTTGCTTTTGGAGCTACATATTTGTATATGATCTATAAATCATTGAGATGCATTAACAGTTACTTATTTCTGTTCGCTCAGTGTTTACAAGTTACTGATCGATCACTAGCTAGCCTGCAAATGCGCTCCTGGCAGTTTTATTTGCGACGCAAGATGCGAAGTGGCAATTTTTGAATAAAAATGCCTACCTCTGAAGAAACTGATAGGCTACACTATCGATCCTACACAGATAAAAATGCCAACCACTGAAGAAACTGACAAGCTACACTATCAATCCTACACGGATAAATAGCGGATCACACACGTACTACCTCCTTTCTGGTTTGCAGGGCTCAATTCAAGAAACGACCTACTCGATCCTACATGAATAAATAGCAGATCATGCATGTACTAGTACCTCCTTTCCGGTTTGCAGGGCTTAATTCAAACCTCTCACCAACCAAGGTACTCCCTCCGTCCAGGATTTATTAGTCCCATGAGCAAAGCAGCAAGACCAAGGCATGGCAATAATTAACGGCATGCAGAAGTTTAAGCCTAATTAATTCCAGCGATTTAAGTGGCTGCATGCATGCCCTTGGCTGCGACTCATTGCATGCTGCTTCACGTACTGCCTGCGAGCGATTCTGAGTGCCTGCATGCAGCCGACCGTAATTAAGGCAGCTAACTGATGCGAAAAAGATACGCTTTAAATCCGTGGAATCATTATTGACAAGGAGGGAGATGATTCGAGGTCACTCGGTTGACCGCCATGCCGGTGTGCGACCCAGACAGGACGGGACGACATAGTCATAATTTCAGTTTCTCTAGTTTTCCATGGCAAGCTGGCGCGCCAAGCCATTATGCATTGAATTCCGATGACCGTCGCGCTACCTTCCGCCTATAAGTATTGTTTCCCGGCCTTCTCAGGTGCCACCATGACCCAACTCACCATATCCTCATAAGCCCCCACTGGCCCGACGTCGCTTGCCACGTCCGCCATGCCCCCGCCCGTCCGCGGGAGGCGACGCCGGAGGCGGTCACCGCCGGAACTAGTGTTCGGGTTTTCACTGGAAGGCAGACGGAGGGAGGATGCATTCTATCTGTCTTTAGATGGCAATGTGGAGATCGAGGAATTGTTGGAGCGCGACCGCATGGCGGAGGAGCAGGAGTTGTTGGAGCGCGACTGCCTGGCGGAGGAGCAGCGTATCGCCGATTTGCGCAGCCAGCGGGACATGGAGCAGCAGCGAACCGATGCTCTGAGTCGCGAGCAGAGTGCCCGCAACTGGGCCGACTACGTGGAGGCCGGCGCCCGGCAAATAGCCCTGGAGGCTGTCGGGCACGCACGCGTTCGCGACGCCGATTTTTACTACCAACTCGTCAAGTGGGTTTCCCGCTTGGAAGCCGAAGCTTCGGCGCACCACGCCGGCATGGAAAGGGCCAACGCGCACGACCAACGCGCCCTATCGCACCTCTGGCAAGTTCGGGGCGAGGCGGAGGAAGCCGGTGCCGGCGTTTAGCATGGACAGCAGATGGCGGCCGGCATCGTCTAGTTAGCTAAGAGTAAGTTAGTACTTGTACGCTACTAGAGTGTTAGTGGGAGTAGATAGTTAACTTGGCAATGATGGTTGTCAACGTGGAAGTTCAATACTCTATATGTGGATCAGAACTGTTACTTTGCTCTGAATGTTGAACTTTCCGTTTGAACGTATGGAATGTGCTGCTATTTTTTAAATGGGTTGTATTTGTCCTCCACGGTTTAGAGGCTGACTGGTGGGCCTAGCAAGTTGATGCGTACACAATTAGGAGATGATTGTACGTGGAGAGGATGACAGCAGGGACCCGCCAAGGTCATGGCAGTACACAAGCAAGTTCCTCCTTATTTCAAGCCAATAAAAAAATGGCTCCTCCTAGTGGATTTCTTACATCAGGGTCCCATGCCATTGTCAACGTAGTCAATAAATGAGAGAATTGCACAACGAGCGGCTGACACCAGGGACCCAGCAGCTCGCCCGGTTATTTTTGTTTTGGGTTAATTTGATAAATGCCACTCCAAATCTGGTGTATCCGAGAAATGCCACTGCAATTTCCAAACTTTGAAAAATGCCATTTCATGCCATTTCCAGTGGCATTTTTCGAAGTCTGGAGTGGCATTTTTCAAAGTTTGCAAACTAAAGTGGCGTTTTTCAAAGTTTGCAAAAATTGCAGTGGCATTTTTCAAAGTTTGGAAATTGCAGTGGCATTTTTATGAATCACTATAATTGGAGTGGCATTTATCTAATTTGTTTTTGAGACAGAAGCAGGGTGTCAACTGGGCTGTGCGGGACACTCTGGCCTATCTAGACAGCCATTTCTTTTATGTTTACCACAGACCAGCCCAGTAGTTTTTTTTCTTTCTGAAAATGGCTAGCCCAGTTCTTTTGTGATTTGTCAAGTAAGTCACTTTATCAGGCCTGTTGGGATGCAAATCTTTCAAGACGAGGAGAGCTTCATTCGGTTGGCCGAGAAAATGGCCTATCAGTAATGAGAAATGGGTTGTACATTTTTAAAACACATCAAACCGGCAATTATTTTCAATATCTTTTTTTTCATTTAGAGATTTTAAATTGCATTGATTTTTATGCGTGGACAATTTATTGGATTTTATATTGATATACATTTATTTTTAAAATCAGTCTGAATGTGACTCGAAATTTCGGGATTAAAAACAGTTCAGACTGCACCGACATATGCAAAATTTCGTATAATTTTTTAACCGTGGCCACAATATGGGCTGTAATGCTAACATAAAGAATATGGGCTCCAAAAAAACCCGTAAGAATTAGCAAATGGGCTGTAAATTATTTGAAATAATGGCAGATGGGTTGTATGCTGTTTTCCATAGATGGCCTATATATTGTTGGATGTCCATCCAATGGCCGTCGTGCTTCTTCAATCTCTTCTCTTCCTGCTCCAGCCGCTCAAACAAGCGCCGGCAGGACTGCCTGCTCCCTCCTCCCCGCGGCCGGCTGTGCTGCCGCGCAGGCCTCACCGCCCCACCGTACTCCTATCAATGGCCTTGCCATCCCTCTACTCACCCACACCTGCTGTTATTCTCCGGCGACGGCAAACGAACCAGTAAACCCTCGTACAGTCGTACTACCCCCCTGCGTGGGAAACAAAAACAACGGCTGAGTCTTCCCTGCCTTCGTGTTGTTCCCTTCCTAGGCCTCGTCGTCGTCCACTGCCCTGGTGCTCTCGGCGTGGCGTGGTCAGCGTGGTCAACAACCGACATGCATCTGAAGTGGACTGTACGTGGAGAGGCTGACAGCTGGGTCCACGACCGCACGCAAGGAAATGCCTCCTTATTACGCGCAAAATGATGATTTCCTCCACCTGACATCTGGGACCCGCCGAAACGGCCTCTGTATTTCGCGAAAAAAATGTTACCGCCGCTGACAGCTCGGACCACCAGCTATATCTTCGCACGCAAGGAAGTGCCTCCTTATTACGCACAAAAAAATGAATACTCCCCCTGCTGGGTGGGACCAAGTATAGTGGGCCTACTAAGTTGACGGGGATGAAGGGATTTGCCAACTTAGTCAATATGCACGATTCTAGCTTGACTGACCGTATGATGTCCATCCAACGGCCGTAGTGCTTCTTCAACCTCTGGTCTTCTTGCTCCAGCCGCCCAAAGCAGCGCCGGTCGTGCATCGTGCTCCTGCCTCCCGTGGCCGGCTGCGATGCGGCGGAGGCCTCACCGCCCCCTACTACTCCCACCCCTGGCCAGGCCATCCCTCTACTCACCCACACCCCATGTTATTCTGCGGCAACGGCAGCCTCACACCGCAGCGAACCAGTGAACCCTCGTACTCCTCTACGCGTGGGCATCCACTGCCGCGTCTTCGCCGACTCCGCGTCGTCCCCTTCCTAGGCCTCGCCGTCGTCCACCGCCCTGGTGCTCTCGGCGCGGCGTGGTCAACGTGGTCAAGGAACGGCTTCCATCGGACGTGGACTGTACGTGGAGAGGCTGACAGCTGGGTCCACGGCCGCAGCAAGGAAGTGCCTCCTTACTACGTGCAATATAATTATTCCTCCACCTGACAGCGGGAACCCACCGGACGGGCCACCTTATTCGCGAAAAAAACATTTGCCCCTGACTGCTGGGACCCACCAACTACATCTTCGCACGCAAGGAAGTGCCTGACAGTTGGGACCCACCTGGTCGAAGCGTACGTAGCATTGTCATTCTGGTCGCGAACGTGTACGTACATATATACTGGTGGATGGTGAGGCGCGCACGCGTCGTAGTAGAGGCGCGCACGTAGCATGTACACATACGTACAACGGCCAGGGTGCAAGAAAGAAAATACGGCCACTTATGTGTACATACGGGCGGGGTCTCGAACGCCTACTCGCGCATACATACGGCCAGGGCTCGTGTACATGGCTGGGTCGGAACGGAATGCGTCGTGTTCATGGGGAGGCAACGGAATGCGTCGTGTTAATCGGGAGGGCTTGGACGGAACAGGCAATGGAAACGAGGCCTGGCGTATCGCAGAACGGAGGAAACGGCCTTGTGCTCGACCGGCCACGTTCTAAACGGGATCTTGTTCAATGGGAGGGGTCTGGCGTACCGCAAAACGGAGGAAACGGACCTCCTACGGTCGAAACGGGGGTCCTATTGATCGGGAGGGGTGTGGCGTACCGCAAAACGGAGGAAACGGACTTGTGTTGGAGCGCTACGGTCGAAACGGGGGTCCTGTTCATCGGGAGGGGTGTGGCGTACCGCAAAACGGGACTCCATGGGATACTGTTCATCTCCACCATCGACCCCCTCCAGCCTCCACGAGCTACTATTCATCCACCGTCGACCTCCTCCAGCCTCCACCTGCGACTGTTCATCCACGGGCTCCTCTTCATCCAGCCTCCACCGCGCGCTACTCCACCGGCTACTGTTCAACCAGCCCTCTCCACAGGCTCCTGTTCAACCACTCCTCCACGGGCTACTGTTCATCCTTCCCTCCACCATCTACTGTTCATCCTGCCCTCCACGGGGTGGTCCTGCTCATCCAGCCCTCCATGGGGTCCTGTTCATCCAGCCCCAACCTGCTCGCTCGATCGGGTCCAGTTAACAACCATCAATCGATCGCCCGGGTTCAGTAATGCGTAGCCTGTAGTGCAATAGCTTGGGTTCAGTTAGAGCCCAACGCCTTGCTCGGGTTCAGTTAGAGCCAACGCCTTGCACACATGCGCGTACGTGTACGAGAGAAGCGCGCATCGCTCGGCCCCCGACCTCCCACTGTAACCGGGAACTCCCCGAAATTTTCCTCCCCCTCGCTTCTACCATGGTTTTTTCCGTCATGGATGGCCCAAATAATGTCATGCAGCTGCGTCTCCGGCCCGCCCAGGATGAAAAGCCCATTTTCTGTCATGATTTTTTGTCACAGAAGTAGGAGCCCACCACATCTATGATGATACCGGGTTTTGTCACAATTATTGTCATAGAAGTGTCATATGTATGACATAATTTTTTTTCGTTCGGCCCAAAATGTCACGGATGTGTCTTTTTTTGTAGTGCATTGAGGAACCACATCATAGTGATGTGCATGGATTTATTGATAGAATTGTTGTAGGGGAAAGGAGGAAAGTTTCTGGTGCAAGAATTACTACCATACATTTTCCTGTTCTACATTACTTTGCAATATTTGCTAGTAGATGCTTAATTGATCGTGGGAACAGTGGAAATCTCAGTGCTCCTGATATTGTTATTTTGCGCCATGCGTTGTTTCGTGATACAACTTTCAGTTTAGGCGCTATTGTTGCTAAAAGATTAAGTCTGAACCGTACAAAGGGCCCCATCTTCGGAGGCATCCTTGATTCACGCCTTGCTGCATACTTTGAGATACCTATTAGGCATTTTGAGAACGAGGAAAAGTTGTTGCCCCATGTTTTTCTAGATTATAAGAGTTTGGTAGCACATGACTTTATTGTTAAAAATAAGAAGAAAATGCTTAAGTATAATTTGATATTTGATAAAACTCACTATGAGATTATTAATTTGCCTGCACCCTCTTTGTTTAACATACTTTCAGGCACGTACCTCATCTTGCCCGAGGCCATTTATGCGTACTAGAGGCTAACATAAATTCCAGCGCCTGAGCCTGAGCCACCACTTGACCCTTATCGACAGTCTGTTTATCAGTGGGATCCAGAGGAGATCGACAACCAGTGGCACCCTGAGGACCCTCCTCAGTACACTGGAGAGAGTAGCTTCGATCCGTGGGCATAGACCAACTTAGGCCAAAAGCCTAAGCTTGGGGGAGTACGTATTTCTCACCGATATTACATTCATGTTCACACACTCATGCTAGTTGACGGTGCTCATACTTTTTCATTGTACTATCCATGCTAGTTTATTTTCTTTTCTAAGCTTTCTTCATGTGTTTGAAAAACCTTAAGAAAAACCAAAAAAAATTAGTTGTAGCTTTTAGCTAGTTTACTTTCCATGCCTCTAGTAGTAGTAATTAAAAGAAAACAGAAAAAAATCTCATTCTTCTTTTGCTTGTTGGGAGCTTTCCCGTGTAAATAGTTTTATTTCTTTTCTTTTCTTTGGGGGTCGAGAAGAGAAGATCATGTTGAAATTGTTGAGTGGCTCTCATATTGATGATTTAACAAAGAGCCCATACTACCTTGTCTTATCCTTTGTGTTAAATGCTTGCAGATTCCAGCTTAGTCCAATGTACATGCACTATTATTATTATCCACACCATTCGGTCGTGCAAGTGAAAGGCAATAATGACGATATATGATGGACTGATTGAGATGACAGAAGCTGGTATGAACTCGACCTATCTTGTTTTTGTAAATATGATTAGTTCATCGTTCCAAATTTAGCCTATTATGAATGAAACATGTTTGCAATGACAATTAGAGATTATAGTTTCTCTTGCCATGATTAATTTGCTAGGAGTTTATAATGGTTTACCTTGCATGCCAGCATGCTATTAAAATGGTTGTGATGTGGTATGATAGGGTGGTATCCTCCTTTGAATAATTCGAGTGGCTTGACTTGGCACATATTGACGCATGGATTTGAAACAAAATGAACATAGCCTCCACGATATTTATGTTCATGGCGATTTGTATCCTACTCATGCTTCCACTCACTGTTGATTAATTTTAATGCATGTTTATGACAATTGTTGCTCTCTAGTTGGTCACTTCCCAGTCTTTTTCTAGCCTCCACTTGTACTAAGTGGCAGTACTGCTTGTGCATCCAGTTCCATAAACCCCAAAGTTAGTCCATATGAGTGCACCATACCTTCCTATATGCGGTATCTACCTGCCGTTCCAAGTAAATTTGTATGTGCCAAACTCTAAACCTTCAAATGAAATTCTGTTTTGTATGCTCAAATAAATCATATATCAACTAGGGTTATCTATATCTTCCATGCTAGGTAGGTTATTCTCATGATGAGTGGACTCCGCTCATCACTCACGAGAAAATGGCCGGTAACTGCTACCTCTTGAGCACCGCGTTGGTTTTCCCTTGAAGAGGAAAGGGTGATGCAGCAAGGTAGCATATGTATTTCCCTCAGTTTTTGAGAACCAAGGTATCAATCCAGTAGGAGGCCACACGCAAGTCCCTCGTACCTACACAAACAAATAAGAAACTCGCAACCAACACGATAGAGAGGTTGTCAATCCCTTCACGGTCACTCACGAGAGTGAGATCTGATAGAGATGATAAGATAATATTTTTGGTATTTTTATGATAAAGATTGGAATATAAAGATTGCAAAGTAAAATAGATTGGAAACTTATATGATAAAAGATAGACCCGGGGGCCATAGGTTTCACTAGTGGCTTCTCTCAAGATAGCATAAGTATTACGGTGGGTGAACAAATTACTGTCGAGCAATTGATAGAAAAGAGAATAATTATGAGAATAACTAGGCATGATCATGTATATAGGCATCACGTCCGTGACAAGTAGACCGACTCCTGCCTGCATCTACTACTATTACTCCACACATCGACCGCTATCCAGCTTGCATATAGAGTATTAAGTTCATAAGAACAGAGTAACGCGTTAGGTAAGATGACATGATGTAGAGGGATAAACTCAAGCAATATGATATAAACCGCATCTTTTTATCCTTGATGGCAACAATACAATACATGTCGTTTCCCTTTCTGTCACTGGGATCGAGCACCGCAAGATTGAACCCAAAGCTAAGCACTTCTCCCATTGCAAGAACGATCAATCTAGTATGCCAAACCAAACTGATAACTTGAAGAGACTTGCAAAGATAACGAATCAGACATAAAAGATTTCAGAGAAGAATCAAATATTGTTCATAGATAGACTTGATCATAAACCCACAATTCATCGGATCTCGACAAACACACCACAAAAAGAGTTACATCGAATAGATCTCCAAGAAGATCGAGGAGAACTTTGTATTGAGATCCAAAGAGAGAGAAGAAGCCATCTAGCTAATAACTATGGACCCGAAGGTCTGAAGTAAACTACTCACACATCATCGGAGAGGCCATGGAGTTGATGTAGAGGCCCTCCGTGATTGATGCCCCCTCCGGCAGAGCTCCGGAAAAGGCCCCAAGATGGGGTCTCTTGGGTACAGAAGGTTGCGGCGGTGGAAATAGGGTTTCGTGGTGCTCCTGGTTGTTTTCAGGGTATATGAGTATATATAGGAGGAAGAAGTAGGTCGGTTGAGCCACGAGGGGACCACAAGGGGGAGGGCGCGCCCAAGGGGGTAGGTGCTCCTGGTTTGTTTCTTGACGTCCACTCGAAGTCCTCTGGATCACATTTGTTCCAAAAATAACTCTCCCAAAAGTTTCATTCCATTTGGATTCCGTTTGATATTCCTTTTCTGTGAAACACTTAAATAGGCAAAAACAACAATTTGCACTAGGCCTTGCGTTAGTAGGTTAGTCCCAAAAGATAAAAAAGTGTAAAATAAAGCCCGTTAACATCCAAACAGATAATATACTAGCATGGAACAATCAAAAATTATAGATACGTTGGAGATGTATGAGTAACCGGGGTGCCCAGTCCCATGCTTAAACCAAATCAAAATAATTGCAAATGAAACTCCCCCAGGACTATTTTTATTTGGAGGAACCTGTTTTTTCAGGCAAACCATGGATTGATGCTTGTTGGTGGTGGGGGAGTATAAACTTTACCATTCTATTTGGGAACCGCCTATAATTTGTATAGCATGGAAGATATCAAGATCTCTTGGTTGTTATGTTGACAATGAAAGTATGGCACTCAAAATATTATTTATCTCTGTTTCAAAACCTGAGCTCTGGCACCTCTACAAATCCCTGCTTCCCTTTGTGAAGGGCCTATCTATCTACTTTTTTGTTGCATTACCATCCTCTTATTAAAAAGCACCAGTTGGAGAGCACCGCTGTGCATGCATTCGTATTAAATTACATTAGGTATGATTGTGACTGGATCTCTTTTACCATGAATTACAATGTCTAGTCAGTCCTTGATCTTCAGGGGTGCTCTGCATTTATGTTTTGCGGTCTCAGAAAGGGTTAGCAAGATACCATCTTGTTATATCATATTATGATTGTTTTGAGAAAGTGTTGTCATCTGAGATTTATTATTATTGCTCGCTAGTTGATTATGCCATTGCTATGAGTAAACATGAGACATAAATGTTATTGTGAATATGGTTAGTTCACAATCTTTGCTGAAAACTTGAATGCTGGCTTTACATATTTGCAACAACAAGATCAAACAGAGTTTGTAAAAGTTTTTCTTTATCACTTTCAGTTTGTCAACTGAATTGCTTGAGGACAAGCAAAGGTTTAAGCTTGGGGGAGTTGATACGTCTCCAACGTATCTACTTTTCCAAACACTTTTGCCCTTGTTTTGGACTCTAACTTGCATGATTTGAATGGAACAAACCCGGACTAATGCTGTTTTCAGCAGAATTGCCATGGTGTTATTTTTTGTGCAGAAATAAAAGTTCTCGTAATGACCTGAAAATCAACGGAGACACGTTTTGGAATTAATAAAAAATACTGGTGAAGGATCCTGTTCATCAGGAGGGGTCTGGCGTATCGCATAACGGAGGAAACAGACCTCCACTCCTATAGTGGAAACGGGATCCTGTTGCTCGAGAGGGGTGTGGTGTACTGCAAAACGGAGGAAACGGACTTGTGTTGGGGCGCTACGGTCGAAACAGGGGTCTTGTTCATCGGGGGTGGGGGGTGTGGCGTAACGCAAAATGGGACTCCACGGGATACTGTTCATCTCCACCGTCAACTGCCTCCACGGGCCACTATTCATCCACCGTCGACCTCCTCCAGCCTCCACCTGCGACTGTTCATCCACGGGATCCTCTTCATCCAGCCTCCATCGCGCGCTCCTCCACCGGCTACTGTCCTACCAGCCCTCTCTAGGGGGTCCTGTTCAACCACCCCTCCATGGGCTACTGTTCATCCATCCCTCCACCGGCTACTGTTCAACCAGCCCTCCACTAGCTACTGTTCATCCAGCCCTCCATGGGGTCCTGTTCATCCTGCCCTCCACAGGGTGCTGTTCATCCATCGGCTCGATCGATCGGGGTACTGTTCATCCAGCGGCAACGACCTCTACTACCACGGGGTCCTGTTCATCCAACCCCCCACCGGGAATTATTCATCCAAAACCCCCGACAACGCTCACTGTTCATCATGGGAAGCACGCAGCAGTGTTTGATCAGCTTCAGTTAGCATCAGTAGTGAAGGAATCACTAGGCTTCAGTTAACAGCAAGGGATCGATCGGTCGCTCGGGTTCAGTAACGCGTAGCCTGCAGTGCAATTGCTTGAGTTCAGTTAGAGCCCAAAGCCTCGCTCGGGTTCAGTTAGAGCGGAATGCCCCGCACACACTCGCATACGTACGAGTGAAACGCGCATCGCTCGGCCCCCGACCACCCACCGTACCCGGGAACTCCCTGATATTTTCCTCGCCCTCGATTCTACCATGGTTTTTTCCGTCATGGACGTCCCAAAGAATGTTATGCAGCTGCGTCTCCGGCCCGCCCAGGACGAAAAGCCCATTTTCTGTCATGATTTTTTTGTCATAGAAGTAGGACCCCACCACATCTATGATGATACTGGGTTTTGTCACAATTATCATCAAAGAAGTGTCATAAGTATGATAGAAATTTTTTTCGTTCGGCCCAAAATGTCACCTATGTGTCTTTTTTTGGTAGTGATGCTTCTAGTGAACCTGTTATAGACACACCTGAGAATCCCAATGATATTCCTATTTCTGATGTTGAGACACAATCTGTTGATGAACATGAACCTAGTGGTAATGTTAATGATGATGCTCAACCTAGCAATGATAATGATGTTGATATTGAACCTACTATTGATCTTGATAACCCACAATCAAAGAATCAATGTTATGATAAGAGAGACTCCATTGCTAGGAAACATAGTAAAGAAAGAGAACCATGGGTCTAGAAACCCATGCCCTTTCCTCCTAAGCCATCCAAGAAAAAGGATGGCGAGGATTTTGAGCGCTTTGCTGAAATGATTAGACCTATCTTTTTGCTTATGTGTTTGACTGATATGATTAGAATGCCTCCTTATGCTAGGTATATGGAAGATACTGTTACTAATAAAAGAAAGATACCGAAAGCTAAAATTTCCAGCATGCTTGCCAATTATACTTTTAATGGTGGAATACCAGAGAAACTTGGAGATCAAGGGGTACCAATGTGACAACCTGGATTTTGCCTTCTCTCTATTTCCGGACTTGGTTTTTGCCTAACATTGATTTGGATTTTTGAATCATTTCAAATGGACTTGTCACTTGGGCATACCCTTGACTTTCGCCCAAGTGACCCATCTACTTATCATTCAACTTCATTTCTCTGATAAATCCCCAGAATAATCAAATGAATATTTTCCATAAAAGAAAAATATTCATTTTCCTCTCTGAAACTCTATTGAGAAACTTGTGCTCCAAAGCAACCCCCATTTTTATTGCTCCCAAAAATCTGAGATAATTCCTGAATATTCTTTGGACCTTGGCACACCTTCCTAAGAAAAAATATTGCATGACTTTTTGTAATATTTTTTCTATAGAAAATCATTTCTCTTCTGGCCCAAAATTCCAGTTTGTACTGCAAGTGCATTTTTCCTTGATCTTTTGGCCCTGATCTTTCTTGAGCTTAACTACCCTCCTAAGAAAACCTAAACCCCATGAGATCAGCCCTAGTTGCCATCTAGAAGCTTGCTTAACTTGGCGACCAAGTTTCTGGTCAGAAACTTGCCAGCTTGGTTGAGTCAATTCTGGTCAGCCTGGGTATGAGCTTTCAACTTTCCTAGACTAAACACTACGTGGACTAGAGCGTAGACAAGGTTTGGCAGCGTTTGGGCGTCGTCTCGACCATGCCAGCGTGGTGACCGCATGAAGACACGGTGCCTGGCAGCTACTCGACGAGCTCTGGGTGTTGCCATCTCCTCTGTTCAACGCGTGCTCGATCCAGCGCTTGCCGACGCCTGCCACGCCGCACCTACAGCCCCGACCCATCACTCTTGACCTCTCCCTGGCGCTCGCCAATGCCGGAGACACCGCAACAATCACGGGCACGTCACATCCAAAAGCCACAGTGCGCGCGTGCCCTTGTCCTCTTCCCCCCTGTGTCCTGTGCTCGTCCCCGAGCGTGGGCAGCTCCCACAGTGACGCTGCGCGCTTGCCCCCTCGCACTGGAGCACCTCATCACTGTTCGCCGGCATCCAGAGAGCTCCGGCGGCAACATGATACCCCCTCGCTCCGGCTATATATAGGGCCTCCCTCGTTTCCTAGCCACGCACCACTCCTCACCACCTCCACGAACACGTAGAAGGGCCACAGCCCGATCGGGCAGGCCTCTAGCCATCTACCCCGACCGGAGAACTCCGGCGACCTCTACAGCTCGACCACCTCGCTCCGGTGCCTCTCGAGCTGGACGAACTACTCGGGCGTTGCATTGGAGGTCCCTTGGTGCTGCCTGGATGCTGCTGAGCCACCAGAGCCGCCTCCAGCTCTCATCTTCTTCCACTTCGGTGAATCTCATCTACCATCGCAGCTTGCGAGCTTGACCGCGAGCAGCTCCGGCCATCCACCGGCTTCATTTCTATCCCTCTGATCTAGCCCCAATCCCCCTCCTCGCCAGCGTGATCTCCGGCGAAGCGCCGTTGCCTTCTGATCTCGCTCCCCCTCTCTCTCCTAACGGGCGGGCCCAGTGTCAGCCTCACCACTCGCGCCTGAAGCGGTAGGGGTGGAGGCGCACTTTCATTTTACACCTTCGATGTCACCCCCAGGAATTTCTGTTTAATTCAAATTTAATCAGAAATTGACCCAAACTTTGACCAGCCACCATTTCTAAACCATAAGTCCAAATGATTTGATTCTTTTTGTATGGTCTTTGTTTCAGAAAGCTCTAGCAGCACACCAAAAGGTGGATTTTTCCTTGCTGTCTAGAATTTGTGGTGATTTTAAGAATGGTTTTTGATATGTTTTTTGTGGTTTTTAATTATTTTTCAGAAGGAGAAGCTTGTCTTGAAGTAAACCAAGAGAGGTGTGATCCTCCTCTACACTAAGGCAAGCCACACCAGCATTTGGATGGTGTTATTTCAATATATATGATTTTCTACTTGAATATGAGTTTTAATTGCATTTAAATTTTGATAAATAATTTTTTTTAATTGATAGTTACTTTACCATGCTTGATATGCTTGTTTTAGTTACTGGTATATTGCATGAACTTGTTTGGTCAAGTAGAATAAAATTTTACATTAGTTATATTGCTATGGTAGAAAATGATAGTTCTTTTATTAAGAGATATTTTCATATAAGTGACGAGTTAATAAAAATACTGCTTGATAATAAAAATGAACTAGAACTAGTGAAGTTTTGACCCTAAGTATTGCAAGATAATTATGTTGATAAGTTTGATCCATATCCATGTGTTGTTTGCTTTGCATGTCGATTAGTTACTTGATTATGGCAAAGTATCATTGTTATTTATAAAAAGTTTTTGCCAAAGTTAAACTTGATTAAGTTCAACTTGAATATGATGTTGATCACATCATGGTGCCACTGAATTGGGTTTTTATTTAGTGCGACCACATTTACCTTGTGGGAAGGTCTTGATTCGGTCCTTTGTTGTGCCTCTCACCGGTGCCTCCCACGAGGGAAGGTTATGGGCGTGCATACCTTGGCCCGGTAAGCAGACATAAACTTGTCTGCTTGTTTTTGTTTTTATGGTAGTTGTCCCCGTTTGGGACCGTTTTGCCACGACGGTGGTCGTTGGTGTCTTTGGTAAGCACGGGGCCACCCAAGACCTAGCCCTGAGAGGGAGTTGGTCGGAGTGGCTGGGAGAGTGCCATGACAAAGTGAGGGTTTCGTCAGAACGCTTTGGTCCACCCAAATGGGAGTGCGAGGCCAGGTGTTCCGTAGTGTGGGTAAAGTGCGCTACCTCTGTAGCGTGTATTTAATCTATCGATAGCCGCGTCCTTAGTGATGGGCATAGCTCAGAAGTAAGTCACACCATGGATCAACTTTTATAATTAATCTTGCAAACTAAATGATTGTTGCGATGCTTCGTATTTCATGAACTCTCGGGTTGTTCATGAGTGGTTGGTATTCAGTTGTGACCCGGTATGGTCACCGCTTGGTTACGAGGTAACCGTCTGGTAAGCGAGTCTGTGAGACTCGGTGCGCGTATTGTCTCATTGCATATTTAATAGTTCTTTCATTGCATTCATTTGATTAATTGTCATGATATTGTCTGTCATCGTGCTTATGTCTATTGTGAGCTTGCAAGTACATTTAATGTACTGACCTGGCGTGTGATGACAGCTTTCAGGCAAGTCGGTTCGCATCGGAGCACATCTCGCGTCTAGGCCATGTCGACATCGGTGTCCTTGTGCTATGGAGTTCCACTTTGTTGTTCTTCCGTTGCCGCGTAGTTCATGTGATCGAGGCCCTCATCATGTTCATTAAATAATGCACATACTGTTCAACAGCACCATGTGTGCTGCTGGGCCTCCTATCTCGATGTAATATCAGACTTATGTAATCCGCTAGCATCAATAAAGCGGTTGTTTATGTAGCATGTTGTTGTGTATTGCTAGAAGACTTGATCTCTGGGCTGGCAACGCAAGGTAAACCGGTTGCTTTGAGCCGGGGTGCCTCAACGCTTGGTATCAGAGCCGCGCTGACTGTAGGACACACTAGACCGTTAATGCGTTAGTGAAACGGTAGATAGCTTCGTCTGAGTGCCGGTAGTCACATAAATTGGTTGCTGCATTGCATGCGTGTTTATTTGTTGTTATTACTAACCATATGGTTTGTGAGTGTAGATGGCTCCAGTACCGATCTTGTACCATCCCGAGCCAGCTCCGTGCACATCGCCGCACCTGCTTCAGAACGTGTGGTGATGACTCTTTCCAAAGGGTGCTGATCCAGAGTATCGGGTGTATCAGGAGCATCTGGCCGATGCATTGTATGAGTACTATGTTGAGGTCACTCTACACCACAGTTCCCCTTCCGGTGTTTACACTCGTTCTACTAAGGGTGGTCTTGCTTCTACGCCATCTCAGGCGGTTTAGTTTGCTGCTATCGAGGCTCTTGTGGACTTGTGCTGCAACAAGGTTCGCATGCACACCCACCCAGGTCTCTTCTACTACCCATCTCTGCACGAGAGTGGTCGTATCCACTTTCCTTTGATTAATCCGGCGTGCGATCGTCCCACCAGCCACCTTTCCCGCTATATCACTGTCAGTTTATCTCCTGAACTATGAGTTAGCTCGGGAGCTCTCACATGCTCGAGCAGCTCTCGCTGCTGATCATACTAGGAACCCTCTTCCCACTGTCATCTACACTACTTCAATTTCTTCCGCCTCCGTTCCCCCAGTGACTTCGCGGGGTACCGTTAATCCTCTGATGGTGACCCCTCGCAGTGCTCCTGCTGCGTGGGCTTCCCTTGTCGCTACTCCTGCCTTTCCTATGCTTAGATCCCATCCCGCGCCTGCCCCTGAGGGAGAGCCCTCAAGGTAGCGCTATTGCGTCTCTCTTAACCCGGAGGTCTCTACTATCAGTTCAGGATCTGGGTCCGGCTCAGGAGAGGAGCCCGCAACAGCACAGTCCGAGCAGTAGACCGTTAGAGTACCGCTTTCGTCATGAGTATGATGTATGGGTCTAATCGCACGTGTCATGATGCTTATTTTCATGCATGAGGGTAGTAGACCCGTTGTGATGTTTACTTTCATGTTGAGTCTATGTATATTTATGTTGGAATCTTTTATTTGCTTTGGCTTTCTTTTGCGGTTTTCTTCTAGAATTTGTCAATGGATTTCTTCCCATGTTGGATTTTTCTCATCATGGTTGCTATGTATTGGGAAAATAAATAATAGGATGACGCGTGGAGGCAGCAGCAGCCAAGCTTGTGAGGATGTCCCTCTCCATCGCTCCGCAAGGCAGGCATGGAGATTCCCTCGAGCCATACCAGCCACCTCCTTCTCCACCGCCACATCTGCCTTCCACTGAGCAAATCATGCGAATGTTTGAAGAAAGAAGGAGCAATGATATGCTGGAAATATTGAAAAGTGTGCAAGTTATGGTTGGGAGGAATGGAAACCAGAATGGTCATCACTCCAAGCTATCAGATTTTCAGCGAACCAAGCCTCCCAGTTTCAACCAATTTATTGATCCATTGGATGTGATGATTGGTTACGAACTATTGTGAGGAAACTAGAGATTGCTCGCACTGAAGAAGGTGACAAGGTTCCCTTCACACCACATTATCTCGAAGGAGCTGCCGCTATATGGTGGGATAATGCAAAGGCAATATGGCCCGTGGACGAGGAAATTACTAGGACTAAATTCAAGGACCATCTCCGGAAGTATCATATTCCCACTGGGATTATGAAAATCAAGCAGCGCGGATTCCTCGCCTTCACTCAAGGCAGCATGACAGTCAACGAGTACCTGAATAAATTCAACCATTTGTCCCGCTATTCTCTCCACGATGTGGCCACAGAAGAATGGAAGATCGACAGATTTCTTGGAGGACTGAATCAGCATCTCAGGTGCACTCTCAGCATGTTTGATTTTCCAGACTTCGTGACTCTGGTGAACATGGCCCTCATCGCAGAAAGGGAACACAAGCTCCTACACGACAACAAGCCAGCTATTAATGATCACAAGCGCAAGTTCGAGCCGAAGAAGGATATGCAACCAGTGCAGAAGGCTCGTACTTGGCAACAGACTCAGGTGGAGTACAAACCCAATTGGCAGCAAAATGTCAACAAGACCACCACTCAAGTCAAGAATATCGTCACCAGCCCGGTGCGCGAAGATTGTCAGCGCAACAATTCCTGTTTCGGTTGTGGACAAACATGACCTTACGCCAGACAGTGCCCCAAGAACAACAAGCAAACAACTCAATTCCATCTGCAAGTCAACTACATGGATCCGTATCCCGCCCCTGATATGATCCAAGGGCATATCTATCATATCTCCGCAGACTAAGCCCAAGAGGACCTAGAAGTCATCATTGGTATGTTCCTTGTTAACGACATACCAGCCGTAATTTTATTTGACTCTGGGGCTTCTCACTCTTTTATTTCACGGAGCTTTGCTGCCCAAAACAAATTTCCTTGCTCGATTTTGGGAAAACACATGCTGGTACAATCCCCGGGATCCCTGCTCAGAAGCAATCTGGTCTGCCGCAACTTGGAAATTGACATAAAGGGCGTCAAGTTTCCAACCTCTCTGATAATCATCGATTCTAAAAAATCGTATATTATTATGGGCATGAATTCGTTAACCAAATACCAAGCATGCATCAACAATGCGACCAGACAAGTTACTATGAAAAACACGAAAGGTTGCACCATGAGTTTTTATACCCGCAAGAGCATACCCAAGAAGGATATGATGTTCACAGCCGTGGCAGAAGAGGTGGAGCTAATTCCAGTGGTCAGTGAGTATCCCGACGTATTCCTTGAAGAATTACCAGGCATGCCGCCAGACAGAGAACTGGAATTTGCAATTGACAATTGGTGGAATACTATCGGATGCCTTCCTGAAAATTGGTGGAATAAAAGAAACAGTGGGATGAAATGCTACAGAAAGGATACATCCATGGGGATCACCAATGATATTCGTGGATAAAAGGGATGGCAGCCTACGAATGTGCGTAGACTACTGACAGCTGAATGACGTCACGATCAAAAACAAGTATCTGCTGCCATGGATTGACGATATGTTTGATCAACTCAGTGGGGTCAAAGTATTCTCCAAAATTGATTTGAGGACTGGATATCACACTACAAAAAATACACTTCCGTGATGATATGTGTTTGTCACAGTAGGTCACGTTTTCTGTCATGCATGTACATCCATAACAATTTTATGATAGAACCAAGATAGTCATACCTGTGCTGTCATAGAAGTGTTCCATTACATTACCAAAATTATCATCACGAAAGTGTCCACTTCCATGACGATAAATCGCACGTCACAGAAGTGCTTTCGTCAAGGGTGACCGACATGTGGCATCCATCGTAACAGAAAGCCGTTAAGCTATCTGGTCCGGTTTTGGATCCGATAACCCATTCACAACCCCGACCAATGGGGATTTTCCACGTGTAAAATCATCATTGGCTGGAGGAAACACGTGTCGGCTCACCGTTGGGACAGATGTCATCCACTCATTGGACCCAAAGCGCCTATGATACTTCGACACGTGGCACGGCCCAACAGAGGCCCATTCCTGTGAAAAGGCCGGCCCGTTTGACTTGGTCAAAAGGTGGAGGGCCGGCCGACGGCAAGCTTGTTAATGGCATGTTCGCATATAGCCCATTTACAGCCCGCTAACCCAGGGCCTGTTTACGGTCTATCCGAATTAGTCCCAGTATCGTCATCTGGGCCGTCTAATATAATTCTAGCATGTTTTAACTTCCGCCCCATGTATGGCCCATGACGTCTTTCGGCCCATATGAGGCCGTTAGTAACTCTTGGCCCATTAACGGCCCGTGGTAAAACTGGCCCGTAATGAACAGTGTATCACTCTATACCCATTAATGGCCCATTATTCCGTTGGGCCGTTTCCAGCCCATGTTATCTTTCGGCCTTCTCAGGGCCCATTTATTCTTGGGCTCATTTCCAGCATTCGTTTACTTACGGCCCGTTATTGTTATTTTCTGGTTGTGGGCCAAATTCAGCCCGTGGTTACAGTCGGCCCATTAATACGTTGGGCCATTTTCATAGCGTCATCAAATACGTCCGATTAACGACGGCACGTTATGGTCGGCCCATGAACGGACGATTTCAGCTCTAGCCCATTTACGACCATAATATGGTATGTTATTGGCCCATGTTTGGCCAAGCGATCATACGGCCCCTAGAAGTCCCATTGACGATACGGCCCATAGAAGGCCCATTGTGTCTACGACCCATATAAGGCCCATTGTTTCTACGCCGCAGAAGGCCCATTGTTTCTACGGCCCTTAGCAGGCGCATTGTTTCGATGGCCCGTAGGAGGCCCATGTTAACTACAGTAAATATGTAGCCCATTGTTATTGTGGCCTAGTTTTAAAAAATAGGTTATTGTGGCCACTAGCAAACCGCGGAAAAAGAACTGCACTGACTACAAGAAAACAAATAACAATACAATAAGGAAATAAATAAGAAAGAAACTTACGCTAGGCAATCACGGCTATTACACATATTACATCCACTTGGTATCAAAGCTCACCACCAGTGCAAATATAGGGAACAAAGCAACATATAAATGCCGCAGCAAAACTAGTCTAGAACTGAAACCACTTCAGAAGAGTTAAAGAAACAATATCCTGGGTACCCATAATACTGGCAAGATTCTTAGCCAGCTTATTAACTTTCTCTTGTTTGGCACTTAAATCCTGCAGCACTTGTTGTTGCACCAGAAAGTATGCGTCTGAATTCAGCAGGGACTTCCTCAGTCCTTTGGCTTCCTTTCGCATAACATCTGATCGATGTCTTCCAACTTGAACTTGAGACTCAAGAAGCTGAACTGATTCAGGCAGCGAGTTCGAAGAGCTGGTGCCAGCAGTAGTAGCCAGTAGCTCGAACACTACATCAAGACATGACTTTGGGGTTGTCTAAGTGTCTTAAATATAGTATTTATCAGCTTTCTTGGAGACCAACAGGGATGTCTCACTATCTTGAACCTTATCTGCATTACTTCCTTTAGTATTGCATAACGGGGTACTCTTCTCCAATATTTTATCCGCGTTCTAAAAGAGAAACAAACAAACACATCACAGGTTTACAATGTAGTATATGAAACTCATTTTGGTAAACTAATTCAGTAGTAAGGTGGACAGGATAACAAACATATATCTATGTAGTATGGTCACTGTATGGTCTATATCATTCTAGTTTCTGTTGCCAAATCAAGATAGATACAGTACGAATCATATATATTTAAGACAAAGCAGCATAGACAGAATATAAGTGTGGGAAACTACACAACAATAACAACACTTGTAATGTGCATGGCGTGGGAACATAATTGTTTATTCAATTGAAACAGAAATCAACATAGAGCAAGTTACAACAGCAAACACGTTAAAGAAACAGGTTTAAAACATACCTGTTGCGCCATTGGAGTTTCAATTGCATCCTTCAAATTTGAAATTAATTGGTATGAGTAAATACAGTGATGCAAGAGCAAAGTAGTATGACCCATAGCTACGGAACCTGACCTAAGAACAATTCTTCTTCTGCTTTAAGCGTTGACTTGGGGTTCAGAGAGGTGGTCCTCGTGCTTTGGGCACTGCAGTTGTGCAACCTCTTGAGCACTGCGTTGGATTTCCCCGAAGAGGAGAGGATGATGCAGCAAAGTAGCGTAAGTATTTCCCTCAGTTTTTGAGAACCAAGGTATCAATTCGGGGGCCATAGGTTTCACTAGTGGCTTCTCTCAAGTAGACTGACTCCTGCCGGCTTCTACTAAAAGGTAAAAGCAAAGTAAAAGTAAAGCAATAATAAAGTGATGGAGATTGATATGATGAGAAAGAGACCCGGGGGCCATAGGTTTCACTAGTGGCTTCTCTCAAGAACATAAGTATTCTATGGTGGGTGAACAAATTACGGTTGAGCAATTGACATAATTGAGCATAGTTATGAGAATATCTAGGTATGATCATGTATATAGGCATCACGTCCGAGACAAGTAGACTGACTCCTGCCGGCTTCTACTACTATTAGTCCACTCATCGACCGCTATCCAACATGCATCTAGAGTATTAAGTTAAAAACAGAGTAACGCCTTAAGCAAGATGACATGATGTAGAGGGATAATTTCATGCAATATCATAAAAACCCCATCTTGTTATCCTCGATGGCAACAATACAATACATGCCTTGCTGCCCCTTCTGTCACTGGGAAAGGACACCGCAAGATCGAACCCAAAGCTAAGCACTTCTCCCATGGCAAGAAAAACCAATCTAGTAGGCCAAACCAAACTGATAATTCAAAGAGACTTGCAAAGATAACCAATCATACATAAAATAATTCAGAGAAGATTCAAATATTATTCATAGATAGACTTGATCATAAACCCACTATTCATCGGTCTCAACAAACACACCACAAAAACAAGATTACATCGAATAGATCTCCATGAGAGAGGGGGAGAACATTGTATTGAGATCCAAAAAGAGAGAAGAAGCCATCTAGCTACTAACTATGGACCCGTAGGTTTGAAATAAACTACTCACGCTTCATCGGAGGGGCTTGGATGATGATGTAGAAGCCCTCCGTGATCGATGCCCCCTCCGGCGGAGCTCCGGAACAGGTCCCAAGACGGGAAGTTGTGGTGGTGGAATTAGGTTTTTGGCTCCGTCCCCGATCGTTTGGGGGTACGTGAATATACATAGGAGGAAGAAGTACGTCGGTGGAGCTTCGAGGGGCCCATGAGGCAGGGGGCGCGCCCTAGGGGGGGCGCGCCCTCCACCCTTGTGGCTTTCTTGACGGAGGGTCCAAGTCTCCTCGATCTTATCTGATGAGAAAATCACGTTTCGAAGGTTTCATTCTGTTTGGACTCCGTTTGATATTCTGTTTCTCCGAAACACTAAAATAGGCAAAAACAGCAATTCTGGGCTGGGCCTCCGGTTAATAGGTTAGTCCCAAAAATAATATAAAAGTGGAAAATAAAGCCCAATATAGTCCAAAACAGTAGATAATATAGCATGGAGCAATCAAAAATTATAGAGACGTTGTAGACGTATCAAGCATCCCCAAGCTTAATTCCTGCTCGTCCTCGAGTAGGTAAATGATAAAAAGGGTATTTTTGATGCGGAGTGCTACTTGGCATAATTTTAATGTAATTCTTCTTAATTGTGGTAAGAATATTCAGATCCGAAAGATTCAAGACAAAAGTTCATATTGACATAAAAATGATAATACTTCAAGCATACTACCTAAGAAATTATGTCTTCTCAAAATAACATGGCCAAAGAAAGTTCATCCCTACAAAATCATATAGTTTACTCATGTTTCATTTTCGTCACACAAGAATGCTCTCATCATGCACAACCCCGATGACAAGCCAAGCAATTGTTTCATACTTTATTAATATCAAACCTATAAACTTTCACGCAATATATGAGCGCGAGCCATGGACATAGTAGTATGGGTGGAATAGAATATAATGAGTGGGTTATGTGGAGAAGACAAAAAAGGAGAAAGTCTCACATCAACGAGGCTAATCAATGGGCTATGGAAATGCCCACTGATTGATGTTAATGCAAGGAGTAGGGATTGCCATGCAACGGATGCACTAGAGCTATAAATGTATGAAAGCTCAACAAAAGAAACTAGTGGGTGTGCATCCAACTTGCTTGCTCATGAAGACCTAGGGCACTTGAGGAGGCCCATTGTTGGAATATACAAGCCAAGTTCTATAATGAAAAATTCCCACTAGTATATGAAAGTGATAACATGAGAGACTCTCTACTATGAAGATCATGGTGCTACTTTGAAGCACAAGTGTGTTAAAAGGATAGTAACATTGTCCCTTCTCTCTTTTTCTCTCATTTTTTGGGCCTTCTCTTTTTTTGATGGCCTTTTTTTGGGCCTTCTCTTTTTTTGGCCTTTCTCTTTTTTTTAATCCTCACTTGTACAATGCTCTAATAATGATGATCAACACACTTCTATTTATTTACAACTCAATGATTACAACTCGATACTAGAACAAAGATGACTCTATATGAATGCCTCCGGCGGTGTACCGGGATATGCGATGAACCAAGAGTGACATGTATGAAAGAATTAAGAATTGTGGCTTTGCCACAAATACTATGTCAACTACATGATCATGCTAAGCAATATGACAATGACGAATGTGTCATGATGAACGGAATGATGAAAAGTTGCATGGCAATATATCTTGGAATGGCTATGGAAATGCCATAATAGGTAGGTATGGTGGCTGTTTTGAGGAAGATATAAGGAGGTTTATGTGTGAAAGAGCGTATCATATCACGGGGTTTGGATGCACCGGCGAAGTTTGCGCCAACTCTCAATGTGAGAAAGGGCAATGCACGGTACCGAAGAGGCTAGCAAGGATGGAAGGGTGAGAGTGCGTATAATCCATGGACTCAACAATAGTCATAAAGAACTCACATACTTATTGCAAAAATATACAAGTCATCAAAAACCTCGGCAGTACGCGCATGCTCCTAGGGGGATAGATTGGTAGGAAAAGACCATCGCTCGTCCCCGACCGCCACTCATAAGGAAAACAATCAAATAACACCTCATGTTTCAAATTTGTTGCATAACGTTTACCATACGTGCATGTTACGAGACTTGCGAACTTCAACACACGTATTTCTCAATTTCACAACTACTCAACTAGCATGACTTTGATATTATTACTTCCATATCTCAAAACAATCATCAAGCATCAAACTTTTCTTAGTATTCAACACACTCATACGAAAGTTTTATTATTAATCTTGCATACCAAGCATATTAGGATTTTTAAGCAAATTACCATGCTATTAAGACTCTCAAAATAATCTAAGTGAAGCATGAGAGATCAATAGTTTCTATAAAACAAATCCACTACCGTGCTCTAAAAGATATAAGTGAAGCACTAGAGCAAAACTATAAAGCTCAAAAGATATAAGTGAAGCACATAGAGTATTCTATCAAATTCCAAATCATGTATGGCTCTCTAAAAAGGTGTGTACAGCAAGGATGATTGTGGTAGACTAACAAGCAAAGACTCAAATCATAAAAGACGCTCCAATCAAAACACATATCATGTGGTGAAAAAAATATAGCTCCAAGTAAAGTTACCGATAGAAGTAGACGAAAGAGGGGATGCCTTCTGGGCATCCCCAAGCTTTGGCTTTTAGGTGTCCTTAGATTATCTTGGGGGTTCCATGGGAATCCCAAAGCTTAGGCTCTTGCCACTCCTTGTTCCATAATCCATCAAATCTTTACCCAAAACTTCAAAACTTCACAACAGAAAACTTAAAGTAGAAAATCTCGTGAGCTCCGTTAGCGAAAGAAAACAAAAGACTACTTCAAGATATTGTAATGAACTAATTCCTTATTTATATTGGTGTTAAACCTACTGTATTCCAACTTCTCTATGGATTATAAACTATTTTACTAGCCATAGATTCATCAAAATAAGCAATCAACACACGAAAAACAGAATCTGTCAAAAACAGAACAGTCTGTAGTAATCTGTAGCTAGCGCAAGATATGGAACACCAACAATTATAAAATAAACTGCTGGAAGTGAGGAATTTATCTATTAATAATATTCAAAAATAATTAACTAAATATCACTTTCCAAATAAAAATGACAGCAGTTCTCGTAAGAGCTAAAGTTTCTGTTTTTTACAGCAAGTTCAACAAGACTTTCCCCAAGTCTTCCCAACGGTTCTACTTGGCACAAACACTAATTAAACACAAAAAACACAAAAAAAACAGAGGCTAAATAATTTATTTATTACTAAACAGGAGAAAAAATCAAGGAATAACAATAAAATTGGGTTGCCTCCCAACAAGCGCTATTGTTTAACACCCCTAGCTAGGCATAACAAGCAAGAATAGATCTAGGTATTGCCATCTTTGGTAGGCAATCCATAAGTGGCTCGCATGATAGATTCATATGGTAATTTTATTTTCTTTATAGGTAAGTGTTCCATGCATTTTTAATGGAAATTGAAATCTAATATTCCCTTCCTTCATATCAATAATTGCACCAACCGTTCTAAGGAAAGGTCTACTGAGAATAATAGGGCAAGAAGGATTGCAATCCATATCAAGAATGATAAAATCTACGGGCACACAATTCCTATTTGCAACAATAAGAACATCATTAATTATTCCCATAGGTTTCTTAATAGTGGAATTCGCAAGATGCAAGTTTAGAGAGCAATCATCAAAATCATGGAAATCTAGCAAATCTCACAAAGTTTTGGGAATAGTAGAGACACTAGCACCCAAATCACACAAAGCATAAAACTCATAATTTTTAATTTTAATTTTGATAGTAGGTTCCCACTCATCATAAAGTTTTCTAGGGATAGAAACTTCCAATTCAAGTTTTTCTTCATAAGATTGCATCAAGGCATCAATGATATGTTTAGTAAACGCTTTATTTTGACTATAAGCGTGAGGAGATTTTAGCACGGATTGCAACAAGGAAATACAATAAATTAAAGAGAAATTTTCATAATTAAATTCCTTGAAATCCAATATAGTGGGTTTAGCAATATCTAGGGTTTTAATTTCTTCAATCCCACTTTTATCAAACTTAGCATCAAGATCAAAAAATTCAGAATTATTGGAATGCCTTCTAGGTAAAGGTGGATCATATTCAGTCCCATCATTATCAAGATTCATATTGCAAAACAAAGATTTCATAGGGGACACGCTTTAATAGGAACTGGAAGAACACGCTTTAATAAAGGCGTCTTTCATAGCACGTGTCCTAGCGGTTCTTTCCTTGCACTCATCAATGGAAATTCTCATGGCTTTGAGAGATTCATTGATATCATGCTTAGGAGGAATAGATCTAAGCTTTAAAGAATCAATATCAAGAGAAATTCTATCAACGTTCCTAGCCAAATCATCAATCTTAAGCAATTTTTCTTCAATCATAGCATTAAAATTCTTTTGCAAAGAAATAAATTCTTTAATATTAGATTCAAAATCAGAGGGCATATTATTGTCATTTCCATAAGAATTGTTGTAGGAATTACCATAATTATTAGAGGGATTACTAGGATAAGGCCTAGGATTGAAATTTCCTATATATGCGTTGTTACCAAAATTGTTCCTACCAACAAAATTCACATCCATAGATTCATTGTTATTCTCAATCAAAGTAGACAAGGGCATATCATTAGGATCAGAAGAAGCACTCTTATTAGCAAATAATTTCATAAGTTCATCCATCTTTCCACTCAAAATATGAATTTCTTCTATCGCATGCACCTTTTTATTAGTAGATCTTTCAGTATGCCATTGAGAATAATTAACCATAATAGTATCTAGGAGTTTAGTAGCCTCTCCTAAAGTGATTTCCATAAAAGTGCCTCCCGTGGCAGAATCTAAAAGATTTCTAGAAGCAAAATTCAATCTGGCATAAAAATTTTGTATAATCATCCACAAATTCAAACCATGAGTAGGGTAATTACGTATCATTAATTTCATTCTATCCCAAGCTTGTGCAACATGTTCATGATCAAGTTGCTTAAAATTCATAATATCATTTCTAAGAGAGATGATCTTAGCGGGAGGAAAATACTTAGAGATAAAAGCATCTTTGCACTTGTTCCATGAATCAATACTATTTTTAGGCAAAGATGAAAACCAAGCTTTATCACGATCTCTAAGCGAAAAAGGAAATAGCTTAAATTTAACAATATCATTATCGACATCTTTCTTCTTTTGCATGTCACACAAATCAACGAAGCTATTAAGATGGGTAGCGACATCTTCACTAGGAAGGCCGGAGAATGGATCTTTCATGACAAGATTCAGCAAAGCAGCATTAATTTCACAAGATTCAGCATCGGTAAGAGGAGCAATCGGAGTGCTAATAAAATCATTGTTGTTGGTATTGGTGAAGTCACACAATTTAGTATTATCTTGAGCCATCGCGACAAACAAGAAATCCAACACACGAGCAAACAAAAAGCAAACGGGCAAAAGAGGCAAATAGAGCGAGAGAGGGAGGATAAAGAGAAAGAGGGCGAATAAAATGGCAAGGCTGGAGTGGGGGAGAGGAAAACGAGAGGCAAATGGCAAATCATGTAATGCGGGAGATAGGGATTGTGATGGGTACTTGGTATGTTGACTTTTGCGCAGACTCCCCGGTAACGGCGCCAGAAATTCTTCTTGCTACCTCTTGAGCACTGCATTGGATTTCCCCGAAGAGGAGAGGATGATGCAGCAAAGTTGCGTAAGTATTTCCCTCAGTTTTTGAGAACCAAGGTATCAATCCAGTAGGAGGCTACGCGCGAATCCCATGTACCTACACAAAAACAATAGCTCAACGCAACCAATGCGCTTAGGGGTTGTCAATCCCTTCACGGTCACTTACGAAAGTGAGATCTGATAGAGATGATAAATAATATTTTTGGTATTTTTGGTATAGAGATGCAAAGTAAAAAGTAAAAGCAAAGCAATAATAAAGCGATGGAGATTGATATGATGAGAAAGAGACCCGGGGGCCATAGGTTTCACTAGTGGCTTCTCTCAAGAGCATAAGTATTCTACGATGGGTGAACAAATTACTGTTGAGCAATTGACAGAATTGAGCATAGTTATGAGAATATCTAGGTATGATCATGTATATAGGCATCAGGTCCGAGACAAGTAGACCGACTCCTGCCTGCATCTACTACTATTACTCCACTAATCGACCGCTATCCAACATGCATCTAGAGTATTAAGTTAAAAATAGAGTAACGCCTTAAGCAAGATGACATGATGTAGAGGGATAATTTCATGCAATATGATAAAAACACCATCTTGTTATCCTCGATGGAAACAATACAATATGTGCCTTGCTGCCCCTTCTGTCACTGGGAAAGGACACCGAAAGATCGAACCCAAAGCTAAGCACTTCTCCCATGGCAAGAAAAACCAATCTAGTAGGCCAAACCAAACTGATAATTCGAAGAGACTTGCAAAGATAACCAATCATACATTAAAGAATTCAGAGAAGATTCAAATATTATTCATAGATAGACTTGATCATAAACCCACAATTCATCGGCCTCAACAAACACACCGCATAAGGAAGATTACATCGAATAGATCTCCACGAGAGAGGGGGGACATTGTATTGAGATCCAAAAAGAGAGAAGAAGCCATCTAGCTACTAACTATGGACCCGTAGGTCTAAAATAAACTACTCACACTTCATCGAAGGGGCTTGGATGATGATGTAGAAGCCCTCCGTGATCGATGCCCCCTCCGGCAGAGCTCCGAAACAGGCCCCAAGATTGGATCTCGTGGAAACAGAAAGTTGCGGCGGTGGAATTAGGTTTTTGGCTCTATCCCCGATCATTTGGGGGTATGTGGATATATATAGGAGGAAGAAGTACGTCGGTGGAGCTTCGAGGGGGCCATGAGGCAGGGGGACGCGCCATAGGGGGGGCCCTCTACCCTCGTGGCCGCCTCGTGGCTTTCTTGACGGAGGGTCCAAGTCTCCTGGATCTTTTCAGATGAGAAAATCACGTTTCCAAAGGTTTCATTCCGTTTGGACTCCGTTTGATATTCTGTTTCTCCGAAACACTGAAATAGGCAAAAACAGCAATTCTGGGCTGGGCCTCCGGTTAATAGGTTAGTCCCAAAAATAATATAGAAGTGGAAAATAAAGCCCAATATATTCCAAAACCGTAGATAATATAGCATGGAGCAATCAAAAATTATAGATACATTGGAGACGTATCAAGTTGCCTTACTAACTGCTCGTGTTTGGGTGCTCTGTGGTAGAGACGGTGTTGTGTCAACGGGAACTGGGTTACTATCTGCTAGGGTTGGGGTGTAGCTGGTTCTTTGTCCAACTTGGTAGGGGTACAATCTACGCGAGTCTTGGTTATGTGTGGTGGGGCTGTCTCTTGGGCAAGTACAACCGTGATTCTATCTCCATCAACAGGTAGCACGATCTTATTTGAAGACCGTGTTTTTACTCCCATAGATACTGCCATCACCCCCTCCAATTGAAATGGCTAATAAACAAGAAAAGTAATTGAATGTACAAACATTGTAAGATAGACAGGTGCAATGGATAGTAGGGAAGAAAACAAGGCATGAAATATTTCACATTTATGTTGTCTAACCAAACAGAATAGCATGATATAATTTCACATATATGACGGCTAATTAAACAGGATAGCATGACACAATTTCACATGTATGATGGCTAACTAAACATGATAGAATGGCATACTTCAAAATATGATCACTATGTAAACATGATGACATGATATAACTATACAATGTGTCTATTAAAGTGGTTGGCATGCCATAAATCACAAACATGCCGTCGATGGAAACAGGAAGAGCAGGTTGAATATACAAACATTGTCGACAAAAGCAATGAGAAATACAAAAAAGGATGGCATGATATAATTCACATATATGACGCTTGGCTAAACAGCATGGCATTGCATAATTCACATATATAATGCCTTGCAACAAGATAGCATTGCATAATTCACATATATGATGTCTTGCAACAAGATGGCATTGCATAATTCACATATATGGTAATTAGACACTAAAGAGGTGGCATTCACACAGAGCATGTCTAAACTAAACAAATGTCATAGCAATGCAACATACCATACACACGATATGAGCAACATAACCCTGCCAAGTTAGAGCATGCACCTCGGGGGGGGGGGAATAGGACTGGTCATCTGTCTCTGAATCCTCCTCTGAGGAGCTATCTATAACTAGCAAGACATGCGCCTCGCCAGATAGCATTGTCTGCTCTGAAGACCTTGTTTCCACTCCAGATTTTTCCATGACCGTGCCGAATGGCTGATGCACATGAAGAGTAATTGAACGTAATAAATTGTTGACAAATTTAACACGTAATAAAAAAATGATGTCATGATATAATTCACATATAAGATGACTGGCTCACCAGGGTGGCATTGCAAAATTAACATATATAATGCCTGGCTAAACAAGATGGCATTGCATGATTCACATATACGATAAAGAAACTAAACAGATGGCATTGACACAAAGCATGTCTAAACTAAGCAGATGAAAGCTTTGATGTATACAGTAAGCAATGCAAGGCACCATATGCATGATATTACCAACATCAGCATGACAAGTTAGAGCGAAGACCTCATGGGGTAAATAGGAGTGGTCTTCTGCTTCTGAATCCCCCTCAGAACAGTTATCCTCCTCTTGGTTACGATCTGAAATGGATGGAGGGGGCTGCCTTTGCGCCCACCATGGAGCGATGTCTGCATGAAATTTTATTGCCACGCAAGGCTCATCTGTTTTGCTCTACATGTTCAGTTCCATTGTGTACAATAACTAACATGCATAGGAATAACACATAGTGAGATTATGTAAGGAGTGCATGCACAAATCCAGAATGATGGTAGCAAACTGTGGATAGACCCAAAACCAATGACAGCATGCAGATAATAGCTTTAGTTAAAAATACACATAATGGCTCCTTTAATGTTTATTTGCACCCAACATAAACTCTTAGTAGACACCCGACATTAACCAGATAGTAGACAGATAGTACTAATTGCTGCCCCAATATGTACCCCACAACCATTTAAAAACTCAAGTTTCAGCATAAGTTTTGACCTTACTCGGAGTCTAATAGGTGAACACGATGATAAAGTAGCATGTCATCATATTAAGCGATGCATAACATAAGCAGACATGGAAGAGTGTGACCTCTCTTGCGGACCTGTGTAGTCCTCAAGGTCATCTGCTTAGTTGATGATGGTAATGCAGTTGTCGTGGCTGCCGGCGGCGGAGAAGAAGATCTGAGGCGGCAAAAGACAGTCTAGAGAGTGGATCCTTGCTGTGGTGAACCCTTCCGTCGTTGCAACAGCTGAGCTAGGGTGGAACACAACACTGCAGGAGCAGGACAAACCACACAAGGTTTTCTTTGACACATATCTGTAACAGAAGTAATTGTGTAAGGGCTTGTTTGAATTTGAGGATTCTAACAATGCATGGATAGGAAATAGACAGGAATAGGATAGGAATGCACATGCAAAGCAGAGAATTTAAAAACACAGGTGAGGGAGTCCTGGATTAGGGGGTGTCCGGATGGCTGGACTATACCTTCAGCCGGACTCCAGGACTATGAAGATACAAGATTGAAGACTTCGTCCCGTGTCTGGAAGGGACTTTCCTTGGCGTGGAAGGGAAGCTTGGCGATACGGATATGCAGATCTCCTACCATTGTAACCAACTTTGTGTAACCCTAACCCTCTCCGGTGTCTATATAAACCGGAGGGTTTTAGTCCGTAGGACAACATACAGAACAATAATCATACCATAGGCTAGCTTCTAGGGTTTAGCCTCTCCGATCTCGTGGTAGATCTACTCTTGTACTATCCATATCATCAATATTAATCAAGCAGGACATTGGGTTTTACCTCCATCAAGAGGGCCCAAACCTGGGTAAAACTTCGTGTCCCTTGCCTCCTGTTACCATCCGGCCTAGATGCACAGTTCGGGACCCCCTACCCGAGATCCGCCGGTTTTGACACCGACATTGGTGCTTTGATTGAGAGTTCCTCTGTGTCATCGCCGTCAGGCTTGATGGCTCCTACGATCATCAATGGCGATGCAGTCCAGGGTGAGACCTTCCTCCCCGAACAGATCTTCGTCTTCGGCAGCTTCGCACTGCGGGCCAATTCACTTGGCCATCTGGAGCAGATCGAAAGCTATGCCCCTGGCCGTCAGGTTAGATTTGCAAGTTTAAACTACACAGCTGACATCCGCGGGGACTTGATCTTCGACGGATTCGAGCCACTACCGAGCGTGCCGCACTGTAACGATGAGCATGATCTAGCTCTGTCGCCAAACAGTGCCCTGGAGGCCGCACCCGCATCGGCTTTGACCCTTAATTCGGAGCCAACTGCGCCGATCAAGGATGGGTGGTTGGACACCGCCTCGGGGGCTGCGATCCCAATAGCGATCAAGCCGAACACCAGCCCCGCACTCTGCGAGGCTCGTGACTCCAAGGAGTCGGACTTCTCTCCGGACTACAAACCCTCCGCGCCCCTGCCGATCGAATCCGATTGGGCGCCGATTATGGAGTTTACTGCCGCGGACATCTTTCAGCACTCGCCTTTCGGCGATATTCTGAAGACACTGAAGTCTCTCTCTTTATCAGGAGAGCCCTGGCCGGACTACGGTCAGCAAGGATGGGATTCGTATGATGAAGAAATTCAAAGCCCACCCACCACCCACTTTGTAGCCACTGTCGACGACTTAACCGACATGCTCGACTTCGACTCCGAAGACATCGACGGTATGGACGCCGATGAAGGAGACGATGAAGAACCAGCGTCTATCAGGCCCTGGAAAGCCACCTCGTCATATGACATATACATGGTGGACACCCCAAAAGAAGGAGATGGCGATGGAACAGCGGAGGATGACCCCTCCAAGAAACAGCCTAAGCGCCAGCGTCAGCGGCGCCGCTCAAAATCCCGCCAGAACAAATATGGTGATTCCATCATGGGAGATAATAATACTCTGGAAAGTGCCGAAGAAAACCCCCTCCAGCAAGATTTAGCACAGGAGGATGGAGAAACCAGCCCTCATGAGAGAGCGGCAGACAGAGAGGTCGAGGACGATAATTATATGCCTCCCTCCGAAGATGAGGCAAGCCTCGACGACGATGAATTTGTCATGCCAGAGGATCCCGTCGAGCAAGAGTGTTTTCAACGTAGGCTTATGGCCATGACAAGAAGCCTCAAGAAAAAACAGCAACAGCTTAGAGCTGATCAAGATTTGCTAGTCAACAGATGGACTGAAGTCCTTGCGACCGAAGAGCATAAACTCGAACGCCCCTCCAAGAGCTACCCAAAGCATAGGTTGCTACCACGATTAGACGAGGAAGCACTTGATGCGGCCGACCGGCCACTTCATGGCCGCGACAAAGAGGCCTCTCGGCCCTCCACTCAAGCCGCACCCCGTACCAAGGCACGGGAATATGCGCCGGACTTACGAGATATGTTGGAGGACAAGGCAAGGCAAACAAGATCGATCTATGGATCGTGTGGGCGCCCCACGGCTCGAGACGGTAACCGTCACGCCGGCCACAAATTCGGCAGGGCCGAACATAGTAGACAAAGCTCATTGGAGATATGTCGTGATATAGCCCTGTACAGAGGCGCCGCACACCCACTATGCTTCACAGACGAAATAATGAATCATCAAATCCCTAAGGGTTTCAAACCCGTAAATATCGAATCATATGATGGCACAACAGATCCTGCGGTATGGATCGAGGATTATCTCCTTCATATCCACATGGCCTGCGGCGATGATTTCCACGCCATCAAATACCTCCCACTCAAGCTTCAAGGACCAGCTTGGCATTGGCTTAACAGCTTGCCAACAGGATCAATCAGTTGTTGGGAGGACCTGGAAGCCGCATTCCTCGACAATTTCCAGGGCACTTATGTGCGACCCCCAGACGCCGATGACCTAAGTCACGTAATTCAGCAGCCAGAGGAATCGGCCAGGCAATTCTGGACATGGTTCCTAACAAAGAAAAATCAAATAGTCGACTGTCCGGACACTGAGGCCCTAGCAGCCTTCAAGCACAATATCCGTGACGAGTGGCTTGCCCGGCACCTTGGACAGGAAAAGCCGAAGTCTATGGCAGCACTCACGACACTCATGACCCGCTTTTGCGCGGGAGAAGATAGCTGGCTTGCTCGTAGCAACAATATGACCAAGAACCCTGGTAATTCGGATACCAGGGACAGTAGTGGCAGGTCACGTCGCAACAAGCAGAAGCGCCGCATTAATGACGACAATGCTGAGGATACGACAGTTAATGCCGGATTCAGAGGCTCTAAATCCAGTCAGCGGAAAAAGCCATTCAAAAGGAATCCTAGGGGGCCATCCATTTTGGACCGAACACTCGACCGCTTTTGCCAGATACATGGCACCCCCAAAAAGCCAGCCAATCACACCAACAGGGATTGTTGGGTGTTCAAGCAGGCAGGCAAGTTAAACGCCAAAAATGAAGACAAGGGGCTGCATAGCGATGACGACGAGGAGCCTAGGCCGCCGAACCATAGTGGACAGAAGGGTTTTCCCCCACAAGTGCGGATGGTGAACATGATATACGCAACCCACGTCCCCAAAAGGGAGCGGAAGCGCGCGTTAAGGGACGTATACGTGGTAGAGCCAGTCGCCCCAAAATTCAACCCATGGCCCTCCTGCCCGATCACCTTTGATCGAAGGGACCATCCCACTAGCATCCGTCATGGCGGATTCGCCGCATTGATTCTAGACCCAATTATTGACGGATTTCATCTCAGTAGAGTCCTTATGGACGGCGGCAGCAGCCTGAACCTGCTTTACCAGGATACAGTGCGGAAAATGGGCATAGATCCCTCGAGGATTAAGCCCACCAAAACGACCTTTAAAGGCGTAATACCAGGTGTAGAGGCCAACTGTACAGGCTTAGTCACACTTGAAGTGGTCTTCGGATCTCCGGATAATTTCCGAAGAGAGGAGTTTATCTTCAACATAGTCCCATTCCGCAGTGGCTATCATGCACTGCTCGGGCGAATCGCATTCGCCAAGTTCAATGCGGTACCGCACTACGCATACCTTAAGCTCAAAATGCCAGGCCCTCGAGGAGTAATTATGGTCAATGGAAACACCGAACGCTCCCTCCGAACGAAGGAGCACACGGCGGCCCTTGCAGCAGAAGTACAAAGTAGCCTCTCCAGGCAGTTCTCCAGTCCGGCAATTAAACAACCGGATACCATCAAGCGCGCCCGGAGTAACCTACAACAAGACCTCCTAGCACGACCTGAGCAGGCGTAGCAATGCGGCCCCAACCCCGGCCATCGCAAAAATACGATACCAGTACTTCGCGTACACAACTACGCTCTAGAAATACCATGGGTACAGGGGGAGGGGCACCATCACGGCACGCCCGAAACACGGCTTAAACCGCACCAGGGGCTGCCGATTTTTTAATTTTCTCTTACTTTCAGGACTCCACTCTTCGGAAGGCCCGTTCGGCAGTTCAATTGCCGAACAAACGATGCAAGAACCAGGGAAGCAGACAAGCCACGCTGCATTATGGAACTCCCAGGTGGTCTCTATCACGAGCAGTATACCTGTTTCGCATACTATTCCACAGCTTGTCCCTGGAACGGACACGTTAAATAGTCCAACCTTTTGCTTATCGCATTATTTGTATCGTTCTGCTTTGATCGCAGCCCTCTTTAATAAACAATGCATAGCTTTTGTCTATTTTTGCATTACTCTTATTTAATATATGTTCCTTAACGACATATTGCATCCGTACACTTTGGTACGACCAAAATATGGCAGGGGCTTTAGTACCCCTCAATATGGTGTGAGAAGTCCGAACACTTTAACAAGTGCGGCACCCCGAACTTATAGCATTATATGCATCGGCTACGAATCATGTCTTGGGTCAATAGTTGGGTTTGCCCGGCTCCTATGTTTTGGTGCCTTACGTTCCGCTATATCGGCTAAGGTAGCACTAGGAGAACCACTGCGATTGAGCCCCAGTTGAGCTGGGTCGAGCACCTGAGTGGAGAAAGCTAAAACTGACTGTCATGATGAAGCGAGAGCTGGTCGCTGTTCGAGAGGTTTTTCGAGTCCCTAAAGACTTATGCCGCTTAGAGCGAGGAACCGGCTCTCTCCGGCCAAGTCGTGGATAGCACCCCGAAATCGGTCTTCCGAATACCAGGGGCTTCGCCGAAATTTAAATTTATAGAATTCTATGGCTAAGTGAGAGTGTTCATGCATTATAGTCTGATTGCCTTGTTCGTTGGGCTGAGCGCCTCCCTCGAAGGACCCAAACATGGGAAAAAGAGCGCTCAGGTTTATCCCCGAACACCCCAGCACTAGCGGCACGGGGGCAGAAGCCGACGACTTGCCATCTCTCAGAATTGATAAACAGCCGCACAGAAGGTAATATTTTAAATTCCAACAGCATTGCTTAGCGCATATGAACAAGTTTTCAGCGCACAGGACAAAACGAGCAAGTTTCACTCTAAAATTACATCCCTAGAACATTCATCCGCCACAAGGCAGGCACCCTTCAGAACATGCTTATAATAATTCTCGGGCTTGCGATGCTCTTTCCCCGGTGGTGGCCCATCCTTCACAAGCTTCTTAGCATCCAACTTGCCCAGTGCACCTTAGCATGGGCGAGGGCCCTACGGGCACCTTCAATGCAGACGGAGCGCTTGATGACTTCGAGCCTTGGACAGGCCTCCACTAGCCGCCGCACCAGCCCGAAATAGCTCCCAGGCAGAGCCCCTGCAGGCCACAGCCGAACTATGAGGCCCTTCATGGCCTGTTCGGCCGCCTTGTGGAGCTCGACCAGTTGCTTCAGCCGGTCTCTTAGGGGCACGGGGTGTCCGGCCTCAGCATACTGAGACCAGAACACCTTCTCTGCCGAGCTTCCCTACTCGGCTCGATAGAATGCAGCAGCATCGGACACACTCCAGGGAAGATCTGCGAATGCTCCTGGAGAGCTCCGGATTCGGGTAAGTAACAAGTATCTCACGTTATGTGTTTGCTTTGCATAAAGAATGCCTTACCCGCCGCTATCTTCTTCACCTCATCCAACTCCTGGAGGGTCTTCTGGGAATCGGCCCTGGCAGACTTGGCATTTTCAATAGCCACCGCGAGCTCGGACGCTCGCGTCTTTGAGTCAAGCTCCAAACTCTCATGTTTTTCCATGAGATCCTGGAGCTCTTGCTGTACCTTGCCAACCTCGGCCTCATACTTCTCCTGCTCGGTGCGGTCTGTGGCTGCCCTTTTCTCGGCCTCGACCAGCGCTTGCTTAAGGGTCGCCACCTCAGACGTGGCCCCTACAATAGGCACGATAATCCTGTCATTTTTTGCAATTGCACCTCTTTATATATATATTTAAACAAGGTATTTCTTACCTTCATTGTCCTCGAGCTGCTTCATGGCACGCCTGAGCTCTTGCTCGGACCGCTCGAGGTTCTGCTTTAGTGTGTCCACTTCCACAGTCAGTGCGGCGGACGCAAGCAGAGAAGCCTGCATACGCATATTGACTCCTTTTTGTTAGACTCCTGCGAATTTTATTTGATCCTCTATTCGGCTTTTCTTCCTGAATGCCAAACAGAGCATCAGGGGCTACTGTCTATGCGGTAATATTATTAACACATTATTTACTTACCTCAAAGCCTGTTAAAAGGCTACTACAAGCTTCAGTTAGTCCGCTCTTGGCGGAGTGAACCTTTTGGACCACCGCACTCATAATGGTGCGGTGCTCCTTGTTGATGGAGGCGCATTGGAGCGCCTCCAACAGATTGTTCGGCGCCTCCGGTTGGACGGGGGTCACCGACACAGTGGGCTTACTCCTCTTGGAAGGAGGTCCCCCGCCGGACTCTGGAACCTTTGAAGGTTCCGGAGCGGTGTCCGACCTAGAGCCAGACTTGGAGCCCTGGGGGGTTTCATCCCCTTTACTCCTGGAGTCCGGGAGGTCGCCTTGCGGCGCCTCCAGGACCACCTCCTCCCGGCTTGGAACCTGTTGGGACAACACTTCGGTGTCGTCCGTAGGGCGGGGGGAGGAAGCCGTCGAAAGCGAGTTCACATCTGACGAGTCCAGTGAGCCGCTCGACGACGCGTCGAGCCGGTCTTTGGGTGGGCTGCATAAACATATTCGACATAAGGGAAAGCTGTGCAATAAACGAATACTATGAATTACTCTGGTATCCGGATACTTACGATTTTTCCAGGGGCTTGGCCCTGGGTGGCCACTCCTCTCCGCCGTCGTCGGCGTCGGTGGAGTAGTCCGGAGGAAGGGTTTTCCCCTTCTTGGACCCTCCGGCCTCCCCAGAGAGGGCAGCCTTCCTTTTCTTCTCTCCTCCCGCTAGAGGGGGAGAGGTCTCTTCTTCTTCCTCCTCGTCTTCACAGGAGGAATGCGCCTCAGAACCGTCGGATGATGGATACGACACCTCCTGGTGCCGGGCACTCTTTCGAGTCCCCGTGGCCTTTTTCGCGGCCTTCTTCTCTGGCACCACATAGGGTGCCGGAACCAGCAGCTTCGCCAAGCGAGCATTCGCTGGGCCTTCGGGCAAAGGAGCCGGACAGTTGATCTGTCCGGACGTCAGCTGCCAATCCTGTCAAAGGTAAGGGAGCTTAGATCCCGCATGGAGTCAAACTATGAAACACTGATACCCTGTAAAAGGAAAAAACAGCTTACCGCATGAGCATGACGCTGCATACTGAATCCGCGATCCTCGGTAGCGGATGCGGGAGCCTCGGAGCCCTTGAAAAGCACCTTCCAGGCATCTTTGTACGTCGTGTCGAAGAGCCTGCTCAGAGTTTGGTGCCGCACCGGGTCGAACTCCCACAGGTTGAAAGCCCGTTGTTGACACAGGAGGATCAGGCGGATGAGCATAACCTGGACGACGTTGACAAGTTTGAGCTTCTTGTCCACCAGGGTTTGGACGCATGTTTGGAGTCCGGTCAGCTCTCCTTTTTTACCCGACGACAGGCCCGTCTCCTTCCAGGAGGTGAGCCGCGTAGGGGATCCGAATCAAAACTCAGGGGCTGCGACCCATTCGGGGTCGCGCGGCTCGGTGATGTAAAACCACCCCGATTGCCACCCCTTCAGGGTCTCCACAAAGGAGCCCTCGAGCCATAAGACGTTGGCCATCTTGCCCACCATGGCGCCTCCGCACTCCGCCTGGTTGCCGCGCACCACCTTCGGCTTGACATTGAAAGTCTTGAGCCATAGGCCGAAATGGGGGCGGATGCGGAGGAAAGCCTCGCACACGACGATAAACGCCCAGATGTTGAGGACAAAGTTCGGGGCCAGATCATGGAAATCCAGGCCATAGTAGAACATGAGCCCCCAGACAAATGGGTGAAGAGGGAAGCCTAGTCCACGGAGGAAATGGGGGAGGAACACCATCCTCTCGTGGGGCCTAGGGCTGGGGATGAGCTGCCCCTTCTGGGAAGCCGGTACACAATGTCGTTAGACAAGTATCCGGCCTTCCTTAGTTTTTTGATGTGTCCCTCCGTGACGGAGGAGACCATCCACTTGCCTCCTGCTCCGGACATGGCTAGAGAAGGTTGAGGTGGGGAGTGCGGACTTGGGCGCTGGAGCTCGAGTGTGCGAGAATGGATAAGCAAGGGAGGAAGAAGGCGTAGGTGAAAAGGTGGATCCTTATCCCCTTATATGGGTGGATGCAACTACATGTCCCCACCAGCCTGGTAAAACTCGCTTATCTCCAAGCGCCGTAATCAATGGCGCGGTTGGGTTACCCACGCCCGTATTGATGAGAATCCCGGAATAAGGGGACACGATCTCTGCTTTAACAAGACGTGCCAAGGAAACTGCCTCGCATGACGCGCTGAGGTGGGATAATGAAACGACTCGGATAAAGGCTTGGCCGTGGTGTGTAACACTACAGAATACGTCAGCAGACTAGATTTGTGTAAATATTATTCTCTCTATGGCAATATGTGGAAACTTATTTTGCAGAGCCGGACACTATCTTTGTGTTCAAAATCTTCTATGAAGTACTTGGAGGAGGAACCCGCCTTGCAATGCCGAAGACAATCTGTGCGCCGGACTCGTCGTCATTGAAGCCTGGTTTAGGGGCTACTGAGGGAGTCCTGGATTAGGGGGTGTCCGGATGGCCGGACTATACCTTCTGCCGGACTCCTGGACTATGAAGATACAAGATTGAAGACTTCGTCCCGTGTCTGGAAGGGACTTTCCTTGGCGTGGAAGGCAAGCTTGGCGATACGGATATGCAGATCTCCTACCATTGTAACCGACTTTGTGTAACCCTAACCCTCTCCGGTGTCTATATAAACCGGAGGCTTTTAGTCCGTAGGACAACATACAGAACAACAATCATACCATAGGCTAGCTTCTAGGGTTTAGCCTCTCCGATCTCATGGTAGATCTACTCTTGTACTACCCATATCATCAATATTAATCAAGCAGGACGTAGGGTTTTACCTCAATCGAGAGGGCCCGAACCTGGGTAAAACTTCATGTCCCTTGCCTCCTCTTACCATCCGGCCTAGACGCACACTTCGGGACCCCCTACCCAAGATCCGCCGGTTTTGACATCGACAACAGGATTTCTGCCAGTCTGGGTGTTTGTTCCACAAGAATTGGAAGATCACAGGATGCAAAGAAGCATGGTGAGATTAAGTCAAACCACAAGAAAATGAACGGTTATAATGCTATAATGCTACTATCTCTTAGTCTTGTGCTTCATGAATAGGAATTTGAAAAGGACGAAAAGTGGAAATTAAAATTCCTATGGTTTTTCTTTCAGGGAGACACTAAAGGAACAAATCATACAGTTTTCCTTTGCTCCATTCCTTTGCACCAAATTCATGAAAAGTAGTACCATATGAAACTTTCCAATTCCTATGTTTTTCATTCACTTTTCCTATCAAGCACTGGCGATTCTAATAGGCAGGCTTGAGCAAGGAAAAGCCTACGCTAAAAAATGTTTTTGTGCTACTTCTATTACTTTGGACCTAGGCCACTGACCTACTAGCTCAACTCCCAGGGCCATCGACAAATGCGCAGCTCAAACGCGCAGAGATAAATAATGATGGCATTCAAGAGAGTCCATCACGGCTAGCTAAGTTGCCTGGTACCTTACTTCTTGTCATATAGTAGGATAAAATAATCATATTTCCCATTACTCCGGGTGCTCAGTGGACAATATATATAACATGTAGAGTAAAAAGATATGCAACAAGTGTACAACCTCTTTGGCGAAGCCATGTCGATCTCAGTGTGATTGGGTTGGCCGGTGAGGATGCTCCGGCTGACTTGGCTGTCAGAGGAGGGGAAGATCTTAGGAGTCTGGAGATGGATCCCGAGGTACTACTCCACTGTGATGGAGGGTTTCGTCGTTGGAGCAGCTCCGATGAGCTGTACAACGCTGAGGCTGAAGCAGGACAAGAGAGACAATGTTAACCTAAGTGGAATTCTAATAGCATCTCCAATAGATGACATTAAATACATAACCACAAAGTTCTAGATGTAAAATACATTAGCCGCTCATCTCTGAACTTAACTGTTGAAACTGAATTTAACTATTGAAACTGAACTTGACTGTCGAAACTGAATTTTGTTGTCGAAACTGAATGCACTAGAGGTGAGGCTACACGTCAGTCAACTAACTTTTTCATCTCTGGTCAGTCGATTTTGCAGCCATTGGATACAAAATCAAGGGCCTGCAGTTCATCTTCAACCTCCACCCCCCTGAGCCGCCAGCCACCACCGGCCAAACAACCGCCCGTGGCCGGCGGTGCGCCGC
>NC_041390.1:75190646-75192651 GCF_002162155.2 Triticum dicoccoides | reverse complement strand
CACCCTGAACCCTAAGATAGATAGTGGGGTACCTCTCCGGTGAGCCCTCTCCCCGCTGCAGCTGGTTCTTCCTTAACTCTGGCGAGCCCCCACCCCCTGAAAATCGACTGACCCAAAAGTCAATTCAGTCGACTGAAGTGCAATTGCTCCGATTCAGTAATGCGTAGCCTGTAGTGCAATCGCTCGGGTTTAGTAATGCGTAGCCTGCAGTGCAATCGCTTGGGTTCAGTAGGCGAATGCCTCGCTCGGGTTCAGTTAGAGCCCAACACCTTGCACCCACACGCGTGCGTGTATGATAGAAACGCGCAAACCTCCGTGCATCGCTCGGGCCCGACCACCCACCGTAATCGGGAACACCCCGATATTTTCCTCGCGCTCGCTTCTACCATGGTTTTTTCCATCATGGACGGCCCAAAGAATGTCATGCACCTGTGTCTCCGGCCCGCCCAGGACGAAAAGCCCATTTTCTATCATGATTTTTTGTCATAGAAGTAGGAGCCCACCACATATATGTTGATACCGGGTTTTGTCACAATTATCGTCATAGAAGTGTCATAAGTATGACAGAAAAAAATTTCATTCAGCCCAAAATGTCATGGATGTGTCTTTTTTTGTAGTGTCATTAGCTCAAGATAAAGAAGGAGGATATTCCCAAGACCACGTTCACCACTCGGTATGGTCTTTATGAGTATACCGTTATGTCCTTCGGCCTCACCAACGCCCCAGCCTTCTTCATGCATATGATGAACAAGGTGTTTATGGATTTCTTGGACAAATTTGTGGTGGTGTTCATGGATGACATCCTCATTTACTCCAAGAGCAAAGATGAACACAAGGAACATCTCCGAGTAATTTTGCAAAGGCTTCGCGACCATCAGCTTTATGCCAAGTTCAGCAAATGTGAGTTTTGGCTCCAGCAAGTTGGATTTCTCGGGCATGTCCCCTCGGCAGAAGGGATCTCGGTGGATCCAAGCAAGGTGAAAGATGTACTTGATTGGTCTGCACCCACGACAGTGTGAGAAATCTGGAGTTTCCAAGGACTAGCCGGACATTATCGCCATTTTATCGAAGGATTCTCCAAGATTGCCAAGCCAATGACCGAGCTCTTAAAGAAGGATAAGAAGTTTGAATGGACTGAGGACTGCGAACAGAGTTTCAATGAGTTAAAAATCCGGCTGACTTCAGCACCAGTACTGAGTCTTCTAGACATCTACCGCTGTTTTGATGTTTACTGCGACGTGTCCAGGAAAGGGCTTGAACGTGTATGTAACATCCCATATTTTCAATTTGGAATGTTATACATAGATCATCCATGCATATCATGATTTATTGGATTTCCGTTCCGCAATCCTCAAACTAAGCAACTCAAGGAACCACAGAGAGAGTTGCGGATTTTCCGATTTTCACATTTGATTTTTATCAAAAAATGAAACGAGGATTTTGATTTTAATAATTTTTCTCTCCGAGAAATATTTCATATTAAATCAAATGAGTGGAGATAATATGACTTCTCCAAAATAATTGAAATATAGGAGGAAAAATATTAAAATCATTTATTGGATTTTATTTGGTTTTATTCAGATTTTATTTGCATTAGAAAAATTGCATGTTTTCGAAATTTCATTTTAGGGCCAAGAAAATGTTCAACTCGTCCTAAATATTTTATTTAGACGGTGAAAATTTGTTTTGGCATTTTTTTAGGTTTTTATTTATTTTTTTCTAGGATTTTATTTCGGTCGGCTAAGTTTAAAAAAAAGGGTTCCCGCGCCGACTGGGCCTAAGGCCCAGCCGCGCCAGGCCGCCGCCGCCGACTCCTGCACGCGCGCGCCGCCGCCGCCGCCACTCGGACCGGAGTCCGAGTTGGACACCGCCTCCGCCGCACCTTGCCCCTCCTCCAAGTCGCTGCCCCACCCCCCCTTTATATACGCCGCCAACCCGCCCCCAACACCACACCACCACCGCCGCCCGCGCCACGCCAAGCTGCTGCCGCCGTTTGCCGCCGCCG
>NC_041390.1:75182310-75190365 GCF_002162155.2 Triticum dicoccoides | reverse complement strand
GCAGCTCGCGCCGCCGCCCCCCAAGCCGCCGCCCGCCGCTGCCTCGCCTCGCCGGACCTCTTGCCGGAGGTAGCTGCCGCTGGTTTTTTTATAAAGACCGTTCGGTTTTTTTAGAAACCCTAGATCTGTTTTTTTGGATTCGTCGGTTTTTTCTCAGTTCTTCTAGTTAGCAGACGTTTGTCCGAACGTTCGTTTTAATGAATGGTTCCTCGCCCGTTAGTTACAACTAACGAACGCTCGTTCGTCAGTCTGTTCATGAGTTTTCTTTTATCGGATTTATTCCGCGATTTTCTCTGATCGCGATTTCCGATCCGATCTTAGATTCTGTTTATCTTTTCGCTCGTTTATCGGAATCAGGCGATCCATGCGCCTGGAGTTTCGTCTTGAAACCCTCTTTCCAGTTAACCAACTCAAACAAGTTTTTGCTACTGTAAAATTTGACCTAGTTTCAGATTAGTAAACGAAGCTTCTTTCTTTCATTGTTTGACTTTCGATGCTTCGTTTGATTTGATTCTTTTTGCGTACCGGAGTTCTTAAGTTGAACTTTCTAGTTAACCTCTCTTATTTGGGTTTTGCTTGTGCATCGTTGTTTGTTACTTATGTATGTTATTGTTTGCTTGCGATAGAATTCCCGGAGTGCGAAGCGTGTTACTATGAGTCTCTAGGATTCACGGATCGTCAGCAAGGAAAGTAACACTTTGATCATATCCCATTATTACCCAGCTTTTATGCATTAGTTCCAATCCTCAAACATTGCATGATTAGGATGTCATTAACTTGTGGGTTGGGTAGAACCTATTGCCCTGCTATATTCAAACCCTTGGGAGTTACTTCTACGTATTGCTTATATTGCTATGCTATGCTCGTAGACGTGGTTTGGGTTTGAGTGAAATTCATGTCAGATGTGAGATTGTTAATTAATGGTTCAACTTAAGGTGGCAACTTAATCAAACAACTAGGTGGATTGAGGCACCTGGGGAACCCAGTGTTGTCTGTATTTTTTGGAAATCCCGGGGTACCCGTGTGATCTTCCTATGGACCGCCTCCCAGGATCAAAGGGAACTGAGATGATTCATGCTAGAAACTTCATTCCGTGTGCAGCCACAAGTTATTATGGGCTCTAGCATAGTTGAGTAAGTTACGTGAAGCTCTTGAAGAGGTAGATCAGCAGGTAGTGGGTTTTGTAGGTTTGGTATGGTCTGCCCGGAGTAGAGGGTTAACGTTTCTGAAAGACTGTGTCTCGGTCATCCGTTTCTCAAACACCATGTAGTGTGAGAAATACAACGGAGGCGATGGAGTCTTGTGGGAAAAAATGTGCAAACCTCTGCAGAGTGTACAATCTAATCATGGTTAGCCGTGTCCCCGGTTATGGACAATCCTTGAGTATCTAGTACTTGGGTTATCACATGTATCTCACCATGTTTAATTAATACTGTTGGGTTGTTAATCATTTTAATTGGGATTGAGTTGGGGTACCTTCTCAATGATGTTTCAACCACCATGACAGTTAAATTAAAATCTATTCCTTTGTTGTAGGGAAAAAATTGGCTTCTCGCAAAATTATAACCATAGAGCTTTCCACCAGCCATATATGCATATAGTGATAGTATTATTTTGTTCTTGCTCTACTGTGTTACTTTGCCAGCATATTCCATGTGCTGACCCGTTTTCGGGCTGCAACGTATTATGTTGCAGAATTTTTAGACGAGGAGTAAGGTTCGTTAGGTCATTGCCGTGCAGCTCAGCTATGCCGTTGGAGTTGATGGACTCACCTTATCTTCCAAGCCTTCCGCTGTTATCATATTAGATGGCCTTAAGCCATATTCTCGTAATAAGTTCTCTTTGGAGACATTCGATGTAATAAGTGTGTGATTGCTACTCTGTTATAAATCCTTCGAGTACTGTGTATGTCAGCATTACCGATCCAGGGATGACACTGAATCACAGAGACTTGACCATCTGAGGTCGGGTCGCTACAAGATGGTATCAGAGCACACACTGAGTGTAGGACACGACCACTAAGATAAACCCTAGGTCACACTTCTCTTCTCATTTCTGACTCCTCTCCATTTTCTACTCTTTAGGATGACGGAGATGAAGAACAAGTTTGCACAACCGGATGAAGACACACCTTTTGGACGCCACTTGAAGGAAGTCACTAGGTACTTGAACATTGGAATACCAAGCTTCACCGGGACGTACAACGCCACTTTACCAGAAGAAGAGCGATGGATGATTCAAGTACTAGTTCCAGGAAGGACGTTCTCGCCAACCTCTAAACCCATAGAATTTTCCTTTGATGCACTAACCTGGAGTTTAGGAAAGAGTATGGCAGCTCACATCATCATGGGATGCATTGGAGAAGTTTACAATAGGGAGCTTAAGGACACTATCTACCAAATATGTGGGCGCCGAGACGAGCAATGGGAAGTGATCAGCACCAAGAAGGATAAATCCATTGCAGCTTTCATCCAGGAGTTAAACCAGCACATTCGACATCAGGAGAACCAGATGTGTGCTGACATGAGGGACCTGAAGAAGGCGAAGACTAGGATCATCGAGCTGGAGGAAGAACTCAAGTTTACCCGTGATGGATATGAGGAGGAAGTCAAGACCCTACTGGAGAAGAATGACGACCTAGTCAAGAAGATTGGAGTATTCATGGGAGGACCAGCACCGGGAGTAGAAGACGACGATTCCACTTGCCTGGACAACTACATCATTATCGACGACACCGACTCCGACCCTAGTGATGATGACTTTGAAGACGAAGCTGGAGCAGACATCATGGAGTCTTCCATCGATCAAAATTTCTAGATGACCACCAACTATTAGTAGTATTTCCCCCATGTATATAGTAGTAGTGAGCACTTTTGCGATAGTTCTAGACCGTTTGTATGCCCTTTCTTGATTGATTGAATGAAATGATGGTGTTTTGTCTCATGTGCATATGGGTAGTGCTTTCTCATTAGACCCTTTTCTATTCTAATCTCTTCCATCTAAACCCATCAGATGCCTCCGAGACGTGACACCGGTTTTGCCTTCCCGCCGGAGCTCACCCAGTTGATCCAGCAGCAGAATGCCTTGATGCAATTGCTAGTTCAGAACCAGGGCAAAAACAACAACAACCCACCGCTAGTGGACAACCTAGCCCGTTTTCTAAGGTTACAGCCGCCGGTGTTTTCCAGTAGCACCGAGCCCATAGTTGCGGACGACTGGCTACGCCATATTGGAAGGGAGTTGACCACCGCAGGTTGCACAGATGCTGAGAGGGTGCGCTTTGCTGCACATCAATTGGATGGACCAGCAGCCTCATGGTGGGAGAATTTCACAGCCACTCTTCCTATATCCAATGTCACTTGGGACCAGTTTCAGCAAGCTTTCCGCACAGCCCATGTCTCCACTGGAGCTATGCAGATGAAGAAGCGGGAGTTTCGCAACCTACGCCAGGGGAACCATACTGTGGCTCAGTATGTGAATGAGTTTAGCAAGTTATCACGCTATGCCCCTGATGATGTGGCCACAGATGCCGTGAAGCAGGAGAAGTTTATGGAAGGGTTGAATGATGAGATGAGCATGCAGTTGATGGTAGAAACCTTCAACAACTACCAGGAGTTGGTAGATAAGGCTCTTATGAGTGAAGGGAAGCAGCAGCATATTGAGAGCCGCAAGAGAAAGTATGGACAAGGGAAGTATAACTCAGGAGCTCAGCAGAAGCCTCGCCTAACCCCAAAATCGGGAGGACTTGTTCACAACCATGGAGGTCACAATCACACTGGAGGAGGATCACATAACCCCAGTGGTTCTAAGAATGGGAATGGGAACGGAGCTAACAACAATCAGAACCGTTCCAACCCGTCCATTCCCGCCAAAAGAGACTTAAGTCAGCTTACCTGTTTTAAGTGCGGGAAGACAGGGCACTATGCCAATGATTGCCCCGAAGGAAGGAATGGAAACGGAAATGGAAGCGCTGGGAAGAAGCCCAATCCATTCAACAAAGGACAAGTGAACCACATTAACGTGGAGGAGGTTGAAGAGCAGCCGAACGCGGTAATAGGTAAGTTTTTGGTTAAGTCATTTACCGCTCTTGTTCTTTTCGATACTGGTGCATCGCATTCATACATATCAAGGGGATTCGTGGATAAGTTTAAACTACCAACCCAAACCCTTAGGACCCCTCTTTTAGTGAGTTCACCCGGAGCAGAATATATGGCTAGCCGATGGTGTGACCAGATACCCTTAACCATTGGCACACATGTGTTTCCGTCCGACCTAATTATCTTGGAGTCGCAAGGATTGGATGTGATATTGGGTATGGACTGGATGTCAAAGTATGGAGGAAGCATTGACTGTGCGAGTAGGTCGATTTATCTCACCACCCCAGAGGGAAAAATGATTAAGTATGTGTCTAGGCATGTGCCAAAAAGGAGCCAAGTGAATGCCCTTACAGGAGTTGTTCAGGAGGAAGTGCCGGTAGTAAAGGATTACCCGGATGTTTTCTCGGAGGAGTTACCAGGCATGCCACCGGACAGAGATATTGAGTTTTTGATAGAGTTGTTGCCAGGTACAGGACCAATATGCAAGAGACCCTAGCAGATGCCCGCAAATGATCTGGAAGAAATTAAGAAACAGATCAAGGAGTTATTGGAGAAAGGATACATCCGAAGAAGTTCATCACCTTGGGGAGCCCCAGTACTTTTGGTTGAGAAGAAGGATAAATCCCTAAGGATGGTTGTTGATTATCGAGCCTTGAATGAAGTGACAACAAAGAACAAGTACCCACTACCGATGATCAATGATCTATTTGATCAGTTGCAAGGAGCTAAAGTGTTCTCAAAGATCGATTTACGATCAGGGTATCATCAGTTGAAGATACGAGAGAAGGACATACCAAAGACGGCGTTCACAACGCGATATGGATTATATGAGTATACGGTCATGTCGTTTGGACTGACGCCCCTGCCTATTTCATGAGCATGATGAACAAGGTGTTCATGGAGTATTTGGACAAGTTTGTTGTGGTGTTTATTGATGATATCATGGTATACTCGAAGAACGAGGAGCAGCACAAAGAGCATTTGCGTTTAGTTCGTGAGAAGCTCAGGGAACACCAGTTGTATGCTAAGTTTAGCAAATGCAAGTTTTGGCTGAAGGAAGTCGGATTCCTTGGACATGTTATATCAGGAGAAGGTATAGCAGTAGACCCCACCAAGGTTTAGTCAGTCACTGAATGGTTGGCACCCACCTCAGTTAGCGAGATCCGCAGTTTTCTTGGACACGCAGGATACTACCGGAGATTCATTGAGAATTTTTCCAAGATTGCAAAACCAATGACTGAACTGTTGAAGAAGAATACCAAGTTTAAATGGACAGAAGAGTGTGAAGCAAGTTTCCAGGAGTTGAAGAAACATTTGACTACAGCCCCAGTGCTAGTACTGCCAGATATACATAAGGAGTACCAAGTGTATTGCAACACCTCTCGCTTAGGACTTGGATGTGTGCTTATCCAGGATGGAAGAGTTGTTTCGTATGCCTCACGACAACTAAAACCTCATGAGTTGAATTATGCTATGCATGATTTGGAGCTAGCGGCCGTAGTGCATGCGTTGAAGACTTGGAGACATTACCTTATTGGAAACATTGTGATGTGTACACGGATCACAGGAGTTTGAAGTACATCTTCACCCAGAAGGAGCTGAACCTTAGGCAGTGGAGATGGTTGGAGCTTATAAAGGATTATGACATGAAGCTACACTATCATCCAGGAAAGGCCAATGTTGTAGCAGACGCATTGAGTCGGAAGAGTTATGCTAATATCCTTGAAAGTAAAGGACTGCCGAAGGAATTAGCAAAGGACATCATGGAACTTCGATTAGAGATTGTACCTAGAAGGTTCATTGCCACAATGGAGGTTCAGTCGACATTGCTGGAGAAGATTCGGGAAGCTCAGAAAGATGATAAAGAGATTGCTGAGATAAAGGAGAAGATGGGCAAAGGAAAGGCCAAAGGTTTCCCTGAAGATGAGCATGATACCCTGTGGTTTGAGGACCGAGTTTATGTGCCCAACAACCAGGAGATCAGGAAGTTAATACTTCAAGAGGCCCATGACTCACCATACTCGATACACCCCGGAAACACCAAGATGTATTTGGATTTGAAGGAACGTTTCTGGTGGACTGGTATGAAGAAGGATATTGCCGAGTATGTGGCCGTATGTGATGTATGTCAGAGAGTTAAGGCAGAACATCAGAAGCCAGCAGGACTGTTACAGCCTATGCCGATACCCGAATGGAAGTGGGATAATCTTGGCATGGACTTTATCACCGGATTACCTAGGACTAAAGCAGGATATGATTCCATATGGGTAGTAGTTGATGGTTTGACCAAAGTAGCTCACTTTATCCCAGTGAAAACCACCTATACAAGTGCAAAGTTGGCCAAGATCTATATGTCCAGGATCGTATGTCTGCATGGAGTTCCGAGGACCATCGTATCGGATCGAGGAACATAGTTTACTTCAAAGTTTTGGCATCAGTTACACCAGACTCTGGGAACGAGATTGGAGTTCAGTACAATGTTTCACCCGCAGACAGATGGATAGACTGAGAGAGTCAATCAAATTTTGGAGGACATGTTGAGAGCCTATGCGCTAGATTATGGATCTAGTTGGGATGACAATTTGCCGTATGCAGAGTTCTCATACAGCAATAGCTACCAAGCCAGTTTGAAGATGGCACCATTTGAAGCCCTGTATGGACGCAGGTGCAGAACATCGTTGATGTGGGATGAGGTAGGAGACCGATAGTTGTTTGGACCAGACTTGATTAAAGAATCTAAGGAGAAGGTAAAATTGATCCAAGACTGACCGAAGATTCCTTAGTCCAAGCAGAAGAGTTATGCAGACTCAAAACGCAAGGAGGTAACCTACGAAATTGGAGACAGAGCATATCTGCGAGTATCGCCCTTGCGAGGAGTGAAACGTTTTGGAGTTAAAGGAAAGTTAGCCTCGAGATTTGTAGGACCGTATCGTATTTTGGAACGGATGGCAGAAGTTTCCTACAAGTTGGTATTACCAGAGGGATTGTCAGGAGTCCACGATGTGTTCCACATTTCACAGCTGAAGAAGTGTCATGCTGAGATGGCGGATATACCATTAAGAGATACAGTACCCTTGGAGGCGATTCAATTGGACAGTGATTTGACTTACGACGAGAAGCCAGTTAAGATTCTTGAGTTTGCCAGCAGAGTCACCCGCAGTAAGGTTACCAAGCTTTGCAAAGTTCAGTGGAGCCACCATACCGAGGATGAAGCTACCTGGGAACGAGAGGACGATCTCCGCAAGGAGCACCCATACCTATATTCTAGCCAACCCGAATCTCGAGGGCGAGATTCATCTTAAGGGGGGTAGGTTTGTAACATCCCAAATTTTCAATTTGGAATGTTATACATAGATCATCCATGCATATCATGATTTATTGCATTTCCATTCCGCAATCCTCAAAATTCTAAGCAACTCAAGGACCCACGGAGAGAGTTGGGGATTTTCCGGTTTTCATATTTGATTTTTATCAAATAATGAAACGAGGATTTTGATTTTAATATTTTTTCTCTCCGAGAAATATTTCATATTAAATCAAATGAGTGGAGATAATATGACTTCTCCAAAATAATTGAAATACCAGAGGAAAAATATTAAAATCATTTATTGGATTTTATTTGGTTTTATTCGTATTTTATTTGCATCAGAAAAATTGCATGTTTTCGAAATTTCATTTTAGGGCCAAGAAAATGTTCAACTCGTCCTAAATATTTTATTTAGACGGTGAAAATTTGTTTTGGCATTTTTTTAGGTTTTTATTTATTTTTTTCTAGGATTTTATTTCGGTCGGTGAAAAAGGGTTCCCGCACCGACTGGGCCTAAGGCCCAGCCGCACCAGGCCGCCATCGCCACTCGGACCGGAGTCCGAGTTGGACTCCGCCTCCGTCGCGCCTTGCCCCCTCCTCGAAGTCGCTGCCCCACCCCCCTTTATATACGCTGCCACCCCGCCCCCAACA
>NC_041390.1:75075660-75182064 GCF_002162155.2 Triticum dicoccoides | reverse complement strand
CGCGCCACGCCAAGCCGCCGCCGCCGCTTGCCGTCGCCGCCGCCGAGCGCCGCCGCCCCCCAAGCCACCGCCCGCCGCCGCCTCGCCTCGCCAGACCTCTCGCCGGAGGTAGACGCCGCGCCCCGCCGCCGGTTTTTTTATAAAGACCATTCGGTTTTTTAGAAACCCTAGATCCGTTTTTTCGGATTCGCTGGTTTTTTCTCTCGGTTCTTCTAGTTAGCGGACGTTCGTCCGAACGTTCGTTTTAATGAAAGGTTCCTCGCCCGTTAGTTACAACTAACGAATGCTCGTTCGTTAGTCTGTTAGTGAGTTCTCTTTTATCGGATTTATTCCGCGATTTTCTCTGATCGTGATTTCTGATCCGATCTTAGATTTTGTTTATCTTTTTGCTCGTTTATCAGAATCAGGCGATTCAAGCGCCTGGAGTTTCGTCTCGAAACCCTCTTTCCGGTTAATCAACTCAAACAAGTTTTTGCTACTGTAAAATTTGTCCTAGTTTCAGATTAGTAAACGAAGCTTCTTTCTTTCGCCGTTTGACTTTCGATGCTTCCTCTGATTTGATTCTTTTTGCATACCGGAGTACTTAAGTTGAACTTTCTAGTCAACCTCTCTTATTTGAGTTTTGCTTGTGCATCATTGTTTGTTACTTATGTATGTTATTGTTTGCTTGCGACAGAATTCCTGGAGTGTGAAGCGTGTTACTACGAGTCTCTAGGATTCGTGGATCGTCAGCAATGCAAGTAACACTTTGATCATATCCCATTATTGCCCAGTTTTTATGCATTAGTTCCAATCCTCAAACATTGCATGATTAGGATGTCATTAACTTGTGGGTTGGGAAGTAGTTGCTGAGGTAGAACCTATTGCCCTGTTATATTCAAACCCTTGGGAGTTACTTCTACGTATTTCTTATATTGCTATGCTATGCTCGTAGACGTGGTTTGGGTTTGAGTGAAATTCATGTCAAATGTGAGATTGTTAATTAATGGTTCAACTTAAGGTGGCAACTTAATCAAACAACTGGGTAGATTGAGGCACCTGGGGAACCCAGTGTTGTCTGTATTTTTTGGAAATCCCGGGGTACCCGTGTGATCTTCCTATGGACCGCCACCTAGGCTCAAGGGGAACTGAGATGATTCATGCTAGAAACTTCCGTGTGCAGCCACAAGCTATTATGGGCTCTAGCATAGTTGAGTAAGTTACATGAAGCTCTTGAAGAGGTAGATTAGCAGGTAGTGGGTTTTGTAGGTTTGGTATGGTCTACCCGGAGTAGAGGGTTAATGTTTCTGAAAGACTGTGTCTCGGTCATCCGTTTCTCAAACACCATGTAGTGCGAGAAATCCAACGGAGGCGATTGAGTCTTGTGGGGAGAAGTGCGCAAACCTCTGCAGAGTGTACAATCTAATCATGGTTAGTCGTGTCCCCGGTTATGGACAATTCTTGATTATCTATTACTTGGGTTATCACATGTATCTCACCATGTTTAATTAATACTGTTGGGTTGTTAATCATTTTAACTGGGATTGATTTGGGGTTCCTTCTCAATGATGTTTCAACCACCATGATAGTTAAATTAAAATCCATTCCTTTGTTGTAGGGAAAAATTGGCTTTTCGCAAAACTATAACCATAGAGCTTTCCACCAGCCATATATGCATATAGTGATAGTACTATTTTGTTCTTGCTCTACTGTGTTACTTTGCCAGCATATTCCATGTGCTGACCCGTTTTTGGGCTGCAACGTATTATGTTGCAGACTTTTCAGACGAGGAGTAAGGTTCGTTAGGTCATTGCCGTGCAGCTCAGCTATGCCATTGGAGTTGATGGACTCACCTTATCTTCCAAGCCTTCCGTTGTTATCATATTAGATGGACTTAAGCCATATTCTCGTAATAAGTTCTCTTTGGAGACATTCGATGTAATAAGTGTGTGATTGCTACTCTGTTATAAATCCTTCGAGTACTGTGTGTGTCAGCATTACCGATCCAGGGATCACACTGAAGCACGGAGACTTGACCATCTGAAGTCGGGTCGCTACAATGTACTCATGCAAGATGGCAAAGTTGTGGCTTATGCATCCCGCCAAGTGCGACAACTCGAAGGAAACTATCCCACGCATGATTTGGAATTGGTCGCGGTGGTGCATGCCTCGAAGATCTGGAGACACTATCTGATTGGAAAGAAGTGCCAGATATTTACCGAGCACAAGAGTCTCAAGTATATATTCACTCAGCCCGATTTGAACCTTCGACAACGAAGATGGCTCGAGTTGGTTAAGAACTACGACCTTGGAATAAAGTATCACCCGGGCAAAGCTAATGTAGTGGCTGATACACTGAGCCGCAAACCAGCCAACCTTAATGCTCTCATGGATTCATTGCCTCCTGATCTTTATAAATAAATCACTCAGCTCAATTTGGTGATCACCGATGTCCGTCTTGACAACATATTGGAAGTTACCCCTACCCTCGAAGAAGAAATCCGCAATGCTCAGGCAGATGACAAACTACTGAAAATATATGTCCAGAAGATGCACAAAGGGCATGCACCCTATTTCTCCGGGGATCAACAAGGTACGCTAAAGTTCCGAGGAAGGATTTGCGTACCCAACCACGACGGTCTGAGGAAGATACTAACAGAAGCACATGAAGCACCATACTCAATTCACTCCAGTGTTACCAATATGTATGAAGACCTTCGTTGGGTATTCTTGTGGGATGGAATGAAGAAAGGCATCGCATACTTTGTGGCCTATTGCGATATATGCAACAAGGTAAAGGCGGAACATCAAAAACCCACCGGACTCCTCCAACCTCTGCTAGTTTCCCAATGGAAATGGGATGATATCTACATGGATTTCATCACCGGATTACCAAGGTCTCACCGAGGAAATGACACGATATGGGTCATCATGGACACCTTAACAAAGGTGGCACATTTCCTTCCCATCCGGGCCACCTACCATGCAAATCAACTTGCAAAACTATATGTGTCACGAATTGTCAGTCTGCATGGAGTACCCAAGACTATCACTTCAGACAGGGGATCTCTCTTCACCTCCGCACTTTGGTCCTGACTACATCAATCCTTGGGGACGGCTCTAAAATATAGCATGAATTATCATCCCTAGAGAGGTGGACAGACTGAGCGAGTAAATCAAATACTGGAAGATATGCTCTGGGCATGTGCATTGGCCCAAGGAACCAAGTGGGAAAACTGTCTGCCCTATGAAGCTCTATATGGCCGGAAATGCTTAAAGATGTGACCCTATGAAGCTCTATATGGCCGGAAATGCTGCACCCCGTTGAACTGGTCTCAAACCGGAGACAGCCGTATTTTCGGGACTGATTTAATGCTCGAAGCGGAGAAGCAAGTCAAGGAAATCTGAGATAGACTGTAGCTGGCCAAATCACGACAGAAGAGCTACTATGATGCCAAACACCGTCAGGTCAGCTTCGAACCCGGAGAACACGTATATCTCCGAGTCACCCCTATGGAAAGAGTCAAGAGGTTTCAGACTCGCGGAAAATTGACACCCAGGTACATCGGTCCATTTCCCGTCATGGCCAGAGTCGGAACAGTTGCATATCAATTAGAATTGCCACCGGAACTGTCAGAAGTACACAATGTGTTTCATATCTCACAGCTAAGAAGATGCATCTCGCCACCGGAGAAAAGGACTGATATGGCAGAGATAGAATTGGTTAAAGATTTGACTTATGAGGAAATGCCAATTAGAATATTGGATCAGACAGAAAGGGTCACTCGCAGCAAAGAAATAAGGTTTTACAAGGTTCAGTGGTAGCATCACACCGAAGAGGAAGCAACCTGGGAAAGAGAGGAATTTTGAAGGACTGCATACCCAGAATTGTTTTCCCAAGCAACCGATATCGAGGACGAGATTCATCCTAAGTGGGGGAGGTTTGTGACAGCCTGGATTTTGCCTTCTCTCTTTTTCCGGACTTGCCTTCTCTCTGTTTTCGGACTTGGTTTTTGCCTGACATTAATTCGGATTTTGGAATCATTTCAAATGGACTTGTCAGTTGGGCGTACCCTTGACTTTCACCCAAGTGACCCATCTACTTCTCATTCAACATTATTTCTCTGATAAATCCCCAAAATAATCAAATGAATATTTTTCATAAAATAAAAATATTCATTTTCCTCTCTGAAACTCTATTCAGAAACTTGTGCTCCAAAGCAACCCCTATTTTTATTGCTCCCAAAAATCTGAGATAATTCTTGAATAATCTTTGGACCTTGGCACACCTTCCCATGCAAAAATATTGCATGACTTTTTGTAATATTTTTGCTATAGAAAATCATTTCTTTTCTGGCCCAAAATTCGAGTTTGTATAGCAAGTACATTTTTCCTTGATCTTTTGGCCCTGATCTTTCTTGAGCTTAACTACCCTCCTAAGAAAAGCTAAACCCCAGGAGATCAGCCCTAGTGGCCATCTAGAAGCTTGCTTAACTTGGCAACCAAGTTTCTGGTCAGAAACTCGCCAGCTTGGTTGAGTCAATTCTGGTCGGCCTGGGTATGAGCTTTGAACTTTCCTAGACTAAACATTGCATGGACTAGAGCATAGACAAGGTTTGACAACGTTTGGGTGTCGTCTTGACCATGCTAGTGTGGTGACCGTGTGAAGACACGGTGCCTGGCAGCAACTCGACGCGCTCTGGCTGTCCCCATCTCCTCTATTCAACGTGTGCTCGATCCAGCGCTCGCTGACGCCTGCCGCGCCGCACCTACAGCCCCAACCCATCACCCTTAACCTCTCCCTGGCGCTCGCCGATGCGGGAGACGCCGTGGCAAGCATGGGCATGTCACGACCAAAAGCCACCGTGTGTGCGTGACCTTGTCCTCTTCCCTCGTGCATCATGTGCTCGTCCCCGAGCGTGGGCAGCTCCAACAGTGACGCTGCACGCTTGCCCGCTTGCACTGGAGCGCTTCGTCGCCGTTCGCCAGCTTCCAGAGAGCTTCGGCGGTGACATGATACCGCCCCTCGCTCTGGCTATATATAGGGCCTCCCTCCTTGTTTCGTAGCCACGCACCACTCCTCACCACCTCCACGAACACGTAGAAGGGCCACAGGCCGGTCGGGCAGGCCTCTGGCCATCTATCCCGACCGGAGAACTCCGGCGACCTCCGCAGCTCGACCACCTCGCTCCGGTGCCTCTCGAGCTCGACCAACTACTCGGGTGTGGCATTGGAGGCCCCTTGGTGCAGCCTGGATGCCGCTGAGCCACCGAAGCCGCCTCTAGACGTTGTCTTCTTCCACTCCGGCGAATCCCGTCCGCCACCGCAGCCTGCGAGCTTGACCGTGAGCAGGTCCGGCCATCCCCCGGCAAGCCACGGGTACGGGCAGGTGCGCCGTGAACCCAGCTTCATTTCTATCCCTCTCATCTAGCCCCAAACCCCCTCCTCACCGGCGTGAGCTCCGGCGAAGCGCTGTCGCCCTCTGATATCGCTCCCCCTCTCTCTCTCCTAACGGGCGGGGCCTAGTGTCAGCCTCACCACTCGCGCCCGAAGCGGTACGAGTGGAGGTGTACTTTCCTTTTACACCTTCGACGCACCCCCCCAGGAATTTTTGTTTAATTCAAATTTAATCTAAAATTGACCCAAACTTTGACCAACCACCATTTCTATACCATAAGTCCAAATGGTTTGATTCTTTTTGCATGGTCTTTGTTTCAAAAAGCTCTAGCAGCACAACAAAAGGTGGATTTTTCCTTGCTGTCTAGAATTTCTGGTGATTTTCAGAATGGTTTTTGATATGTGTTTTGTTGTTTTAAATTATTTTTCAGAAGAAGAAGCTTGTCTTGAAGCAAACCAAGAGGGGTGTGATCCTCCTCTACACTAAGGCAAGTCACACCAGCATTTGGATGGCGTTTTTTCAATATCTATGATTTTCTACTTGAATATGTGTTTTAGTTGCATTTAAAATTTGATAAATGAATTTTGTTAATTGATAGTTACTTTACCATGCTTGATATGCTTGTTTTTTTACTGGTACATTGCATGAACTTGTCTCGTCAAGTATAATAAAAGTTTGCATTAGTTATATTGCTATGGTAGAAAATGATAGTTCTTTTATTAAGTGATACTAGGATAAGTGCCCGTGCGTTGCACCGGGCGATACAATTAATAGAACCTGCTCAGTGTGCCATTCCACAACACTTCACATATCCAATTTTGAGGAACATCAGAAATAAGGTAACCCTGAGTATCCTTTTCCTCGATGAAGTGTGAATGTGAAGAAATCTCCCTCACATCATTCATCAGGATGTACTGTAGCTCCGTACTTTCATCTCACATTTTCATCTGATCACAAAGTAGTGATGCACAGAATAGTTTTTCACTCTTTTGTTGTTGTTCAGAATAACACGATTTCTTTTTTTAATGTCATTTTTGCAATTTTTGAGAACATTATTTGAAAATTTTAAATCATTTTTTGATGACTAACATGTTTGATTTTGAAAAATATATTTCATTTGTAATTGTTTTTTACTCTATTTGGGCTTGCCCCAAACATAAGGACTTGGCCTACACAACACGCACGCTCTCAGAAAAAGAATACACCTTCTTTCTGGTGAGACCGGAACTACACTCACTGTCTCTCTTCCGGTTCCTATCTCACTATCCTAGTAAATGCCACCGCCGGCTGCCTTTCCCAACCGTCGACCGCCCACTCATGCGGCACTCTCCACCGGTGTAGATTCGGAATTTTCTTTTCTGTTAATCCCCAGCTACGCCTCGCCATGCCGCCTCGCCGTTTCAATCAACACCGCCCCTTCATGTTTCTGGTGTGGCGTCAACCTGGACAATGGCACGGCTTTCTCCGGTTGTTGTTCCTCGTTGCCGTCCATGAGGTCCTGCCTCTTTGGGTGATGCGGTGCTCTGCGCCTGCGCCCATGGCGGCCTAGTTGGTGCTCGGCTTAGTCGCGCACTACGGCCTATGATTTTTGACTGGTTAGTCCCCGCTTCCACTCAGCTCTCAATATAAAAAGCTACTCTTCTTATCAAACTATCTATGTCAAATTAACATAAAAATATAAGAAGAAGGCAGTACCACCAGGAGCACTATATGACATATAAAATTAATAGAACCTGCAGCAAAGAATAAGTGTAATATACAACACATACTACAGAATCAGGAGCGTCCTTTTCATGGTTACTACTTTCTTGCATCAATTTAAATTGCTACTTGCTGCAAGCTAGATTCACAAAGGAGTATTACTCTCTCAACAGTATTGTGCCGAGTTCAATTTATCACCAATGAAATAGTACTGGTGAGTTCTCAGAGTGTAGGGCTCAGGATTTAGATCGAAACAAAATGAGAATTGGGAACTAATTTATCAAACAACAACTTGGGGTAATTTCCTCAAATACTTCTGACTCATTCACTGGTTAGGGGTGACATGATCCACAACGCATGTCAAATACTATGTGCTCATGATAAAGTGAACTACCAAAAACTTCATAAAGCACCCGAGAAATAAATTAATAGTACAGACTACTTTTAAATTGGGACATGAGTAACATGTAAACGTTGTGCCTCCAAAAATTATATGTATCAAAGACTACATCGCTGTCAGGTATTGCATGTTCTGTCCACCAATATACAATATACTATTAGGCCTGTAGATCAACCATGAATGTATGCCAAAAATACATCTACTGAGGTTACATGCATGTCATAAGTAGTTAGATCTGAACTCACTTCTTTCCCTTAGGAAAAACATAAATTATATATTAAATCCAAAGGGATAAACTGTAAGAAGCAACTCTTGCAGAATTCTCGATTCGATAGAAAAAACAACATACAACAGTTGCTAATGTTACTGTCAGTCATACACATGAATGTATCTCTAATGCATAGCACTATAGTTCAGAACCTTTAATCTGTGTCCTAGAGGATATGTTGCTTGACATGGATCTGGGTCTCTCTAGTAAGAAACATTGCTATCTCATCAAGGTTAATTCGTGCCAATAAATACGTCCAAAGAGATGAACTATAGGTTGCCAAAGCAGCCAAAGTGAGTTGGGGAGGAAGAGAGGTTGCAGACATATTTGAAACCACAAACTGTAAGTCGCTAGAGAACCAAAAGTCATGATTTCAAGCCTGCTTGTCCACATACCTCAAGTGTAAAATTAGCCGACAAAGTTCCGGCAAACTGTGGAACACTGTCGGACGCTAGATTGTTTTCCATCGAAGTCTGATGAGGCGACATTGGGCAGTCTTTTGGACGTCGTCTTTTTTTCCAGTGGAGTAGGTGAAGGCGACATTGGGCGATCTTCCGGCAAACTCAGCGGGGGGTGAGATACTTGTAGTCTTGCAAATTTACTATGCAATTTAGCTCGATTTCCAGTCGATCCTTTCTTTTTATTGCATAAATTCTTTGTGGAATCCCGATGGAGGTATCCATGGCTCCGTATTGCAATGGGAGAAAAGAAATCACACACCCTATAAACCTAATAATCATGGCTCAAGGACCCTCCCTCATCGGTCCACGTCATCTATTTGAAGTTTTTTGAACACTGAACACGACAACCCGTAAGGGATAACATTTATCCTCCATCCGACGCTTGCCCATCACAATATCGCATCTTAGTTCTCGACATCAACATTTCAGATATATAGAAATCGTTCACCCATGACATGTGCACCTAAACACAACACCTAGGAGTTCAGCTACAAAGAAGCGGTTCAACAAATTTAGAAACAAAAAAAAACTCATCAGTTCAGTAATTGAATATACCTCGGACCGTGTAGGAAAACTATGATATTTTTGAGGAAAAATAACCAATGGTCTTCAATTAAACCACCAAAGAAAACAATCATATGCTTAGTAAAGATGAACATCCATATTCTAAGAATCATGACTAACCTATGAGGTGCATACGTTATAGGTGCGTGGGAGGATGATCCCGCGGCAGAAGATGGAATCAAATAGTAAAAAATTACAACTGTGTCAAGTGTCATACAAAATTAGTTCACGTTTTTACGAAAAACACTCGAATTAGTCTGAGAGACTAAATGCTTCTGGTTTTAACAAATGGGGGTAAATGACCATTTGTAAACATTTGATATCTTGAAATTGTGCGCACACTAAAAGAAGAAAAATATTACTTTTTTTTCAAGAAAACTACACTTCAATCTTTTTACATTTGGCTTAAGGCCACCGCAAGATTTGTTCCTTCAATTTTCTTTCTCTTTCCTTCCATATTACGGGACGATTTATTTCCTTATTATTCCCAAGACGCCTTCCTAATACCTAGAAAAGTCCAAGGCGTATATAAATTAGAAAGATTAGATCTAAGTGAGCAATGTGGGATTATTTAATAGGATTATCAACGTTCTATTATCAAATAGTGTGAGCTATGTGAGTCGGTCACGATATTTGTTTTTGTACATGAGGTTGAGAGTTCGAATCGCACAACAGGCACTAATTTTTTGCACCAGGCACCTTGCTGGGCCGGAACAGTTTGGCCCGTCCCGACAAAAGCACATGCGCATGGAAAATCATTAACAAAATTTTAGTCCACCTCGGATAATAAAAAATCTCCAAAAAACATAAATAATAATATGGGTGAACGGATTAAAAATTTGAAGAAACGCACCTTGTTTTATTAGTAGGTATAGATTTTCATATAAGTGACGAGTTAATAAAAATATTGCTTGACAATAAAAATGAACGAACCAGTGAAGTTTTGAGCCTAAGTATTGCAAGATAATTATGTTGATAAGTTTGATCCATATCCATGTGTTGTTTGCTTTGCATGTCGATTAGTTACTTGATTATGGCAAAGTATCATTGTTATTTATAAAAAGTTTTTGCCAAAATTAAACTTGATTAAGTTCAACTTGAATATGATGTTGATCACATCATGGTGCCACTGAATCGGGTTTTTATTCAGTGCGACCACATTTTCCTTTTGGGAAGGTCTTGATTTAGTCCTTTGTTGTGCCTCTCACCGATGCCTCCCGCAAGGGAAGGTTATGGGCGTGCATACCCTAGCCCAGTAAGCAGACATAACCTTGTGTGCTCGTTTTTGTTTTTATGGTACCTTGTCCCCGTTTGGGACCGTTTTTCCATGACGGTGGTCGTTGTTGTCTTTGGTAGGCACGGGTCCACCCAAGACGTAGCCCTGAGAGGGAGTTGGTCGAAGTGGCCGAGAGAGTGCCATGACAAAGGGAGGGTTTCGTCGGAACGCTTTGGTCCACCCAAATAGGAGTGCGAGGCCAGGTGTTCTGTAGTGTGGTTAAAGTGCGCTACCTCTGCAGAGTGTATTTAATCTATTGATAGCCGTGTCCTTGGTTATGGGCATACCTCGGAAGTAAGTCACACCATGGATCAACTTTTATAATTAATCTTGCAAACTAAATGAGTGTTGCGATGCTTCGTGTTTCATGAACTCTCGAGTTGTTCATGAGCGGTTGGTATTCAATTGTGACCCGGTATGGTCACCGCTTGGTTACGAGGTAACCGTCTGGTAAGCGAGTCTGTGAGACTCGGTGCGTGTATTTGCTTGTTGCATATTTAATAATTCTTTCATTGCATTCATTTGATTAATTGTCATGATATTGTCTGTCATCTTGCTCATGTTTGTTGTGAGCTTGCAAGTACATTCAATGTACTAACATGGCGTGTCATGCCAGCTTTTAGGCAAGTCGGTTCGCATCGGAGTGCATATCGCGTCTAGGCCATGTCCACATCGGTATCCCTGTGCTGTGGAGTTCCACTTCATCGTTCTTCCGCTGCCGCGTAGTTCGTGTGATCGACGCCCTCGTCATGTTCATTAAATAATGTACATACTGTTCAGCTGCACCGTGTGTGCCGATGGGCCTCGTATCTCGATGTAATATCAGACTTATGCAATCCACTAGCATCAATAAAGTGGTTGTTTCTCTACCATGTTGTTGTGTATTGCCAAAAAACTTGATCTCTGGGATGGCAATGCAAGGTAAACCGGTTGCTCTAAGCCGGGGTGCCACAACCAACTATACCATGCTCCATTAAAAGAAACTAGGTTAAAATAGCTTTGTACCGTAGACTTGAATTAAATAAGTTGACACCTACTAAAATCTCTTTGCAAATGGCTGAGAAATCAACTGCTATACCCATCGGTATTTGTGAGGATGTGCCTATTGTGGTTGCAAATGTTACTATCTTAACAGACTTTGTTATTCTTCATATTCCTGAGGACGATAATAAGTCGATCATCCTTCGTAGACCCTTTTTGAATACTGCAGGGGCTGTTATTGCGTGCAACAAAGGCAATGTCACTTTTCATGTTAATTGTAATGAGCATACGGTACACTTTCTGAAGAAACAACTGTCAGTGTCAAAACCGGCAGATCTCGGGTAGGGGGTCCCGAACTGTATGTCTAAGGATCGAAGGTAACATGAGGCAGGAGACACAATGTTTACCCAGGTTCGGACCCTCTTGATGGAGGTAATACCCTACTTCCTTCTTGATTGACTTTGATGAGTATAAGGATTACAAGAGTTGATCAACCACGAGATCATAATGGCTAAACCCTATATGTCTAGCCTATATGATTATGATTGCCTCTAAAGAATAAACCCTTCGGTTTACATAGACATCGGAGGGGGCTAGGGTTGTATAGAGTCGGTTTACAGAGAAAGGAATCTTCATATCCGCACGCTAAGCTTGCCTTCCACGCCAAGGAAAAAGCCTTCCATCTTGTATCTTCACGGCCCGTCAGTCTGGCCCATGTCACATACCCCGGACGCCTGAGGACCCAGTAATCCATGACTCCCTCATTTGCCCCTGAACTAGTCTTCAATGACAATGTGTCCGGCATGCAAGTTGTCTTCGGCATTGCAAGGCGGGTTCCTCCACCGAATACTTCAAAGCATCTAAACCGAGGGCCTATATTCGGCCCTTACATCTTCGATCTTGGTAAGGTAAATTCTTCAAACAACTCGGTTTCATTAAATGTCATACCCTTCGGCTTCTGTGCTTCCGCCGCCTCAGGTTCCACATGGAAAACGAATACGAAGGGCCCAAACATTTTTATAGATAACCCCTCGACAGCGTACATAAGGTGTGTATTTAAGGATATCAAATCTCAGATACCATTCCACGCCATGCGAGAATCCTTCGAACTTGCCTCAAGGAACCACACAACCATGGCTAGCGCTCCTAGTTCTTCCTCCCGCCCCTACGGCCCTCAAAAAGGTGATTGGGAGAGCTGCTCTGTACGCCAGGCCCAGCTGACCAAGCTCCAGGTGCAGGGCTATCTCCCCCCTTCAGATCTAGTCCCCGTTCGGGGAGGATTAACATCCTTTACAGGCGAGGCCCTAGCAGAAAATATCCAGAGTCCTTCAGAAGGGGAGTGAGTGTGCTTCGTGTGTTTTCTTTTGAGAGGCGTTGGATTCCCAATCCATCCTTTTCTCTCGGGTATCCTCGAGTACTACGGCCTCCAACTGCACAATCTCACACCGGGCTCCATTCTACACATCGCTGGCTAGGTTGCTCTTTGCGAGCTATTCCTGGGCTCGAGGCCCATTACGAGCTATGGAGCAAGCTCTTCTGCCTCGTCCCTTGCTCCCAAAAGGGATCTATATTCGAGGTGGGCGGTGCCAAAGTATGGTGTATAGCCAGGACAGGATATATGTCCAGCACTCCAAAAAAGGCATCCGAGGAGTGGCCCTCGGAGTGGTTTTATATTGAAGACGTCGTCCTCTCGGGCCCAATCCGACGTGGCCTACCTGAATTTTCCCATGGCCCACTAAGGAAACGCCACAGCTGGCGCCCTTGGAGCCTTGAGGAGGAAGACAGTGCAGAAGTCAAGAAGTTAATGGACAAGATAAAGGTACTCGCCCAGTCCGGACTGTCCATAATTGAAGTCATGGCGATTTCCATAACGCGTGGTGTCCAACCACTCCAATCTAGAGGACTCCCCATGTGGAACTACAATGGGAATGATGATACATCCCGCTATGGGCGAAAGGGTCCGGATAATTTTACCGCCCTGGCCGCCATGTTGGCCAACCTTTATAAAGGGGAGAAAGAAGAATTCACTCACCTCAAGTGCCAAGATATGTAAAGCAGCATTGCTTCGCCGATGTTTGGTGTGGCTAGGATGGGGTTGCTTGCTAGCAAAGTTTTTATTTCCTCCAGCCCGGTTGTTGCAGCATCCGTCAACACAAAGTGGTTGGTGCGTCGGAGAAGGCGATACAGTGGCAACGCCTTTTCTCCTAATCTGAGATAAAGCGGCTCAAGGCTGTGACGCACCCGGCTACTTTTTGGACCTGCTTGAGGTCGGTTGGTGTTGCCAATTGTGACAAGGCTCGAATTTTGGCTGGGTTTGCTTCGATTCCCCTGTTGGAGACAATAAAACCGAGTAATTTGCCGGCGGGAATGCCGAAAACACACTTTTCCAGATTGAGCCTTATGTCATATGTTCGGAGGTTGTCGAATGTGAGGCGTAAGTCGTCCACCAATGATTCAACATGCTTGGTTTTGATGACTATGTCATCTACATATGCCTCCACAGTCTTGCTGATTTGTTTTTTACAGGCACGTTTGAATCATGCGTTGGTAAGTGGCGCCAATGTTTTTTAGCAGGAAATGTATAGTGTTGAAGCAGAAAGGCCCATACGGGGTGATGAATGCCGTTGCGGCTTGGTCGGATTCCTTCTTATTAATTTGATGGTATCTGGAGTATGCGTCGAGGAAATACAGTGAATCATGTCCTGCGGTTGCATCGATAATCTGGTCGATGTGAGGTAGTGGGAAGGGGTCCTTAGGGCAGGCCTTGTTAAGGTCTTCGAAATCGAAACATAAGCACCAGGATTTATCCTTCTTTGGTACCATGACCAGGTTTGCTGGCCAGTCCGGATGTTTGATCTCTTTGATAAACCCGGCTTCGAGTTGTTTGGCTACCTCCTCCTGAGGGAGTCCTTGATAAAGGGGTCCTCGGGTGCCCGGCCTGTGTGACATGGGCCGGACTGTTGGGCCATGAAGATACAAGATAGAAGACTTCCTCCCGTGTCCGGATGGGACTCTCCTTTGCGTGGATGGCAAGCATGGCATCTGGATGTATTATTTCCCTTCTCTGTAACCAACTTTGTGTAACCCTAGGCCCCTCTGGTGTCTATCTAAACCGGAGGGTTTAGTCCATAGATGAAAATCACAATCATACATGTTAGACTTCTAGGGTCTAGCCACAATGATCTCGTGGTAGATCAACTCTTGTGATCCTCATACTCATCAAGATCAATCAAGCAGGACGTAGGGTATTACCTCCATCAAGAGGGCCCGAACCTGGGTAAAACATCGTGTCCCCTGTCTCCTGTTACCATCGACCTTGGATGCATAATTCGGGACCCCCTACCCGAGATCCGCCGATTTTGACACTGACATTGGTGCTTTCACTGAGAGTTCCACTATGTCGCCGCCAGAAGGTTCGATGGATCCATCAATCATCTGCAATGATGTTGTCCTGGGGAGGTTTTTCTCCCCGGCCAGATCTTCGTATTCGGTGGCTTCGCACTACGGGCCAACTCGCTTGGCCATCTAGAGCAGATCGACAGCTACGCCCTAGGTCACCAGATTAGTTTTGGAAACCTGGATTATGTCATTGATATCCGAGGAGATTTGATCTTCCAAGGATTCACGACCCCAACCTCCGCTCTGGCCTTAGATCCGAAGCGCGTCGCCTGGTCCGAAGACGGGATTTCTAAGCCCGCCGGACTATCTGCGGGTACTAAGCCCAGTACGGGATAGCCGGAGGAAGCAGTGTCGCTGGCAACCATCATAAAGCCGGACTCTTCTCCAGACGCTGGCTTCGAACCCTCGGAGTCGGCCTTGTGTGAGCTTGTCCATGGAGTCCCCTTCTCGCCTTACTCCATGGATTCTTTCCACCCTGGACAAACCTTGCCTTTAAGCGAGGCTCTGGACTTGATGTGATCCCTCATTATTACAGAGGAGCAATGTCCGAACTATGCCTAGCCCGGACTTGGGGCTGAGAGCAGGGAATTTTACGTCCCACCCACCACCCACTTCATCGCCACAGTCGAGGACTTAACTGACATGCTCGATTATGGCTCCGAAGACATCGATGGTATGGACGGCGATGCCGGAGAAGAGCAGGCCCAAAACCCGCCGTTTACCGGACGCTGGACGGCCACCTATTCGTATGACGTATACATGGTTGATACACCCAAAGAGGGTGACGGCGATAATGAGAAAAATCCAGTCGAGGACAAACCTCCTGAGATACAACCAAAGCGTCGACGTCAGCAGTGCCACTCTAAATCACGCCGTGGAAAAGACAGTGATACTGGCACGAGAGACAACAACACTCTGGACGAGGCCGAAGACCAAGAAAACCCCGTCGAGCCAACTTCCGACTAGGACGATCGGGAAGATGGGCAAGTTAGCCCTGATGAACAGGCCATAAACGAAGACTCGGAGGACAGTGACTATCTTCCACTCTTCGAGGATGAGGTGAAACCCGACGATGAAGACTTTATCATGCCTGAGGAACCTCCCGAGAAGGACCGCTTTAAACGCCGGCTAATAGCCACTGCGAAGAGCCTGAAAAAGAAACAGCAGCAGCTTCAAGCTGATCAAGATCTACTCAATGATAGGTGGACTAAAGTCCTAGTAGCCAAGGAGTACGGCCTCCAGCGCCCAACTAAAAGTTACCCAAAGCGTAAACTGCTACCTCAATTCGAGGATGAGGCACTTGATCCTGTACCGTCGGCCCATAATGCGACTGACCGGCCACCACGTGGCCGGGACAAAATGGCAACTCAAGCTGAACACCAGCCCATATTATCTCGCCGTAAAGGTCGAGACACAACAACTCGGGGATATACATATGACCTACGATAGGACCTGCGAAATAGAGTAGGTCCGACCAGATAGATCTACGGATCGTGGGGGCATGCCCCGACACGCGACGACGGCTATCTAGCCGGACATGACAAGCATAATCACGCCCGGGCCTAAAACCGCAGATGGACTCCATCCGAGCTACGTCGCGACCTGGCTGGATATAGAGGCGCCGCACACCCCCTCTGCTTCACTGATGAAGTAATGGAACATGAATTCCCAGAGGGGTTCAAACCCATGAATATCGAATCATATGATGGAACAACAAAGCCCAGGGTATGGATTGAGGACTTTCTTCTCCATATTCATATGGCCCGCCGTGATGATCTTCATGCCATCAAATACCACCCCCTAAAACTCAAGGGACCAGCTCGGCACTGGTTGAACAGCCTTCCTAAAAACTCTATTGGCAACTAGGAGGACCTAGAAGACGCCTTCCGCGACAACTTCCAGGGCACATATGTCAGACCTCCGTATGCCGATGACTTAAGTCACATAGTTCAATTGCCCGGAGAATCGGCCAGGAAACTCTGGACTAGGTTCCTAATTAAAAAGAACCAAATTGTTGACTGTCCGGATGCCGAAGTACTCGCAGCCTTTAAACATAGCGTCCGTGACGAGTGGCTCGCCCGCCATCTTGGCCAAGAAAAGCCAAACTCCATGACAGCTCTCACCGCACTAATGACTCGCTTTTGCGCGGGAGAAGATAGTTGGCTCACTCGTAGAAGCAATAGCGCAGGCAATCCTGGCACCTTAGAAGTCAGGGACGGCAATGGCATGCCATGATGCAATAAAGACAAGTGTCGCAACAATAATGGAGAAACCCAAGACAGAAGGGTCAACGCCGGATTCAGTGGCTCCAAAACCGGTCAACGGAAGAATCCATTTAAGGCAAATAGAGATGGTCCATCCAGTCTAGATAAAATAGTTGATCGGCCTTGTCAGATCCATGGCAGCCCCGATAAACCCGCCAACCATACCAACAGAAATTGTTCAGTTTTCAAACAAGCTGGCAAGCTCAATGCCAAACACAAAGGGAAGGGGCTGCCCAGTGACAGTGAAGAAGAGGAGGCTCGCCTACTGAGCACCAAGGGACAGACGCAATTTCCCCCTGAAGTAAAAACAGTAAACATGATATACATGACGCATACCTTTGAAAGGGAGCACAATCACGAACTATGAGCGCAATCACGGAGGTTCGGCAACCCTGGTCCTCGATCCAATTATCGGCGGATTCCATCTTACGCGAGTCCTCATGGACAGCGACAGTAGCCTCAATTCACTCTATCAAGAAACTGTCTGCAAAATGGGCATTGACCCTTCGAGGATCAAGCCCAAACACAACCATCTTCAAGGGAGCAACACCGGGCACAGGCTCAATCTCACTGGAAGTTGTCTTTTGTTCACCGGAAAACTTCCGACACGAAGAATTGATCTTCGATATTGCCCCATTCCACATTGGCTACCATGCACTGCTCGCGAGGACCGCTTTTGCTCGTTTCAATGCGGTCCCAAACTACACCTATTTAAAGCTCGAGATGCCCGGTCCCCGCGGCACCATAACAATCAACGGAAACGCGGAACGTTCCCTCTGCACTGAGGGGCACACTACGACAGTCATAGCCGAAGTGCAAAGCGGCCTCCTTAAGCCTCCTTAATTTATCTGGTCAATTTCAGAGCTAGATTAGCAGCTCCGCCTCCGTCGCTCACCTCTTATACCTGCGGATTTTGCACTATGCATACATACCTATGCAGTCAAAATACCTTGGTCATCGACGGAGGAACAAAACGAACAAGCCTACAAATCGGTTAGTCTGGACTTTAACCTTTTCTCTTTTCTAACTATTTCTCTATCCTTTTGTTACAGGTAAATTAATACATGTCAGTCCCCATGGACCTGAAGGTACTCTTTATGAGTCCGGCTTCCCCACAAATAATCGGGGATCGCTCCCTTTAAGGAAGCCTTTTCGCGGAAGCACAGGTAGCGCAGACGTGCGACAAGAGGTCCAAAAGATATTTTGTAGACCAAAAGCTCTATTTGAAACCTGTACAAATGTAACACCCTCGATGCGACTATATCTCCCACGTGTCGAGGCACGACTTAGAGGCATAATCGCATTGAAGGCATATGTCGCAAGTTAGGCAATCTTCACAACATCCCATGTAATATCAATCATAAAGGGGAGATAACATAGTTGGCTTACACTCGCCACGTCAATCAAGAACATAAATAACATTACATCAACCAAACACTCATGGCCCGACTACTCCGCCAAAATAAAAGATAACCCAACAAGCGACACGGTCCCAATCACCCCCAACAGGGCACCACTACTGATCATCAGGAAAGGAAACATAGTAACATTGAGAGTCCTCGTTGAACACCCACTTGAGCTCAAGCGCGTCTCCTGGAGCGGAACCATTAGGCCCTGCATCTGGTGTAATAGTAATCTGTGAGCCACAGGGACTCAGCAATCTCGCACCCTCGCGATCAAGACTATTTAAGCTTATAGGTTAGGTAAGGTAAATATAAGTGGAGCTGCAGCAAGCGACTAGCAAGTATGGTGGCTAACTTATTCACAAAAGAGAGCGAGAAGAGAAGGCAAAGCGCGAGCGAGAAACTAGAGAACAACCTGCGCAAACATTACTCCAACACCGTGTCCACTTCCCGGACTCCGCCGAGAAGAGGCCATCACGGTAACACACTCAGTTGATGCATTTTAATTAAGTTAAGGTTCAAGTTATCTACAACCGGACATTAACAAATTCCCATCTGCCAATAACCGCGGGCATGGCTTTCGAAAGTTCAATCCCTGCAGGGGAGTCCCAACTTAGCCCATGACAAGCTCTCATGGACAACGAAGGAATAGACCTCCTCCCAAGATGTTCCGATCAGACTCGGTATCTCGGTTCATCAAGAAACTTCGACAGGTTAAAACAAGACCAGCAGCACCACCCGAATGTGCCGACAAATCCCGATAGGAGCTGCACATATCTCTTTCTCAGGGCACACTCAGATTGTCCAAACTTCCGGTAGGCCAGCCCAGAGTTGCCCCTGGTAGCCACCGGCGGCTGACAGTTTGGACCAACACTCAGAGGAGCACTGGCCCGAGGGGGGGGGGGTTAAAATAATGATGACCATTGAGTCTGTAGAACCCGAGGGAAAAAAAGGCTAGGTGGCAAATGGTAAAACCAAGGTTGGGCATTGCTAGAAAAGGTTTAATCAAGGCGAACTATCAAGGGGTTCCCATTATAACCCAACCGCGTAAGGAACGCAAAATCCGGGAACATAACACCGATATGACGGAAACTAGGGCGGCAAGAGTGGAACAAAACACTAGGCGAGAGGCCGAGCCTTCCACCCTTTACCAAGTGTATAGATGTATTAAGATAAAATAGCAATATAATGATATCCCAACAAGTAAATAAATGTTCCAACAAGGAACGGCCTCCAATCTTCACCTGCAACTAACAATGCTATAAGAGGGGCTGAGCAAAGCGGTAACATAGCCAATCAACGGTTTGCTAGGACATGGTGGGTTAGAGGTTTGACATGGCAATTTGGGAGGCTTGAAAGCAAGTGGTAGGCATCGTAGCATTGGCATAGCAAAAGAGCGAGCAAACTAGCATAGCAAAGATAGTGGTGATTTCGAGGGTGTGATCATCTTGCCTGCACAGTTGTCAGAGCTGACTGGATCCTCGAAAGCAAACTCAGTGGGCTCCTCAGTAGCAAACTCGTCTCCCGGCTCTACCCAACAAGACAAACAAGCAACAAGGACACAATCAACCACGTGCAACTCAAACAATATGATGCAAAGATGATATGCTATGCGGGATGCGATGCGGGATGCAAAATGCAAGATATGACAGGGAATGCATGAACCTGGCCTCAACCTGGAATTCCAAGGGTGCCACTGGAAAGATAAGATGAAATCGCTTGAAAACGATATAAAGAAAGCCGGAATCAGTTACGGTTTGGAAATGGAAAGCATTTCAAACATGACACCGGTCTGCGATTTACAGCAAGTAGGCATCTAAATACAACGAGATGAACATGCTACAGCACCCAAACATGACAACAAAATACATGGCAGGGTTGCATTCAAGATGCTTAACAAAAGTCTAGCACTGAGCTACGGCCAATTCATCCATTAACTGGTTCAAACAAGCATGGCAAAAATGCATATGGTAAACAGATCTCAGACTTAGTGAAATCAACACTTGTCTGGAATTTCAGATCAGGTAGCACTCTTCGGAGCAACAAAACTACATGCTATAGGACATGAACATGGCAAAGTAAAGCATGGCATGGAGCTACTCAAAGAGCTTAACAAAAGTCCCTTAGTGACCTTGAGCCAAAAGGGATCAGAAAATACAATTGCAAGCATGTGAACATAGCAAAAACATAATCAGATAAAAAACTTAGTGAAAACTGGCACATGCTGAAACATAACTCAAGTAGGCATGTTTACGAGCTCGATGCACTCACTACGGTGCAAGTCATGAAAAGATAAGCATGCATCCATCAATAAGGCACAAAATGCAAGCTAGACATGGCAAGAACAATAGCATAGCATGCACGGATCAACTACAACATCATCAGCAAAATTGCAAACAAGTTGACAATCTGCCCAGATTCACAAAGTAGCAAAAGTAGAGCTTGATTGACTCAAGCTAGGGTGCTCCATAATTGCAAACAAAGACATGGATGGATAGCGCACTACAAGATTAACAAAACATCCTTACTGATCATCCTCAAAAGAGGCACGGATCACTAGGAAACAACATGAACATATGGCATCATGAGATAAACAGCTCAAGGACTTAGTGGAAATGCTAAGTCCCTGAAAACAGAATTACCAAGTGCACCACTTTGCAAGCTTGTGCTAGTCACCACACCCATCACAAAAATACATGGGTTGCACCTCTAGAAAGATGACAAAACCCTTAACAAAACATATGTAGAGCATCAGGGCATATCATGCACACATTAATCATGGCAAAAATGACAAAAAGCTAAATGGAGTAGCAGATCTGACAATTAACTCAAGTAGCCCTCTTCTAACAGCATTTCGGGCATCAAGATGAACTCAAAAGAAAATGATGCAATGGAATGAAATGATGTACTCTCTGAGATGAACATTTTGATATGTTATATGCATGAATCGGAGCTGCGGATGCAAAGTTACGAGGCCATGAACACGGGCACTTGAGCTAGGGTTAGGAGGGGAAAAGTCAACCGAAAATATCTTCAGATCCAGATCTGGCTCCCGCGGTACTGTTCATGCACGCCTCCCGAGGACTCCGGCGAGGTAGCAGGGCTCCGGCGAGAAGGTTGGATCCTGCCGGCGCGAGAACGGAGGGGTCGCCGACGAGGGAGAACGGCGCGGTGGTGCGGCGAGGACCGGGCGGCGGCTCGGCGGAGACGAGCGGGTGCGGTGGGGCGGCGCCTTGGCGGCGGCGGCCGGCGACTGGGAGGCGGCGAAGGTGCAGCGGCGTCGAGGCGGAGACGACCGGCGACTGGGGCCACGGAGGAAGTGGACGGCAAAGGCTCGGGTGCCCCGGGCAGCGCTGACCTGGGCCTGGCGGGGGCCCTGCATGGGACGGGCGGGCCAGTGCAGCGGGGAAGCGGCCGGGCCAGTGGGGTTGCGCCACGTGGCAGTGGCGGGACGGGTTGGACACGTTCGGCCCGAATCGGACGTGTCCGACGGCGAGAGGTGGAAGACGACTAGGGTTTCGGGAAGGGGGATCCGAGATTCAGAGGGGGTCTATATATAGGCATAGAGGGAGCTAGGAGAGTCCAAATGAGGTGCGGTTTTCGGCCACGCGATCGTGATCGAACGATCTAGATGATGGAGAAGGCTTAGGTGGGTTTTGGGCCAAATTGGCTGCAACACACACAAGGCCTCTTCGGTCCCTCGGTTAACCGTTGGAGTATCAAACGAAGTCCAAATGGTACGAAACTTGACAGGCGGTCTACCGGTAGTAAACCAAGGCCGCTTGGCAAGTCTCGGTCCAATCCAGAAATGTTTAATCCCCACACACGAAAGAAAGGTAGAAATGACCATCGGAGGAGAATGAAGCGCCGGAATGCAAAACGGACAACGGGGAAAATGCTCGAATGCATGAGATGAACACGTATGCAAATGCAATGCACATGAAGACATGATATGAGAAGCATGACAACAATAACAACACACGGAGACAAAAACCCGAACCCGAGAAAATAAAATAACTTAACGCCGGAAATGGCAAGAGTTGGAGTACAAATTGGGAAAGTTACATCCGGGGTGTTACAACAAACCCTCTTCCCTAAGACTCGACCCTGGCACGTAAAATGGCCTGCCTAGTGGTGTCATAATCTATAAGATTATGTTTGACGTATCAATCTGATTTTGGTGAACATAATCCGTCTTCTGTCTTTGATTTTCCAAATGTACGTTGCTTCTTCGGTTGTTTCACGCCGACACCTCGGTGCGAATCGCCAGGGGCTTGATACAGCAACATATGGGTTGCCGAAAAAGTCTGAACAACTCTACATTGCACTTCGGCGTCACGACTTTGGCCTTATATGCATCAGCTCCGAATCATGTCTTTGGTCAATAGTTCGGTTGCCCGACTCCTGTGCTTGATACCCTACGTTCTGCCCTACTGGCTAGGGTAGTAAAGGGAGAACTACTGCGAATGTGTTTCCGGTTCACCTGGTCAAACACCTCAGTAGAGAAAGACGAAAATTGACTGTCATGATGCAGCGAGAGCTGGTCAACCACACTGTGACTTATCAGAATCTTTTGTGATTTCTTCCATATTACACGAAGGAACACTTTCCATTCACCTATGTAACGCAACCGTATTTGGATAACTGCATACATACTAGGGTCTACATCGTAGACCCACCGTAAAATTCCTATGGCTAAGTGAAGGTGTTAAAGCCCTATAGTCCTATTGCCTCGTTCGTCGTACTGACACCTCCGTTCCGGACCAAAACGTTGGGTCAAGAGTAATCAGGTGCTATTCTGAACACCCCTTATTACATGCGAGGGGCCCGAAGCCGACGACTGGCAAACTTTCAAGTTATACGAAATGGCCGCACAGGAGGAAATAATGGCAGGAATATATAACACAACTGTAATGTATCATCATATTGTTTTTACAATTCTGGTACATTTATTCAAATATAAAGACCTTCGAGCACTGACCCTCTATCAAGCGGGCGCCCTCAAGGATGTCCTCCAAATAATGCTCCGGCGTGTGATGGTCCTTGCCCCCAGGCGGACCTGCAGTTGCAACATCGGTGGCCTTCATCTTTGCCCAGTGCATCTTGAGCAGGCGAAGGCAATCCGCGCACCTTCCATGCACGCCGACCGCTTGACGGCATCAATGTGCGGCACCGCATCGACAAGCCACTGTACCAAACCAAAATAACTGCTCGGAACAGGTTCGGCTGGCCATAGCCAAACTACGACATCCTTCATGGCAGCTCCGGACATCTTGTGTAGCTCGGCCCACTAGGCCATCTGTTCGTTGAGCAGCACCAGACCCTTTGCCTGGTTGAATTGCAACTAGAAAAGCCTCTCTGCCGCACGTCCTTCCTGTGCCTGGAAGAACTGCGCCACATTAGAAACACTCCTCAACAGATCCAAGAATGCATCTGGAGAACTCCACATTTGGTTAAGCAAAGCATACTTTGGGTCACCGAACTTAGTCTGCAAAAGAAAGGGCTTACCAGCCGCTATCTCCTCAGCCTGTCGGATCTCCTCCCGAGCCGCTCCAGAATCGGATCACGCTTCTTTCGGCTCTAGTAAGGCCTTGTTGAGTTCGGATTCCTTGGTTTTGTTATCCTCCTCGAGAGATTTGCACATATTAGTAGCATCCTTCAGCTTTCGCTCCATGGTGGATATTCTGTTCTGGCACTGGCGCAGGGCGTCCTGTTCGGCCTTTAAATCTGCATCCGCCTTCTTGGCAGCTGCGTGGATCCCTCTGGCCTGCTCCTTGGCCCGGGCAAGTTCAGAACGAAGGGTCTCAACCGCAGTAGCACCATCTACAGTTATTCATATGATTTTCAGCCTCGTGCTCATACTACTATACACGCATAAACAAGCTACCCCAACACATACCTTGTGCCACATCGAGCCGCCTGTTAATAAGAGTGATGCCCTCATCCGCTAACTCAAGCTTCTGCTTTAGATCTGCATCTTCCATAGCTTGGGCGGTAGCCATGGACGTAACACACTGTGTTCAGATCAATAAGGTTACTTCCTGAGCATGTCTTTTTGATCCTCTGATCACCTCCCTGTGGAAGCCGACCAGTGCCTCAGGGGCTACTATCTATACACAAGTGCATTGTGCATGAAAAATAGTTAAAACTATTACATCACATACCTCGAAGCCTCTCAACAGGCCCAGGAAAGCTTCATTCAATCCGCTTCTCGCGGACAGAACTCTTTCAACCACTGTACCCATTAAGGTACGATGTTCCTCTAAGGTGGACACACTTTGAAATTTGCTCGTTAGAGTATCCGGCACCTTCAAAGGGATACATCTGCTCGGCCCTAGGGTCGTCTTTGGCTGTTAGCCGGATAGTTTGGGGACTTCATTGCTAGCGCCCGTAGGGTTTGCACCCCCGGGACCCTTAAGGATCGAAGTACCGCCCTCAGGTGTTGTTTTCATTGTCCCCCACGCCGCTTGATGGTCAGGGGAGATTCTCCGAGATGACACCTCAAGGTCATCCGCCCTAGGAGGCGAGGAAGCATGAGAAGGCGTCTTGCTTTCCATCATCCCCGGAGATAAGTCCCCTAATGAGGAGGATTGCCGGGGTGGATTGTGGGCCGAACTGCAAGCATATAGTTTAAATATTACCCTGTAACCCGAAAAGAGCGGTATATGTCTAGAACATCCTTGTTCACTTACGATTCGGCAAGGGGCTTGTCCTTAGAGAGGTGTCTCGCGACGACGTCAGCTTCTGAACCCGAAGCATAGTGTAGGGATGCCTTCCCTCTCTTTGGTGCTTCCGCCTCCAAGTCTTTGGATGCAGTTCTTTTCCTCCCATGAGGGGAAGGAATATCACCTTCTCCTTCCCCTTCGTGTTTTGAAGAGGGAGCTTCAGCCCCTTTGGACATAGCGCCCGACATACATGCAGAATGAAGGCCGCTTTCGGCCTATTCGGTCTTTTTCTTGTCCTCTGGCGTTGGAATTTGATACGGCGCCGGGACCAGCATCCTCGTCAACACAAGATTGGGAAGTGGAGCTGAATATCTAATTCATTCCGCTTTCTTTATCCAGGCCCGGTTGAAGATAGAACTCTCAATACATTGCAATGGGATAATCAACCAAGTTGCGATCAGAAGTTGGGTCTTACCATGGTATCCGGACGGTTGTAGTTGAGACCGACGTCCTCTGACGTGTCCGGCTACTGCTCTCAAGTTTTGAAGAACAATTCCCACATCCCTTCGCGTGTTGTGCTGAAAAATTGCTGAAGGGTCCGCGGTCCCTCTGGATTGAACTCCCACATACAGAGAGGCCGTCGCTAGCACGGGAGGATCCGGCGGACTAGCATTACTTGGACCACATTGACGAGGCCAACGTCCCTCTCGAGGATACTCCAGATACGACTTTGCAGCATCTGTACTCCATTAATTGATCCCCAGTCTAGCCCCTTATTTATCCACGATGCGAGCTACAGTGGAGGGCCCGATCGGAACGCAGGTGCGGCTGCCCATTTGGTGCCGCGAGGTTCGGTGATATAGAACCACTCCTATTGCCATAAGTTGGAGGTTTCCGCAAAGGTGCCTTTTGGCCAGACAGTGCTGACGAGCTTGCTCACCATAGCATCACCACACTCCGCCTGTTCCCTGTTAAGTAGCTTCGGCTTCATGTTGAAAGTCTTGAGCCATAGGCCTAAGTGTCGGGGGAGGCGAAGAAAGGCTTCGCACACGATGACAAACGCCGAGATGTGAAGAAAAGATTCCAGAGCCAGATCATGAAAATCTAGTCCATAATAGAACATGAGGCCGCGAACAAAGGGGTGAGGAGCAAACCCTAAGCCATGAAGGAAGTGCGAGATGAATACAACCCTCTCGCCAGATTTTGGTGTTGGGATGACCTGCCCTTTCATACGGAGCCTGTGGGGGATCTCCGCAGTCAGGTACCTCGGCTTCCGAAGCTTCACGATGTCAGCCTCGGTGACCAAGGAGGCCCCCACCTACCTTGGGAGATGGATCCGAAGATAACTAGAGGGTCAGATAACAATGGGAGAAACCAAATCTTGGGCACTGAAGCTTGATGTTGGGAAGGTTAAGGAAGAGGAAGGACGCGTCTGTGCCCCTTTATAAAGCCAAAGAATATCGAATGCCTCCTCATGGGCCTTTATGCTCACCTATTCCCAAGGGATCTCCAACAAAACGATTGGATTACCCACGCCCATATTAATTAATGAGGATCACATGATAAAGGGACGTGATCTCTGCTTCGACAAAACGTTCCAATGAAAACCGCATCTCGAAACGTGAAGCGGGATGCTAAAAACGGTTCGAAATAATGACCGGGCAGAGACGTGGCGTCTCACTACAAAAATGTTAGTAGATGGGACTTGTTAAATATTATACTCTTTATGGAGCCTATTTTGCAGAGCCGAACACGTTCTCTCTGTTCGAGGACTACTTTGGAGTGTTCGGAGGAGGAACCCGCCTTGCAATGCCAAAGACAATCTGCACGCCAGACACCTCGTGATTGAAGCCTGGTTCAGGGGCTACTGAGGGAGTCCTGGATTAAGGGGTCCTCGGGCATCCGGCCTGTGTGACATGGGCCGGACTGTTGGGTTATGAAGATACAAGATAGAAGACTTCCTCCCGTGTCCAGATGGGACTCTCCTTTGCATGGATGGCAAGCATGGCGTCCAGATGTATTATTTCCTTTCTCTGTAACCGACTTTGTGTAACTCTAGGCCCCTCCGATGTCTATATAAACCGGAGGGTTTAGTCCGTAGATGACAATCACAATCACAATCATACAGGCTAGACTTCTAGTGTTTAGCCACAACGATCTCGTGGTAGATCAACTCTTGTAATCCTCATACTCATCAAGATCAATCAAGCATGACGTAGGGTATTACCTGCATCAAGAGGGCCCAAACCTGGGTAAAACATCATGTCCCCTGTCTCCTGTTACCATCGACCTTAGACGCACAGCTCGGGACCCCCTACCCGAGATCCGCTGGTTTTGACACCGACACCTCCACCATAGCCTGTCGTTCGGGTTCGGAAAATCGCCGGAGAGTTTGCTTGACCGGCTTGTATCCCTTCAGTATATTAAGAATATGTTCGGCCCTGGCATGTGGGATTCCTGGCATATCCAAGGGGTGCCACGCGAAGATGTCCCAGTTCTTGCACAAGAACGCGTGTAATGCGGCGTCGACCGTCGGGTCCAGTTGTGCCCCAATGGAAGTTGTTTTCTTGGGATTCGTCAGGTGGACTTGAACTTTGACTATTTCGTCAGCTGGCTTGAAAGAGGTGGATTTGGGCCTTTTGTCAAGAATTACGTCGTCCCTATCCACTGTGGAACACAGTGCGGTGTGTTCCTCGGCCGCTAAGGCTTTGGACAATGCCTCAAGTGCTAGGGATGAGGTATTAATTTTGGCACGGAGTGCTATGTACGGATCACTGGAGATAGTGATGACACCATTGGGCCCGAGCAATTTGAGTTTCATATACCCGTAATGAGGTATAGCTTGAAAGCATGTAAGTGCATCTCGCCCTAACAGGGCATGATATCTGTTGTTAAAAGGAGCCACGTGAAAGATTATCTCTTCGGACCTATAGTTTTCTGTTGTGCCGAATACCACATCCAGCTTAATTTTCCCCGAGCATCTTGCTTCCCTGCTGGGAATGATTCCCCTGAAGGATGTATTGCTCTGATCAATGGGACTCCTGTCCATTTGCATTTTATTGAGCGTTCCTCATAGATGAGGTTCAGTCCGCTGCCACCATCCATTAGCACTTTAGTGAGCCGAAAACCATCCACAATTGCGTGGACGACCAGAGCGTCTGGTGCCCGGATGTTGCGGGATTTTGGTTCATGATTGGCATTGAAAGTAATTGCCGTATCGTTCCAAGGGTTTATTGCTGTTGCATGGAAGACTTCGACAAGGTCACGAAGCGCCCGTTTGCGCCACTTTTTTGATGAGAAGGTCTCGAAGACTGTGAGTACTTCAGGATCATGTTCCGAAGAGTACTTTTCTGGTGTAGTATTGGTGAGGATACCCTCGCCGCTCTTGGCCACCTGTCGGAGTATCCAACATGCCCGTAGGCTGTGCGTTGGTTCAGTATTCGGCGTCATGTGTATTTGACAGGGCCTGTCGAGCCATTCTTCGAAGACAGTTATGTTTCCCGTAAAGGGCTTGAATCTTTTGTCCATGGGACGATGACTAGGTGCCCCGCGAGAGTGCACCCTTTTTGCCCGTCCGGGCGATGGCTTAAAGGCATGTGGTTCCCAGCGGGCTGTCTGAGTTTTCCAGGCGCTTTCCACTATGTAGTACTTTTGTACTATTTCATGCCAAATCTGCGAAGTGCAAGAAGTGACGACGATTGAGGGCATTAAGGATTCCCTCGTCCATACAATTGTTGCGAAATACTGAAATTGAGTCGTCGTCGCAGTAGTCTTTTATCTTGTTTTTAACGAGGAATCTAGCCCAAAGGTGATGGACTGTCTCGTGAGGCTATTGTCGAACATACATTAGGTTGCATATGTCCGGAGAGCTGCAGTTTCTTGGAGAATATTGCTTGTGGTGGGTGGGCGGGCTCAAATTCGCACCTTGACCCACCATGGAATCCAGAGTTTGAAGAATTTCCAAGGTTACCAGCCCAGGGTCCGGAGTGTCCGGGGAATTCTCAGGCTTAACGTCCGATTTTCTGTTTGGAGGACAGGGAGTGTCCTCTCGAGGGTGGGTATCTGGTTCTCCGGGTTCGGAAATCCGAACATATTTGGTTCTCAATGTAGGAGAGGAGTTATTGTCAGCCTGTTCCTCCACAACCGCTACCTGATGGGTGATCGGTGGAGATTTAATTTCTCTCTGCTCGGGTTTAAGCCCGATCCAATCATAGTCAGTTGAGACTCCTAGGGCAGCGATGCGATCTAGCAGCTCGTTCAAATACGATAGATCTGCAGGATTCATCTTGTCAGAATATTCGAGGCTAATATGGAGGGGATTTTCGGCGACTTGGGGGGTTGCCTTTGGCTTAATACCCGAACGGGCACCCATAGTGAAGTCGCCGAGCCAGAGGGTTTGCCCTGGAATTAGGGCTCCTTCAGAGGTGACATTGTTATTGATGACAAGGCGAGCCATCGGTCCTTCAGTTGACGCCACAAAGGAACTCTCAATGAAAGCACCAATGTTCGTGTCAAAACCGACAGATCTCGGGTAGGGGGTACCGAACTATGCGTCTAAGGATTGAAGGTAATAGGAGGCAGGAGACACGATATTTACACAGGTTCGGGTCCTCTTGATGGAGGTAATACCCTACTTCTTTCTTGATTTACTTTGATGAGTATAGGGGTTACAAGAGTTGATCTACCACAATATCGTATTGGCTAAACCCTACATGTCTAGCCTATATGGTTATGATTGTCTCTACAGAGTCAAACCTTTTAGATAGACACCGAAGGGGGCTCGGGTTGTACAGAGTCGGTTTACAGAGAAAGGAATCTTCATATCCGCACGCTAAGCATGCCTTCCCTGCCAAGTAGAGTCCCATCCGGACACGGGAAAAAGCCTTCCATCTTGTATCTTCATGGCTCGTCTGTCTGGCCCATGTCACTAGCCCGGACGCCCGAGGACCTAGTAATCCAGGACTCCCTCAACAACCTCAAGTTCATAGTATCAATTCTATTGGAAAAATTTCAACTATTACTATTGAAGGTTTTAAATTCCCTCTTCGTACTGTCAAAAAGAAATATGATATCCTTATTGTTGGGGATATGCATATCCCCATTGCGGTAACCTAATGTTATTCGAAAATTATCCGGTTTCATGTCATTCGAAAGAAGTTTGTTAATAATACTTGATCAACCTTGTTAATGGATTCCTTTTGATGAGCATGATATGGATGAATTTAGAAGGCACAACTTTCTATACCCATCTTTTACTTTCTATTATTTAGATTAAATAAAGCAAAAAGTATTTTCTGTTTGTTCTCTGAATTATCCATACAATAAAAAATGTCCCGAAAATAAAAGTTTTCCAAATGCCCTAAAAATTAGTATGATTTTTTGTAGAATATTTGAGAATCTTTGGCACTGAACACACACTAGGGGGACTCACCAGCTGGCCACAAGGGTGGAGGGCGTGCCCCGTGTCCTTGTGGGCCCCACGTGCCCCCCTCCACTTATTCCAGCACCCATCCACTCCTTCTTCCTCCAGAAAAAATCACTCCATAGCTCAAACTTGTGTTCTTGCTAATTTTGCTGCCATTTCGATCTCCTTCCTCAAAGCTCCATTCACAAAACTGCTTTGGGGGATTGTTCTTCTGTAGGTGACTCCTCCTATGGTCCAATTACTTATTTGTTCTAGTGCTTTAGTTATTGCAAATTTTTGCTGCTGTGGTGACCATGTTCTTGAGATTGCATGTCAAATTTATATGGTCCAAAGTAGTTTTGATGCATGATATAGCCTCTAGGAACTTGTAGGAGTAGTTGCTATTAATTTTGTTGAGTTTGGTTCACTTTTATTTTGAGTCACTAATAATTGCAGAAATTTTCAGAAGAAGAAAATGACGAGGATATTGTTGAGAAGATCCTCGAGCCGGGGTTGAAGGAAAAGGAAAATGAGGAGAAGGAGAAGCTCAAGTATAATCTTCCTCGAGCCGCGGAGATTCGGCCGTGTGAATGGCCATGTGATGCATTCTTATAGGCGGCTGAAATTTATGATGATTTGTATTATTTGGCTGAGAATGCAGGCATCACGGACTTCCTCCTCGACTAGTGTGATCAGTTTCTCCTACTCACTAATACTTTCGTGCAAAAATTTCATTTTCATGCTAGGAGATTACCACCCATGGTAGACTTTTACTTTTGTGAAATGACATTTTATGACTTTTGTGAGGTTTGTAAATTACCTTATGAGGGTAGCATCGAGGAACCGCGTCCTAGTTATGTGGAGGATTTTATTAATGAAGTCACCGTAGGGGAAAGGAGAAGGGTGTCTGAAGCGAGAGTGGCTAGTTTACATTTTCCTGTTTTACGATACTACTCATTATTTGCTCGGAGATGTTTAATTGGTCATGGGGAGAGTGGGGGCCTCAGTGCTCCTGACCTTGCCATCTTGAGTCATTCTTTACTTCGTTATAAAACTTTCAGTTTAGGCGCTATGGTTGCTAAATGATTGAGTCTCAACCACACAAAGGTTCCTATTTTCGGAGGTATCTTAGCCTCCTGCCTTGCTAGACGCTTCGAGATACCCATTAGGCATTATGAGAAAGAAGAGAAACTGCTACCCACTATATACTTAGATTATGATAGCATGGTAGTGCATACGTTTATTCGCCATGATGAGGAAAAGAGACTCATTTATAACTTGATATTTAGGGAAGATTCTTGTCCAATTATTACCTTGCCTGCACCTACTTTGTTCGATATTCATTGAGGCAAGTACTTCATTTTGCCCTTGGACATTCATGCATATTGGGAGGGGACACGATCCCCAGCTCCTGAGCCGGAGCCATCGCATGATCCATATCAGGAGTCTATTTATCAGTGGGATCCACAGGAGCTCGCTAACCAGTGGAACCCCCAGGATCCTGCTCAGTACACCGAAGAGGGCTACTTTAATCCATGGGCGTAGACCAACTTAGGCCAAAAGCCTAAGCTTGGGGGAGTACGTATTTCTCACCGACATTGCATTCATGTTCACACAATCATTTTAGTTGTTTGTGTTCATACTTCTTCATTGTATTATCCATGTTAGTTTATTTTTTTTCTTGCTTTCTTCTCGTGTGTTTGAAAAACATTAAGAAAAACCAAAAAAATAGTTTTATTTAGTTTAATTTCTATGCATGCTTAGTTGTAGTATTAAAAGAAAACCCAAAAACATTTCTCGTTCTTCTTTTACTTGTTGGGAGCTTTCCCATGTAAATAGTTTTTCTCGTTCTTGTTTATCTTTCTTCAGAAAAATGAAAACTCCAAAAAATATTTTAGTGTGTTTCTTTGACATTCTTTTCTTCTCATTGGGGGTCGAGAGGAGAAGACCAGCGGATACCATACCCTAAACATTAAGTCATGGGTAGGGCACGGGTATAGCCTTTTACCCGTGGATATACCCATAACCTACCCGTTTATACTGACATGTGAACCTTACCCATGATTCACAAGTGTAGCTATGTCAAAGTTATGTCATGAGCTTGTGAACCTATGTTAAAGTTATCTCCAATTGTCAATTTGAATTGACGTAATTGTCAGGTATTCATCTACCTATTATTGAGTAGAGATCGATGTTTATTTTGCCAAATGTTCTATAGATGAATGTAAAATTGCGAATAACTTGTGTATTATTTGATCAACCCATTGGGTATGGGTACGGGTAAAGTTTCGTCCCCATGGATACGGGTATGGGTAGAATTTTGTACCCATTAACTACATGGATATGGGTATGATATTTCTCTACCTGCCCCATACCCTACCCATTGCCATCCCTAATCGGGAACTCCGCGATATTTTCCTCGCCCTCGCTTCTACCATGATTTTTTCTGTCATGGACGACCCAAAGAATGTCATGCAGCTGCGTCTCCGGCCTGCCAGGACGAAAAGGCCATTTTCTGTCATGTTTTTTTGTCATAGAAGTGTAGGAGCCCACCACATCTATGATGATACCGGGTTTTGTCACAATTATCGGGTTTTTTTACTATGAATGCCAGTGTTGGAGGCTCCCAGTGACTTTGTATTACTCACAAGACAGGTATTACAACATTACAGGGTGGGGTTTTGTCACAATTATCATCATAGAAGTGTCATAAGCATGACAATTTTTTCTATCGGCCCAAAATGCCACAGATGTGTCTTTTTTTGTAGTGTTGGTCGCTTCCCGGTCTTTTTCCAGTGTTCACTTGTACTAAGCAGGAATACTACTTGTGCATCCACTTTCATAAACCCAAAGTGGTTCCATATGAGTCCACCATACATATTCATATATGTGGTATTTACCTGCCATTCCAAGTAAATTTGCATGTATCAAACTCTAAACCTTCAAATGATAAACTGTTTTGTATGCTCGAATCACTCATGTAGCAACCAGGGCTTTCAATATCTGCCATGCTAGGTGGGTTATTCTCACTATGACTGGACTACGCTCATCATTCACAAGAAAATGGCTGGTAACCAGGATGCCCAGTCCCATGCTCAAATCAACTCAAAATATAATTGCAAACAAAACTCCCCAGGACTATTGTTAGTTGGACGGTACCCATTGTTTCGGACCAAGCGTGGAGTGTGCTTGTTGGTGGTGGGGGAGTATAAACTTTACCATTCTGTTTGGGAACCGCCTATAATTTATCTAGTATGGAAGATATCGAGAACTCTTGGTTGTTATGTTGACAATGAAAGCATGCCGCTCAAAATATTATTTATCTCTTTTTCAAAAACTCGAGCTCTAGCACCTCTGCAAATCCCTGCTTCCCTCTGTGAAGGGCCTATCTATTTACTTTTATGTTGAGTCATCATTCTCTTATAAAAACCACCAGTTAGAGAGAACCACTGTCATTTGTATGCATTGTTATTAATTGATATTGAGTATGACTGGATCTCTTTTACCATGAATTACAATGTCTAGTCAGTCCTTGATCTTCGGGGGTGCTCCGCATTTATGTTTTGCGGTCTTAGAAAGGGCTAGTGAGATACCATCTTGTTATATCATATCATGATTGTTTTGAAAAAGTGTTGTCATCCGCGATTTATTATTATTGCTCGCTAGTTGATTTAGCCATTCATATGAGTAAATGTGAGACCGAAACGTTATTGTGAGTTTGGTTAGTTCATAATATTTGTTGAAAACTTGAATGCTGGCTTTACATATTTGCAACAACAAGATCAAATAGAGTTTGTAAAAGTTTATCTTTATCACTTTCAGTTTGTCAAGTGAATTGCTTCAGGACATGCAATAGGTTAAGCTTGGGGGAGTTGATACGTCTTCATCGTATCTACTTTTCCAAACTCTTTTGGCCTTGTTTTGGACTCTAATTTGCATGATATGAACGGAACTAACCCAGACTGAAGCTATTTTGAGCAGAATTGCAATGGTGTTATTTCTGTGCAGAAATAGAAGTTATCGGAATGACCTGAAACTTCACGGAGATTATTTTTGAAATAAATAAAAATTATTGGCGGAAGAATCAATAGAATTGGACCCACACCTTGTCCACAAGGCTGGAGGGCGTGCCCTCCGGTCTTGTGGGTCCCACGAGGCTCCACCGACCTCAACTCCAACTCCATATATTCACGTTCGGGGCGAAAAAATCAGGGATAAGGATTCATCCGCTTTAACGATACGAAGCCGCCGCCACCTCCTGTTCTTCCTCGGGAGGGTAGATCTGGAGTCCGTTCTAGGCTCCGGAGAGGGGAAATCATCGCCATCGCCATCATCATCATAAACCATCCTCCATCACCAATTTCTCACTGTCGTGCACGAGTAATCCCATCGTAGGCTTGCTAGACGGTGCTGGATTGGATAAGATTTACCATGTAATTGAGTTAGTTTTGTTACGGTTTGATCCCTGGTATCCACTATGTTCTAAGATTGATGTTGCTACACTAGTAGAAAAAGGGCCTAATGTTCAGCTCATTAGTCCCGGTTTGTATTTGAGCCGGCACTAATGTGACCATTAGTGCCGGTTCCAATGGCTAAGCGGGCCGCTCTCATTAGTACTGGTTCGTTGTGAATCTTTAGCACCTGTTTGTGCCACGAACTGGTGCTAAAGAGAGTGATGGCAGAATGTTGTCAGTTTGGGGCCCCTCCAACACCTTTAGTACCGGTTCGTGCCACGAACCGGTACTGTTGGGGATATTACCACTAGGCATAAACCGGCCTACTTGGGCCGGGTTAACTTCATTAGTGGTATAAGCAGATGAAGGCCCAAGGCCTATAGTCGGTTTAGAATCTGTAGCCGTAAACCGACCTGATGTATAACTTGTATTGTAAGTTAGGAATAGAGAGATACCAACCGGGATACGAGTATGAACCGGTTGGGACTCTATGGACCGACGGGCGTCACCCGTGTATATAAGGGGACGACCCGACGGCGGTTCAAGGGAGACAACGACAACTCGAGCCTAGACGAAGCTTGTTTGCTCCCTAGCCATCGAGACCATATCAATTCCATCACAACTAGACGTAGGCTTTACGTTCATCGAAGGGGCCGAACTAGTATAAAACCCTCGTGTCTTTGTGTCCGCTTTAACCCCTTCAAGTAAACCCGTGGCGATGGCTCCATGACTAAGTCCTTTCACTAGGACATCTGCCATGACAAATCCACGACAGTTGGCGCCCACCGTGGGGCTATCGCACGATGGTTTAACGATCTTGGAGGGCAAGCTCAAAGGACTCAAAGGCTATGCTGTGGGCCAGATGACCAAGAGTCGTCGTGGCAAGATCTACATCGACGACGCAGGATGGGGTCCCGAGGCCGATTCGATTGAGTACGGGTACCGGGTCCCCTTTGGTGGCATACACGTTTTCATCGGCAAGATCGGTGAGCCGGGGCCTGAGCCGGACATCTGCATCGACCTCGTCGAGACGGCTCAGCGTGCGAGATCTACCCAGGCTAAACCGGCCGTGAAGCGTGCCTTCGTTGGAGTCATCCACGGAGGAGGGCGTGAGGACGAGTCAGAACACGGTAGCGAGACCGTCGTCTATTCCGGCGACGAGTCCTCGACTGGAGAGACCGAATCACTATACCAGTTACAAGACGACTAGGTTAGGGGCTGTTCCGATGGCGACAGTATTCCGGACCCCCCAGGCCAGGTCAACCGGGTTGGAATATTCATGGCCGGCACATAGGCGGCGAATCACTCTTCGACCGCCGCAGCAATGCTCTCCGGATCAGCAGGGGTAGGAGGCCTGGTGCGCCCGCCGGTTCAAGTTCTATCTGATCTGTTTGATACACTAGCCGCGCTTATGGCAGAGGACAATCCGGCGGATCAGGAGGCCCGTAATACAGAAATTGCAAAGGTGAGAGAGCAGATCGTGCAAGCCAAAGCGGATCTGGCCGCAGAAAAAGACAGGATGGCCGCAGAGCGGGCCGCTTTGGACGCCCAGGCTTATAAGCTCATGCTTGACCAGAACGCATCACAGGAGGTCTTAAAGCGGAAGCACAAGTCACGCCTGCCGTTAGGGTTTGATCCCCGGAATCTCTTTCACACTCCAGGAGCTGGACCCAGTAATCCGCCGCAGCACCTGGAGACAAACCGGATTGAGGCACCAGGACCAGGGGGACGGTCCAACCTCGCCTGATGGAACCTCCTCAGCAGAACATTGTGATTCTTCCGCCGGTCCAGACGCCCCCAGGTCATTATTCTAATCCTATGGACAACCTTGTTGCGGCCGCCGCGCGATTAGAGGCTATCCCAGTCGAAGGGGACTCTCCGCAAGCGATAGAGACGCGCCGGGTTAAGGAGCTTCTCCGGACCGCGCTGATTCAGCAGGAAGCATACTCGTACATCCGTGATCGGATTCACTCTATGCCCCGTCCAAACCGGAGCTATAGCAGGCGCATGGATGAACCGGCCATATCGAGCAATGCGCGAGGCCGTGAAGCAGCCCATGGCAATAGCCCGGCAGGCGGTGTTCGCGATGCTCAGGATGTGGTGGACTAGGCCCGGGCACGGAGGGAAGCCGAGTTAGCAGCGCAGGATGATGCGGATCAACTTACACCGGTTCGCCCTACCACCTTCGCCGGACCAGGAGTCGCATCCGCTTTGGGAGTGCCTTGTTTAATCCCCGCTTTATGCAATGTGCGCTTGCCCAAAGATTTCAAGGGTCCACGCAAGGTGCCGAATTACACCGCTGATTTATCCCCTGAAGCATGGATAGAGAGTTATGAGATGGCCATGGATATGTTAGACGTAGATGAGACCGCATGTGCAAAATACTTCACCATGATGCTTGAAGGCACGGCGCGTACCTGGTTGAAGAGCCTACCGCCCAATTCTGTTGGCTCATGGGCCCAGTTGCGGGCCCGGTTTATCCAGAATTTCAAGGATACGTGTAAGCAGCCCAAATCCATAGTAGACCTGGCGGCTTGTGTCCAGGGGGAAGGAGAATCAACGACCCATTGGGTGCACCGCGTTTCGGAAATTTTGCACTCGTCCGACAGGATTAATGCTGACTCTGCGATCTTAACCCTGGAAGGCAACTGCCGGTTTGAGCCTTTAAAATTGAAATTGGGACGCATGAAGCGGTTCTGTAATGACATGGGAACCCTCATGGCCGCTCTAGTGAATTATGCTGATTCGGACAGTACCAAGGATCCCGAGACTGATGATGATGAAGCAGGGAAGGGAAGGAAGAATAGCAACTCCAAACAGCAGCAGTATAAACCGGCGGGTCATGGAAATGGAGGCAAGCGCAAGGCGGATGGCAGCATGGACTTTGTGGCCAACACTAATGCACAGGATAGGGGGCAGCGGCGCAGAGGTAAAGCGGCAAATCGTAATGGGGCTCCCAATCCTAACGCAAGCCGCTTGAGTTATTTGATGAATCAGCCTTGCCCGAAGCACGGGACGAAGGAGGCGCCAGCTAACCATCTTTGGAAGGATTGTTATATCATGTAGGAGTTTAAAAACTCTAATGCCTTCCGGTATGATCACGGGTCAGGTGGCGGTTCAGGATCCGGTTTTCGTGGGCCGGATCACGATGGAGCTTCCGGTTCAGGTCGCAATCAGGGCGGTCACAATCACCAGAATAATCAGAACGGCCAGCAGCAGCAGCAGCAGCAGTCGGGTTATCAGAGCCAGCCAAAACAGTTGAACAATGGGCAATATCATGTTTTCACAATTAGCTTGGATAAACGCGACCGAAAACTCCACAAGCGAGCGGTGAATTTTGCTGAACCGTCCTTACCACGTTACTTGCGCTGGTCGGAGCAGCCTATCGTGTGGAGGAGAGAGGATCACCCGCCCCGGGTTGATAATCCGGGCCAGCTAGCATTAGTGGTAGACCCTCAGGTGGGGGGTTATAAATTCACCAAGGTACTCATGGATGGAGGAAGCAGTATTAACATATTATACTATGAGACATTCCGTCACATGGGTTTAACAGACAAAGATCTCAGACCGTCTAATACGGTGTTCCATGGTGTGGTGCCTGGCAAATCTGCATATCCTGTTGGTAAGATAGCCCTGGACGTGGCTTTTGGGGACGAGCACGACTACCGGTCGGAAAAACTAACATTTGAGGTGGTGAAGATCCAGAGCCCATATCATGCCTTGTTTGGCCGGCCGGCTTACGCCAAGTTCATGGCGCGGCCTTGTTATATCTACTTGCAGCTCAAGATGCCGGGTTACAAGGGGACAATAACGGTTCATGGGAGCCGTAGGGTCGCTTTGGAATGTGAGGAAGGTGATGCGGCTTATGCAGAGTCGGTCTGTGCCACGGAGGAGTTGAAGTACTATAAGGACAATGTTGATCCAGCGGATATGACTCCTTTGAAGAAGCCAACTACAGAGCATGATTCGGATCTGAAGTTCAAATCGGCAGCTGAGACCAAGCTTGTTGACTTCGTGCCCGGCGATTCGTCCAAGCAGTTCACTGTCAGTGCCAATTTGGATCCCAAATAGGAACACGCGCTCATCGAGTTCATCCGTGATAATCGGGACATCTTCGCATGGAAACCATCCGACATGCCAGGTGTACCGAGGGAACTCGCTGAGCACACTCTTAATGTGGATCCTAGGTATAAACCGGTAAAGCAATTCCTCCGCCGGTTTAACGGAGAAAGGCGAAAGGCCATTGGAGAGGAAGTGGCCAGGCTTTTGGCAGCTGGCTTTATCATTGAGGTGTTCCATCCAGAGTGGCTTGCTAATCCAGTGCTGGTTCTTAAGAAAAATGGCACTTGGCGCATGTGTGTGGATTACACAGATCTTAACAGGGCCTGTCCAGCGGATCCTTTTGCCCTCCCCCGCATTGACCAGATCATTGATGCCACAGCGGGTTGTGAGCGTTTGAGTTTTTTGGATGCATACTCTGGATATCATCAGATCAAAATGGCGGTTAAGGACCAGGAGAAAACTGCGTTTATTAATCCCTTTGGAGCCTTCTGCTATGTATCTATGCCCTTCGGACTCAAGAGTGCCCAAGCCACCTATCAACGGTGTGTACAGAATTTCCTGCATAAACAGATCGGCCGCAATGTGCACGCCTATGTGGATGATATTGTAGTAAAGTCAAGGCAGAAGGAGACGCTGGTGGATGACTTGAAGGAAACCTTTGACAACTTGCGGGTTTACAAGATGATGCTTAATCCAGCCAAGTGTGTCTTTGGTGTTCCGGCAGGCAAGTTACTAGGTTTCCAGGTGTCTAATAGAGGAATTGAGGCTAATCCGGAGAAGATTACAGCTATCACCTCCCTGGCTAAACCGAAGTGCATCAATGATGTTTAGCGCTTGGCGGGCCGAATCGCCGCACTAAGCCGGTTTATCAGCCGCCTCGGAGAAAAGGCCATTCCTTTGTACCAAATGCTGAGGAAGACAGACCATTTCATTTGGAGTCCGACTGCTGATAAAGCATTAGAGGACTTGAAGCGGCAATTAGCCAATCCGCCTGTTCTTGCAGCTCCGGTCGACAAGGAGCCACTATTATTATACGTAGCAGCCAATTATCGGGCAGTTAGCGTGGCTATTGTGGTGGAACACAAGGAGGCAGGCAAGGAGTATCCGGTTCAGCGGCCGGTTTATTATATCAGCGAGGTGCTTATTGAATCCAAGCAAAGGTATCCGCATTGGCAGAAGCTGGTCTATGGTGTTTTCATGGCCAGTCGGAAGTTGAAGCAGTATTTTCAAGGGCACCCCATCACAGTGGTCAGTTCAGCTCCCTTGGGTGACATCATACAGAACCGGGAGGCGACTGGCCGGATTGCCAAGTGGGCTATAGAGCTTGGGCCACACGGACTGAAGTACGTAATCCAAGTTTAGCTCAGACGTAGCTGCCTTCTTTTTGGGCTGAAGTATTTTGAGGTATCTTTTTTGAACTGAGTCGGACGGCGGTGAAGTCTCAAGCACTTGTTGATTTCATCAATGATTGGACGGAGTTACAAGCACCAGAGGAGAAGCCGGATCACACATATTGGACTATTCATTTTGATGGATCCAGGCAACTGGAAGGCTCGGGGGCTGGAGTCGTATTAACTTCCCCACGAGGTGATAAGTTTTGTTATGTTCTCCGCTTAATGTTCCCTTGTACTAATAATGCAGCTGAGTACGAAGCCTTGCTCCATGGTCTCCGGATGGCTAAAGAGATGAACTTAAGCCGGGTTAAGTGCTTCGGTGACTCAGACCTCGTGGCTCAACAGGTGTCTGGCACTTGGTATTCTAAGGACCCGCTCATGGCTGCATATCGGCGGGAGGTGGATAATATTGCGGGTTGTTTCAAGGGTTATCAAGTGGATCATGTGGACCGTCGGAAGAATGAAGCGGCGGACGCTTTAAGCCGGTTGGGTTCTCAGCGCAAACCGGTCCCGCCTAATGTCTTTCTGGACTTGTTGCACAACCCGTCAGTCCAGCTCCCAGGTGAAGCGGATTTGGCTGTTCCTAATCCAGAGGCTCAATTGGTGGCAGCACTGCATGCTATTCCGGATTGGACGGTTCCTTATCTTACGTACATGAACCGGGGGGATTTACCAGAGGATGAGATTCTAGCCAGGCAGATAGTCCGGCGATCCAAGTCTATGACGATTGTCAATGGTGAATTGCATCATTGCAGTGTATCAGGGGCGTTTCAACGTTGTGTTTCTCCTGAGGAAGGCTGTGAAATATTAAGAGAAATCCATGAAGGGGATTGTGGACATCACGCCGGTTCAAAGTCTCTGGTGGCAAAGGCGTTTCGTCACGGGTTCTACTGGTTGACAGCGCATGCTGACGCGGAGGACTTGGTTAAATGGTGTGATGGATGTCAGAAATTTTCAAGGCGTGCTCATGTGCCGGCTCAAGAATTGAGGATGATCCCAATAACGTGGCCGTTTGCAACTTGGGGGCTGGATATGGTCGGACCTTTTAAAATATCCAAGGATAAGAAAACCCACCTTTTGGTGGCAGTTGACAAATTTACCAAGTGGGTTGAAGCGGAGCCTGTCAGCAAGTGTGATGCAGCAACAGTGGTGCAGTTCATCAAAAAGGTGATTTTTTGGTTTGGTTTTCCACACAGTATCATTACTGACAATGGTACCAATTTATCCAAGGGCGCGATGAAGGAGTTCTGTGAACGTGAGCACATCCGACTTGACGTGTCGTCAGTGGCACACCCCCAGTCCAATGGACAGGCAGAACGAGCTAATCAGGAAATCTTGCGAGGCATCAAACCCCGGCTTATGGTCCCATTGCAAAGAACACCAGGATGTTGGGTTGAAGAGCTACCATCTATGTTATGGAGTATCAATACTATGCCAAACCGGTCCACAGGATACACACCATTTTTCATGGTCTATGGAGCAGAGGCAGTTCTCCCTAGTGATATCCAGCACGATTCGCCTCGTGTGGCAGCTTATGTTGAAGCGGACAATGAGACAGCACGGCAAGACGCTTTGGACCTATTGGACGAGGAGCGTGATATAGCGGCTGCCCGTTCGGCGATTTACCAGCAAGATCTTCGTCGCTATCACAGTCGCCGGGTTAGAACCAGAACTTTTCAAGAAGGAGATTTGGTGCTTCGACTCATCCAAGATCAGACAGATATGCACAAGTTATCCCCACCTTGGGAGGGACCTTTGGTGGTCAGCAAGAATTTGCACAACGGGTCGTACTATCTGATTGATATTCGAGAGCATAAAGACTCACGTACATCAGAGGAGGAGACCAACAGGCCGAGGAATATAGCTCATCTTCGGCCTTACTACACTTGAGCCATCGGCTCTATCTATGTACATATCATGACAGTGTATATATTATCTTTGATATAATAAAACCGGAGCCTCAGCTAAAGCGGGGTCTCTGTCTTTCTTATCATGCGTGGTTACATGGAGTGGTTCTGCTTTTAAAGCGGCCTCCGGTTTTCCCCTTGACATTTGCTTTTTATATATCACTTGGGGCCTTGGTCGTGTCCGAACCAACGCGACACCTTTTGATAGGCGACAGCCACCAGATCACTTGGGGACATGGTCACGTCTGAACCAGTCACGCCTCTTGATCGGCCTAAGGCCACAAAATCACTTGGGGGCTTGGTCGAACCCGAACCATTGCCACGCCTCTTGATCTGGCATATATGCCACGAATCATTTGGGGACCTGGTTGACTTGAATCATTGTCACTCCTATTGGGGGCTTGGTCCTGTCCGACCATGGTAACACCATCTGATCAGCTTAGTATAGCATATTTTTGCAAACGGTTTTTATCATTGCCTTTGCTTCCATGTTATTTTCATGGCTTGTTTGTTCTTTGTTTTTGTTGGATTTCTTTTATGTCAGCAAACACCCTTTTTCCGGTTCAGCCGATGGATTTGATTCCCCTTTAATCCGGAGAAGTATGCCCGGTTTACCTTTCTTTTACGGGAGTTGTTTTCTCCCCCCTTATTGACGGTAATGGTTTATAAAACCTCCGCTTCAAGCTTGGCTAAGCCAGCTTCATGCCCAGACATGGCAGGAAATATGAATTGAAGTTTTTCGAACAAAAACTTCAGTACTTATGCGCAAAGGCATATTCAAGGCAGAAGTATTAACTATTCTATTACAAGGCAGCACGGTGCCCAAATAAGATCGTTGTCTCTTTTGGGAAGATGCCAAAGACAGCTATCCAAACCGGCTTCCGGTTCAAGCCTGCTCCTCATCATCCGCCACTTCAGCTTCCTCGTCTCTACCCATTGGCTGGAAATCAACAGTGGTCCAGTCGATTCCCATTAAAGCTTGGAAAACAGCCTCTTCATGGATTAGGGAAGACGGTTCAATATCAGGAGCGTAAGTGTGCTTACGGATTGGAGGGATCAGATTCTCCGCTTCAAGAGTTGGGGCAGGCACTCGCTTGTTCTGGTCATTGTATTGTGCTTGATAATGCGTCAATTCTGCCTCTTCAGCTAGCTGACAAGCCAGAGGGTGCACTGCACGGTTTATTGCCCTTAAATCCTCTTCGTTAAATTTAGAGCCATCTTCCTTCAGGCTGGGATAGCCTTGAGATGCTTCCACAGGGTCGAAATCTGGCACCCATGCCTTTGCCCGGATCAAAGTGTTAATAGCTCCGGTTCGAGCAGCAGATTTCTTCAGCTCCTCCATCCGGGCCGGAAGCATCGACAACCTGTTAAGAATGTCCTGGATTAAAGAAGGTGTCGGGCTGTTATGAGAGGCTGTGGTGATGATCCGCTGGGCTCCGGTATATAATTGTTCCACTAAGGTGTAGGCAGCCTTCAGTTTCTTCCGCACATCATTTCCTAAGTGCCCAATGCATGTGCCTACAACAATACAGGGACGGTCTCACACCGGATTTACATTACAGTAGGTTCAAATTATCACAGAAGTTAAAAGGAGCTTACCAAAGATTGCAGCGGTCATGGAGTGTATTTGCCGCTTTACGGCCGTAAGTTCATCCACCACCGATTTAAGGGCAGCTTCAGCATTTTCCGCTCTTTTGGTTAAAGCGGCCTTCTCAGTGGCCCAATCGGCCCGCTCTTTCTTGAAGCTCTTCTTCAGCTGTTCAGCGGTGCTCAAGGCGCTGGTTAGTTCTTCCTTTGCCTTGTCTGTTTCAGCCTGTTGGGTTTTTAAGGCCTCCTGCAAATCGGCAATCCGGTCCTCCTTTATTTTCACCTCAGCCTGCATACAGACAACATTTAGCTTTCAACAAACGGTCCAAAGAAATTGAAGTATCAACCACATAAACAAAGTTATACGCCTGATACTTGGGGGCTAATGCACCTTCAATTTTCATAAAGTTATTAGATTGCGAAGTCCCAAGCTCAATACAGGTATTCAACTTGGCACTTGGGGGCTAATGGCTATTTGATCAAATTATCTTCTAAGGATAGTTTTTCTGTCCGAGCCCCGGTCTAATTCTGCTAAGTTAAACCGGCCCTTGGGGGCTATATTAATGGATTTCAAAAGTGTTGAGGATCATATTCAAGTCCCGGTTTGACGAAGGCTACAAACCGACCCTTGGGGGCTAGGAGGATTGGTGCAAAGGCAGGCAGTAAAGAAGTAAGTGACCTCAAATTTATCCCTCATCATTTTTACCAGACCAGCTTCACAGTCACGGCTAGTATAAAGCCGGTTTAGATAGCCGAAATGAAGATCTTGGGCACTCAGAGCAGCATATGTCTCCAGTTCAACATCCCATTTTTCTTTATTCAGAGCGGAAAAATCCTTTTTTATGGTATGCTTGGTTAAGGTGACAGGATTCCCGGGTTCAAAGCGGCCTACACCGGTAATCACAACATCATCATCTTTGGACTCGCCGGTTTGTGTTAGTGTGATCGGTTTGTCAGCGGGACTGTGGGATTTCTCAATCCGGGCGGAGCTGACAGGCGGGTCAGCAGAGACTGAAGTATTAATAGGCCTCTCTTTGGGAATAGCATCGTCTTGTAAAGGAGGATCATTGGGAATATCCTCAGGAGCAAATGCCTAAAGATCTGGCGTTTTGTCATGTTCTTGGGCTACATCTTCTTCAGCCGCTTTATCCAGGCGGGCTTTCTTGCTCGGTTTAGGTTTGGCCCTGAAAGAAAACCAAAGAGTCAAGGAAAAGCATAAGCCATTACATAGTGTACTGGAAGCATATGTTCAGCTTAGCTTACCCAAGAACCGTTTTTAACGGTGGCAGCTGAGTGGCCGACGATTCACCAGAAGATGAATGAGAAGTAACCTGATAATCGGAGTCAGATGGGTTAAGAGGTTGACGGAAGAAACCCGCTTTAGGATGTAAATCAACAAAAAGGTCAGAGACCTCGGAGCGGCGTTTTCGAACTGGACTGTTTGGTAAATCGGTGGAGGTAACTACCTGGCCACTGTGCCGGGTTGTGCGGCGAGCTTCATGTTGCTGAATCTTCATATGAAATTTAGGATCCAAATAAGCAAGAGGATGAGAAAATTTAACTTTCCGGTTTGCCTGTCGAAATTTTGGCAAAGGCAAGATTTCTGAATCGGAAGAGAGAATAGTTACCTCAACGAATTCCGCATTGCTGGCTTCAGCGTCATCCTGACAAGCATCATCATCAATAAGGCGTGTAAAAAATAAGCCAAGCGAGTCAAGTTCTACCTCAAGGTCCGGGTTACCCACATCGTCATCAATAGCTAGATCAGATGAAGCGGTGGTTTTTCTCTTATGAGCTGGCTTCTTAATAACCTTGGTCTTGGGACGGATTGGCTGCCCTGCTTTCTCCGTTTTGTCTTGAGAAAGCTTCTTGCTCCAAAACGGATTATCGCCCTGGATCAGCAGTAATTAAATGTCAAACATATAAAGAAGTAACCGGTTCAACAATAGAGCAATTAAAATATTACCGCTGGCGGTTTGTTGGTGGTGCAGTAAGGAGGCAGACCGGTTTGAGCACAGAGGTGCTTCGGTTCATTCAGCATCTTTTTCACAGATTCTGTGACTTCATCATCGGGGAGTTGGATTTTAGTGTGTCGGAGTGGGTCATCAACACTATCAGTATACTTGCACATCAAATTGGAGCGCCGGCTCAGAGGCAGTATGCTCCATGATATCCAACAGCGTGCAAGATCTATTCCCGTTAAGCCGTTGGCCATAAAAGCTCGGAGCTTGGACAGTTGCGGAGCGTATTTAATTCTTTCCTTGGCGCTTAGTCTTTGTGGAAAAGGGTGCGTGTTGCTGAGCCGTTCCGAACGGAAACCAGGCAAGGGATTTTCATTGTCAGGGGAGGTATCCTTGCAATAAAACCAAGTTGCATTCCACTCCTTGGGGTGAGTATGGAGTTTGACGTGGGGATAAGTGATTTCCTTCCTCTTCTGAATGGCCATACCGCCCAATTCAGTGTTGGGGCCATCGGTGAATTCAGTGCGACGGTTTAAATGGAAGAGGTCTCTAAACAATTCGACTGAAGGCTCCTCCTGAAAGTATACCTCAGAGAGCACTTGAAAGTGGCATAGATTGGTAACAGAGTTGGGGCCAATATCCTCTGGACGGAGCTGAAAATTGGCTAACACATCCCGGTAAAATTTAGAGCCGGGCGGTTTGAAGCCCCGGGCCAAGTGATCTGCGAAGACCACAACCTCTCCTTCCTGGGGGGTAGGTGGACATTCATTTCCAGGAACCCTCCAGTGGATCGTATCTTTACTGTCTAAAGCGCCGATCAAGACTAGATCGTCCAACTGTGATTCCGTGACGCGAGAAGGAACCCAATTGCACTCATACACTTGTTTGGCCATGGCGAGATCTACAAGAAATAGGTGATCCGGTTCAAGAACACGCTGGGTAAAAGAAGGTGTTGATCTAAACTACGATAAACCGGTCTTCCACAATGCGGCATCATGTGGATTCTGGCGGTTCAACCAGGGGACTAATGGTATATACCGGTTTAGTAACTTTTTTCTATGATAAGTTAAACCGCCTGACCTAAGCATCGGAAGAAATTGAAGCTATGGACAACTATGTATACAGAAACAGGTTTCACAAGATATTATTACAGCCGCGGATCTACAGCGAGCTCACAAAAACATAAAATATTCCGAAGGGTAAGGTGGAACGGAAGTGAACCATTGAGCGGGTATGTGCGTGAGATCTATGGGCTTAGATAAGAAATAACAGGCGGATGCTTAAAGATTACTACTGAACACAGCGGGAGTTTACAGATTCATCCAAGAGTCGGAATACAAGTATGAGCAAGTGACGAACACAGCACGAACATGGAACCCTAAGAACAGATCTAGGTCAAGAAGAGGAGAAAGCTTACTGGGAACGGAGAAGATGCGGAACGATACCGCAGTGCTCTGGTGCGCTCAGGTTGATGCAGCGGCCCAAGACGAAGCAGAGGTCGACGGTGGCGGCGGAGCTCCAAGGCTGGCGACGCGAGGAAGACGAAGAAGAAGAGATGAGTGGAAAAGAAAGGAGATGACCATTCGATCTTATTTATAAGGCAACAGAGTTAGGTCAAGCACGCGGATCCAGGAGCTGCCGTTAAAAGAGGGCGTTATAAATGACAAATTTCATGATGACGTCATGCCGGTTTACAACAACCAGAAATGATGACAACATGGCGGTTTACCAATTACCAGAAGATGTCCAAGACACAAGATTTTGTGAAGGATTGACATGAACCAGTTCAAATCAATCTGGGGCCTAATGTTGGGGATATTACCACTAGGAATAAACCGCCCTACTTGGGCCGGGTTAACTTCATTAGTGGTATAAGCAGATGAAGGCCCAAGGCCTATAGTCGGTTTAGAATCTGTAGCCGTAAACCGACCTGATGTATAACTTGTATTGCAAGTTAGGAATAGAGAGATACCAACCGGGATACGAGTATGAACCGGTTGGGACTCTATGGACCGACGGGCGTCACCCGTGTATATAAGGGGACGACCCGGCGGTGGTTCAAGGGAGACAACGACAACTCGAGCCTGGGCAAAGCTTGTTTGCTCCCTAGCCATCGAGACCATATCAATTCCATCACAACTAGACGTAGGCTTTACCTTCATCGAAGGGGCCGAACTAGTATAAAACCCTCGTGTCTTTGTGTCCGCTTTAACCCCTTCAAGTAAACCCGTGGCGATGGCTCCACGACTAAGTCCTTTCACTAGGACATCTGCCGTGACAAATCCATGACAGGTACTAAAGGTCGTCCTATATAAACCCTTCGTCCACCCGCGATCGAGCTCGCTCTATTTTCCCCCTTTCCCCTCTCCTATCTGTTCTCCCCCTCTTCCCCGAGCTCATCAACATTTTTCCCAAATATTGTCAAGATTTGAAGGCCCCCATCCATTCAAGTGATCACAAAGGTAAGCAACTTTGTCCTTTCATCTCTCATTGCTAGATTAGCTCTTGCAATGCTTTATATAGTGATTAATTTGTTGGTTTTAGTAATTTGGGAGGAATTATATGTGGTAGTTTATTTGATTTATATGCAATTTGTGCTCAAAATAACTCTTATTTTGCATATTTCGGTGTGGTTTACTTAGTGCCTTCCCGTCTCCGTCCTAACCACCGTCGATCGTCTGCACCATCCCGTTGCCGGCACCACCTTGTGGTGAGGGTCTTGTTCTTATCTTTTTTATATAAAAAATCATGTTTGTGTCATTTATATATATAGTTACTTGTATAATTATCTTACCCGTACGTTGTTTGTTATTCATAGTGCCATGGTTTTGATATCCATCCCCGTCGGCCCTCGTCCGGGTTATGATTCAGATGTGGTATATTTTCTTTTATAACTATTTGTTGCATTTCATGTTTATGAAAAATTATGCCCAGCAAGTTGACATAGATATTTTTATCTAGGAGGTATGTGAACCAGAAATTCCAACCGACCTATTGTTGAGAAGTTAAATTTAGTTGAAAGAGAAAATGAATATTTGAAAGAAAAATTGAAAAGAATTGAGGGGGATAAGATGGAATTGGAGTTGCATGTTGCCGATGTCGTCTATGATCACGAGATCAAAATGGAGAAAGTGCGCTTGAAGGCTAGAAAGATTAGAAAATATGCCATTGATAGCGAGGCTTGGTATCACTATGCCATTGGATCAATTGTTACCTTAGTTGCGATCTTGATCACATTTTTTGTTGCATTTAATGCTTTAGCTAGAGAGTTATTTATATGTTTGTTTTATGAGAATAAGTGTTGTCCAAACTTTATGTATGAACTTGTATTAATTTGGTCTATTCGGTTTTGTGTAATGAAGATGAGCCGGCAATGGATGTACGAGGACCGATGCTCTCCCTAGTTCGTTGATGGCGTGCATATTTTTCTGATTGCGGTTCGTGCAAACAAGCGGGCGGATGGTTTTATGCCTTGTCCATGTGCTGGCTGTAAGAATGATCACAATTACTCTAACTCAAGAACCATTCACGTCCACCTGTTTGAGTCCGGTTTCATGCCCCGCTATAATGTTTGGACCAAGCACGGAGAAATAGGGGTTATGATGGAAGACAATGACGAAGAAGAGGACGACGATAGCTATAGCCATGGGTCCCTGAATATGATGATACAACAATGGGGGAAGAAGTTGATCCGGCAATGCGAGAAGAAGCTGAAGAAGAGGCATCAAATGAGCCAACTGATGATCTAGGTCGGGCCATTACCGATGCATAGAGAAACTGCACAAGTGAAAAGGAGAAGAAGAAGTTGCAGTGCATGTTAGAGGATCACAAGAAATTGTTGTACCCAAATTGCAAAGCTAACAAGAAAAAGCTGGGCACCACACTGGAATTGCTGCGATGGAAGGCAGAGAATGGTGTATCTGACAAGGGATTTGGAAAGTTGCTGGTAATGTTAAAGAAGATGCTTCCAAGGGACAATGAATTGCTCGAGAGTACGTACGAAGCAAAGAAGGTTGTCTACCCTCTGGGGTTAGAGGTGCAGAAGATACATGCATGCCCTAATGACTACATCCTATACTGCGGTGAGCACGCAGATTTGAACGCGTGCCCGGTATGCGGTGCATTGCACTATAAGATTAACCGCGATGACCCTGGTGATGTCGAGGGCGAGCGCCCACGGAAGAAGATTCCTGCCAAGTTGATGAGGTATGCTCCTAGCTATGATACCATGGTTGAAACGTTTGTTCCAAAACAAAGAGCATGCCAAGGCGATGAGATGGTACAGAGAAGACCGTAAGAAAGACGGGAAGTTGAGAGTACCTGTTGACGGGTCGCAGTGGAGAAAAATCGAGAGAAATTATAGGGAGGACTTTGTAGGTGACACAAGGAACGTATGGTTTGGTCTAAGTGCAGATCGCATTAATCCTTTTGGGGAGCAAAGCAACAACCATAGCACCTGGCCTGTGACTCTATGTATGTATAACCTTCCTCCTTGGTTGTGCATGAAGCGGAAGTTCATTATGATGCTAGAGCTCATCCAAGGCCCTAAGCAACCCGTCAACGACATTGATGTGTACCTAAGACAATTAGTGTACGTAGAGGCCATTAGTGTGCATGAAGAACTCTTACAACTGTGGAATGGGAAAGGTGTACGTGCGTGGGATGAGCACATGGGGGAAGAATTTGACGTAAAGGCGTTGTTGTTCGTCACCATCGATGATTGGCCGAATCTCAGTAACCTTTCAGGACAGACAAACATGGGATACCGCGCATGCACACACTGTTTGGATGATCCCGACAATATATATTTGAAAAATTGTAAGAAGAATGTGTACCTAGGACATCGTCGATTTCTTCCGAGCAGGCATCCCGTAAGAAAGAAAGGCAAGCATTTCAAAGGTGAGGCGGATCACCAGACGAATTCTCGCCACTGTACTGGTGCTGATGTACATGATATGGTCGAGGATTTGAAGGTAATCCTTGGAAAGGGTCCTGGTGGACAACCTGTTCCGAATGACGATGACGGACGCGCACCCATGTGGAAGAAGAAATCTATATTTTGGGACCTGCCCTATTGGAAAGACCTAGAGCTCCGCTCTGCAATCGACGTGATGCACGTGAAGAAGAATCTTTGCATGACCTTGCTTGGCATCTTGGGTGTGTATGGCAAGACAAAAGATACACCGGAGGCACGGGAGGACGAGCAACATATGCACGGAAAATACGGCATATACATCAGGGTCATGCCAACTACGCTCTTACCAAAGAAGAGAAGCAAATCTTCTTTGAATGTCTGCTCAGTATGAAGGTATCGTCTGGCTTCTCGTCGAATATAAAGGGAATAATAAATATGGAAGAGAAAAAGTTCCAGAACCTAAAGTCTCATTACTTTCACGTGATTATGACGGAACTGCTTCCGGTTGCATTGAGGGGGCTTCTACCGGAAAATGTTTGATTAGCCATTGTGAAGCTATGTGCATTCCTCAATGCAATCTCTTAGAAGATAATCGATCCAGAAATCAAACCTAGGTTAGAGAATGATTTTGGTGCCATGTCTTGTCAGTTTTGAGTTGGTGTTCCCACCATCCTTCGTCAACATCATGACGCACGTCCTAGTCCACCTATGCGAAGAGATTAACTCCTGGGTCCTATATTTCTACACAATATGTTCCCTTTGAGAGGTTCATGGGAGTATTAAAGAAATATGTTCATAACCGTGCTAGGACAGAAGGAAGCATCTCCAAGGGCCATGAAAATGAGGAGGTCATTCAGTTTTATATTTACTTTATTCCTGACCTTAAGCCAGTTGGTGTTCCTGAATCATGGCATAAGGGCAGACTGGGTGGAAAAGGCATGCTAGGAGGGGATCAAATAATATGTATGGATGGGTTTTCTCTCACTCAAGCACACTACACAGTTCTACAGAATTTCGGGTTGGTGGCTCCGTATATGGAGGAACACAAGAATTTTCTACGCTCCAAACACCCAGAGCAGTCTGACGACTGGATTACACGTGAACAAATGGGGACTTTCGCCGGTTGGTTGTAGACACGTGCCATGCAGGACGCCGCTATTGAAGATGACCTGTAGTTTCTGTCCAAGTTACCATCTTTGAATATAATGACTTTCAAAGGGTACAAGATAAATGGGAATACATTTTACACGATCGCCCAAGATAAGAAGAGCACTAACCAAAACAGTGGTGGCCGCTTTGATGCAGCAACCAAGACGGGAAAGGACACATATTAGGGTTACATAGAGGACATATGGGAACTTTACTATGGGCCTGGTTTGAACGTCCCTTTGTTTCATGCAAATGGGTCAATATGACATGAGGCGAGGTAACGGAAGACCCGCAGTACGGAATGACAACAGTGGATCTCAACAAACTTGCGTACGCAGATGAACCATTCGTCCTAGCAAATGATGTGGCGCAGGTTTTATATGTGAAGGACATGTCTACCAAGCCGAGAAAAAGAAAATATAAGGAAGCGAATACATCATACGATGAGCCAAAGCACCACATAGTTCTTTCGTGGGAGTGGATGACAAGACAGACATATTAGAAGATTATGAAAAGTCTGATTAAATTGCTCCATTCTGAGTGAATATTGACCCGAGCATCCAGTTAAATGATGAAGATTGTTCATGGTTACGGCGCAAAGGGACACACGCGAAGAAAAAGTTTCACACCCAAAGATCCCACTCTGGGATGTGATCGGCCTCACTGTCATCACTTTCTTCTCTAGTGAGTTTACGGACTTGTATATGTTCGTAATAGTTAAGGTACTTATGTGTTTTGGCACTTGAAACGTGTACTTTTATGCTTCAGACAAACTTGTACCTTTCTGACATGAGTTGTTATTTTTCATGCATTTACTGATTTTTTTTGAGCTAAATGACCTTAAAATTGAAAAGCACTACAAATGAACTCTGAAAAGGTTGAAAGTTGGCATTTTATCATCATTTCACCGACATAGCATGTGCGAAAAAGTAGAGAGGGTTACGGCAAAAACTGGATGGCTTCGTGTACAAAATGGACAATCTATTTTTAAACTTAAGTTATTCACAAACTAGTGATTCACACAAATTTCAAATAATTCAAATTTAAACTATTCAAATTTGAAAACTACTGGGACTAACAGAAAGTTTGTAATTTTTTGTACCTAAGGCAAAAATATTCACAAAGAAACTCTAAATACAGCAAAAAACAACTCAGAAATAAATAATAGAATTTAAATAAAGCAGAAAATAGAAAAAAGACTAAATAAAAATATCCCACCTACTGGGCCACAACAGCTTGCATACGACTAGAAACCCAACCTGTAGTTGGGTCAGGATGCAGGACCACAAGCCCAGTAGGCCCCACAAGGCAGAGTAGGAGAGTTAGGCCTAGAAGGCCTGCATTAGAGAGGAGCTCAATGCAGTGCCTGCGCTAGGGATTATAAACAGGTCTTGGGGCTCCTCGACTAGCAAGGTGGGACCAAACTTCCCGCACCGCACCTACGCCAATGCACTCCCTTTAGTACCGGTTCATGGCTCCAACCGGTACTAAAGGGGGGGGTCTTTAGTACCGGTTGGAGCCACCACCCAGTACTAAAGGGGTGCCATTCCCGCTGGTTGGCCTGGCAAATTTTGACCTTTAGTACCGGTTGGTGGCTCCAACCGATACTAAAGGTCATCCCTATATATACAACACTTACGAAAATTTCAGCTTCTTCGCCTCTACTTCTTCGACCCCATCGCCGCCCCCCGTCGCGCGCCATCGCTTCGCCATCCCCTTGCCTCGCCATCATCGTCGACATGGACCTCGCATCGCCGTCGCCATGGACCTCGCCTCGCCGTCGCCGTCGCCTCGACCTCGCCCGCGCTGTGAGCCCCTCGACCCCTCTCCTCCCTCCAATCGAAGCCGCCACGCCGTCGTAGGTGCACACACGCGCACATATACAAACACACACAATTTTTTTTCATCTTTTCCACTAGATGTTGTAGACGCCTTAGCTATAGATGTTTTTCTGCTTTAAGTTTTTAGTTTTTTCTGTTTTTTTGTTTTTATACAAAGGTTTTAGATGAATTAATTAATTAGATTAGATTAATGTCAAAGGTTTTAGATGAATTAATTAATTAGATACTTTTAGCTCGATGAATTAGATATATTAATTTGCATAGGAACTTGCATATAGAATTTTTCACATATGCATGCAACGGTATCATTTTTTTAAATTTGTATATAAGAAATCACAATCCAATCATTTAAGAAATGTTACGTTTGCATATAGTATTTGTTCTCGATGATGCCCGGCCTGCATCCTGGCCGTCGACCCATTCAGGACAATGTACCTGCTTCAGAGGACCCATGTCTGGGACTGGCCTCCGCCGGGCTGGCACTAGGAGGTGCTACCTTCATGGCCGCGCCGCTTGGTGAGAAACCCGGCTCCGGGTCCCGTCATTGACCCTGAGCTCCTTGGTGGCGTTCACGTGGGCCACTTTCGGTGCGGAGGGAGCCGGCCCTGCCGAAGGTGGTACGTCATCGTGTCAGGGAGGAGGACGAGCACGTCCGTCGTTATACGGCTGCTATGGACGTCAGGTTCTCCAATACCTGGCAGGTTCTTTGGGGATCTCACCCGAGCTATGATCATGTGATGGTTCCTTCTCTTTGGGTGTCCACCGCCCACGCCTCAGGAACCGCGAGTGAACTAGATTATTCGGTAGTATTCGATCTTTATTAGCTATCTAGCTAGTGATGTATTCGATATATAATATTCGATACGATGTATCCAACATTATATATACTATTCGAGATGATGTATTCGAGGTTAAATACATATATTACTCGATAATATTCAAGACGAGGCCCTGTTCCTGATCACATTTGAATACTAAATTGTTTTATATTTCTTCTAGATTAGTTAAATAAAAGCTATGGCGGACAATACCGACAGAGAAGGCGAAGATCCCTGTTCCAGATCATACGCTTCCCTGGCCGGCCAGATGTTCAGAATGAAGAAGATGATGGCTCCCAATATCTGAACAATACCGGGGAGGGTGATATGATATTTGATCGTGTCGAACGAATTGACAAAGTCCAGAACTATGATTATGATGACGAAGAAAATGTTGATCTTGAAATAATATAGACCGGCGTGGTACATTTATATAAGCAGGCATCTTGTGATCATCACATGTTTTAAATGATTTGAAGATATATTAACCAATCGATCTTTCTTCTTTCATCCCTCCGGATCAAGCAAATCTTCTACATGCAGTAGGACAGTGCGAGACCCAGCCAAAAAGTTGAAGCCCGGCGTGAAGTAAAACATCAATGCCATCAGAATTGATGGCGGACCAATCTTGCCTAAGAAGAATGCGAACAAGTTCGTTTGTCAATGCGGAGTTCTTGTGAAGGACCAACTCCCGATCTCCATGCAAGAATGGAAAAGGCCAGCAAAGCAACGTCCAGATCTTACTTGGGTCGATGACAAAGCAAAAGATCTGCTTTGGGAATCTCACATGGAACATTTCACCCTACCAGATCATTTCACAGATGCATATGTGCAGAATCGAAGGCCGCTGCTCTTAGGAAGATGACAGTTGCATTCAACAACCACAAGAAATCTATATGGGCCATGTACGTCGAAGGAGGAAAGAAGATTCCAGAATTCACGGGAACACTTGAGAAGCAAAGAGAGCACTGGCCCGATTTCGTGAAATTCAAGGAATCAGAATTATCTAAGGAATATGCCACAAAAAAGGAGCAGTTCCATAAGCTAGGGCCAGGTGGCTACACGGTGGTAATGCCTAAGTGGGATATGTCTGAGCAAGAGATGGTGGATGCAGCGGTCACTCCAGTTACATTGAGCTGGCCCCTCAAGTGGAGTACTTGGTTCTATGCGCATGGGGGGCGTTGGACCCGAAGACATGCAAGGTTTCGAAGAGGGCAAGTCTTAAAGGATCCGAAGATAAGATACTTGTTGCAATAGAAGACGCTCTAACGGGGGTGTTCACGCCCAACAGAGAGAACGACGAGCTTACGCCCGCCCTGGGAAAACCTAAACACCCGGGAAGAACACGAGGCAAAGGTGTTGTTCCGTGGTATGAGGGGTTTGTGAATTGGAATGCCGACTACAGAAGCCGTGCGAGAAAGAAGATGGAGGAGGTGAAGAGGAAGCTGGAGGAGGACGAGAGGAAGCAGGAAGCAGAATGCCTTAAAGGCCTAGAATCAAAGCACGCTGAGTTGGCACTCCAATTCCAGCGGCAGCAGTAGCAGATCGACTCACTTAGCCAGGAAAGGGCGTCTTAGCAGTGGCAGCTGCTAGCGGATGATCCAACATTGGATAGCACCGTCCCATCCATGCCGAGAATCAGTGTGGGTTCCACCCCGGGTGAGGCACAGCTGCTGGATAGATACCCTGTGGATGACATCATGGAGAGCACTAATTGGGAGCTACACTTCAAAAGGAAAAACATATCCATGAAGGTGGCGGACACCGTTGCTTATACAAATCCCCCCGAAGCAACCTTCCATTGAAACCCGATTCTAGCTAGCTATGCTCATGTTGTGGTTGATGAAGTGGTGTACCAATATTCAGGGCTAGAGCTTGACATTCTTAGAGGTGACAAGGAGCACACACTGGGAGAGGCCAAACATCATATCATCCTATGGAGAAGGGATTGCATCATCTTTCCAAGGCCACCGACACCGCGTCAGCCGAGTCCTCCTCGAAGTCTGCCACCACGTTAGCAATCTCCTGCTCTTCCAAGTCATCAGCCACGTCCTCAGCACAGTCCTGCTGCTTCAAGTCTGCCAACGCATTAGGCCAGTCCTCCTCCTCCAAGTCCGGCACCACGTCAGGCCACTCCTCCTGCTCCGAGTCCGACACCGCGTCAGCCAACTCCTCCTCCTCCAAGTCCGGCACTGCCTCAGCCCACTCCTCCTCCTCCAAGTAAGCCACGTCAGCCGTCTCCACCGCCTCAGCAACAGCGGAAGGGAGCCGTCGCAGCTATGGTGCGTAGTGGTACAAGCCGAGGTAGTACATGAGGTACAGGCGGAGGCAAGCAATTTCAATATGGTCCAAGCCTCGCGCCTCTTCCACGGAGGACTTACAATAGGACCGTCGAGCAAAATGAAGCCATAGTGAAGGCCCACGTGGATGCCCATTTTGGACCGAAGCCTCCACCGCCGCCAAAGGAGAAAGTGCTTGGGGAAATCGTTGACCACTTTATTCGTATGGCTAAAAAACCAGCTCCCAAGCCTGTTGACTCAAACTATGAGTGCCAAATCAGAAAGGCACATCAAGCACGACAACAGAAGGAGTCAATCTCGAGCTCGAGCCAAGCAGCTGCCAAAAATAGCGGGAAAACCGTTCCCCAGCTAGGAGAACAGGCGTTGCAATCGATCCCCCCGCTCATTGTACCAACACATGCGAGTACTGACGCCGATCAGCTGGTACGATGACCATATAAGGCAGGCTAAAGAGACAGGATGCACTGTAGAACAACTCCTAGGCTTGGAGCCCAAGAAACCTTTTAAAGAGGAGGACCTAAAATGGAAATATGTCTGTGGCGAACGTTTGGTCAAGCCTGAGGAGGTCAAGAAGCTCTCAACAAGAATGTATGAATTGCATCAATAGTACATGGAAATTACCAAGATTACCAATCGAGAGTCCCTCATGGTGAAAGTCAAGGAAGATCATTACTTCCATCAGTTAGATCTGTCTGTTGAGTATTCAGAACTGTTTCAGTTATTCAATCAAGACGCACTCGACAAATATATCGTCAGTTGCTATTGTGTGTAAGTGATTTGTTTTTGTAATTCAAGTCTCAAGGTAGCTGTAGTGCTCTCGTTGATCATTACCTGTAATTATCCTCAGTATATTCTTTTCTGTGGTATTATGCATAGGATGAAGATGTATGAAATAAAAAAAGTTGTACGCTATGGCATTGGGTTCATTGACCCAAATACCATTAATGAAGAGACAAGGAGCTATGAATGTTATAAACAAGAAGTAGAGAATAACATGCTCGAGTTCTTTAAGCGCCTCAATACCAATCGAGATATACTACTTCGTTACAACTTCTAGTGAGTCACATTGTCTTGTACTACAAATTTTGTTTTTGCTTACTAGCTAGATGTTAATAAGTGTATAGGGTTTAGGGTAGTTGATGAGTGTTATGCACATGCCCGCTTAATTTATACATGCAAACGTATGCGCGTGCAGGTACCACTGGATCTTGTTAATCATTCAAGTTGAAGAAGGAACAGTTGAAGTACTGGACTCACTACTTAAAACACCTACTGACTACTCAATCGTGAAGGGGATAGTCAACAGGTAATTTCAATAACTATTCAACTTTATGCCAGCCTCTTTAGTTCGTCATTTCCTAATATCAACTAATTAATAACTGCTTTATTCACTTTCTTTGCCGACGGGCAGGGATTGGCAAAAGTACATCAAAACCGTTCCAGGTGAATGGAAAAAACAGCTGTATTGGTTTCGACCCAAGGTAAGTAATTAAGTTGTACTAGCTAGCTAGCTACCATCTCTTTAATTCTTGTTTCAATACAATTAATTATCATGCATGATTAATTATTATCTGATTGAATTCTATTCTCGTAAAGGCTATGAAGCAGGCGCCAGGGAATGATTTATGTGCATACTATGTTTGTGAGAACATTTGCATGATGGCGTCCAAAAGGACCAAAGATGATAGAAAGCTATGGGTACGTTTGCCAGAACATTGTTCACAATTTTTACATCACTATCGACATCGAATCACACAACGACTAATACATGCATATTGATCTCCTTATTAAAAGTTCAATGAGGTGCGGGATAAGCTCCTACCAACGGATCCCGTAGTGGAAATTCAAGAGGAAATAGCGGGAATTTTGCTCGACCAAGTCATTGATCCCAAAGGAGAATACCAGTACCCGCTATAGCAGTAATGCCTCCATGTATGAGAAATTGTATATATACATGTGTATATGTGAATGGTTGTGCGAGACATTCGATGATATATATACAATTAAAAGGAGGCCTTAATATCCCTTAGTTTCCAATAGGACCCCGCTGCCACGGGAGGTTACAACAAAAGATGTCATGCAAGTTCTTTTCCGTAAGCATGTATGACTATATCCGGAACACATGCCTACATTATATTGATGAATTGGAGCTAGTTCTATGTCACCCTATGTTATAACTATTGCATGATGAGTGCCATCCGACATAATTATCCATCATTGATCCATTGCCTACGAGGTCATTTCATACTGATCTTTGCTTCGTTACTTTTCCGATGCCACTTTTATGATTGTTACAAAACAGCTACCGTTACTTTTGCCACTGTTACCGATACTTCCATACTACTTTGCTACTAAATACTTTGCTGCAGAGATTAAGTCTTTCAGGTGAGGTTGAATTGACAACCCAGCTGCTAATACTTGAGAATATTCTTTGGCTCCCCTTGTGTCGAATCGATAAATTTGGGTTGAATATTCTACCCTTGAAAACTGTTGTGATCCCCTATACATGTGGGTTATTAGAGAAATGGTGAGAAAACTCCATGGCTTCAACTGGTTACCTGGCAATTTCATCAAGACGATGAAGCTATGGCAGGAGGAGTGGTTTTATATGGCCGACGTGCCATCATGGGACAAGGAGAGAGTCCTCCCCCTTCTTGGCCGCGCCTTTGAAGAGGGTGCATTCTTGGACAGCCGAGACCCCCAACTGGTGGGACAAGGAGGAAGTGGAGGCCCTCCAAAAATGGGTGAAGTTCCACCAAAGGGTCCAGCCCCTCCAGGCTCGAGCATGCCCTCTATGGACTCTACAGGAGGAAGCACCTCGACGAGTGCTAATTGTGAACCGCATCGGTAATTCCCCAAAGAGGAGGGGATGATGCAACACATCGGCGGTAAGTATTTCCCTCAGTTATGAAACCATGGTTATTAATCCAGTAGGAGAACCAAGAAGAACTATGTAGACATCACCTGCACACGAACAACAAATCCTCACAACCCGATGCATAGAGGGTTGTCAATCCCTCCAAGGTATTGTAATATGATAAATAGATAGATTGATAGATGCAAATAAAATAAAAGCAAATAAAACTCAGCGGGATATTTTTGGGTTTTTGATAATATAGATCTAAAACAAAGAAGTAAATAAATTGGAAACGCAAATAGCAATATACATCTGAAAGTATATAATGAGAAATAGACACTGGGGCCGTAGATTTCACCAGTGGCTTCTCTTCAGAAAATAGCATATAGTGGGTAAACAAATTAGTCTTTGGCCATTGATAGAAGGGCAAATAATTATGACGATATCCAAGACGATGATCATGTATATAGGCATCATGTCCAAGATTATTAGACCGACTCCTGCCTATATCTACTACTATTACTCCAGACATCGACCGATGTCCAGCACGCATCTAGTGTATTAAGTTTATGGTGAAATGGATTAATGCCTTAAGAACGATGACATGATGTAGAAAAGATCTATTCATGTAGGAATAGACCCCATCTTTTTATCCTTAATAGAAACGATACATGCGTGTCATATATCTTTCTGTCACTGAGATTGAGCAGCACAAGATCGAACCCATTAAAAAGCACCTCTTCCCATCGCAAGATAAATCAATCAAGTTGGCCAAAAAAACCCGAAATATCAAAGAAGAAATACGTTGCTACAATAATCATGTATTGATATGAGTAGATCTGATCATAAACTCACAATTCATCGGATCCCCACAAACACACCGCAAAAATAATTACATCAAATAGATCTCCAAAGAGAACATTGTATTGAAGATCAAAAAGAAAAAAGAAGCCATCGAGCTACTGCCTACGGGCCCGTTGGTCTGAGGTGAACTAGTCACACATCATCGGAGGAGCACCAATGATGATGATGAACCACTCCGTGATTGTGTTCCCCTCCAACGTAGTGCCAGAAAAGGGCTTTAGATGGGATCTCGTGGCTCTGGAACTTGCGGCGGCTAAAATAATTTTTTGTCGACTCTAGGGTTTCTGGAATATTGTTATATTAATAGAGTCAGAGGTCGGTGGAAAAGGACACCATGGGCCCCACTACCCACCAGGGCCCCACGGGCCTCTGCTCAAGCACTTCCTTGACTCCCTAGATGTCTTCTAGGCAGAAAAAAATTCCAAAAAGTTTCGTGGAATTTGGACTCTGTTTGATATTGATTTTCTGCAAAGTAATAAAACAAGCAAAAAGTAGCAACTGGCACTATGTCGATAGGTTAGTCCCAAAAAATGATATAAAGTTGCTAGAAAATGATTATTAAACATCCAAGAATCATAATATAACAGCATGGCACAATAAAAAATTATAGATACGTTGGAGACGTATCACCATCGCCAAGCTTAATTCCTGCTCGTTGATACGTCTCCAATGTATATATAATTTTTTTGTTCCATGCTATTATATTATCTACTTTGGATGTTTTATATGCATTAATATGTATTTTATATTATTTTGGGGACTAACCTAGAGCCAGTGCTAGTTTCTGTGTTTTCCTTGTTTTTGAGTTTTACAGAAAAGGAATATCAAACAGAGTCCAAACGGAATAAATCTTTCACGATGATTTTTCTTGGACCAGAAGACATCCACGGAGCTTGGAGTGGGGCCAGAAGAGTCCCGAGGAGGCCACAAGCCACCTAGGTGCGCCCTAGGGGGGCGCCCTGAGGGCTTGTGGGCCCCTCGGGAGTCCTCCAACCCTAATTCTTGTGCTATAAATTCCCAAATATTCCCAAACCACTAGAAGCCCACCAAAATACTTTTTCTGCCACCGCAAGCCTCTGTTCCCGTGAGATCCCATCTTGGGGCCATTTCTGGCATCCTACCGGAGGAGCATTCAATCATGGAGGGCATCGACATCAACTCTACTGCCCTTCCGATGAAGTGTGAGTAGTTTACCACAAACTTGCAGGTCCATAGCTAGTAACTAGATGGATTCTTCTCTCTCTATGAAGTTCAATACAATGTCCTCCTCGATGTTCTTGGAGTTCTATTCGATGTAATATTCTTTTGAGGTGTGTTTGTCGAGATCCGATATATTTTGGATTTATGGTCAGATTATCTATGAATATTATTTGAGTCTTTTCTGAACTCTTTTATGCATGATCAAATATCTTTGTATTCGGTACAAAGAAAGACACATCCATGACATTTTGGCCTGGACGATTTTTCCTGTCATGCTTATGACACTTCCATGATGATGATTGTGAGAAAACCCGGTATCATCATAGATGTGGTGGGCTCCTACTTATGTGACAAAAAATCATGATAGAAAATGGGATTTTTATCCTGGGCAGGCCGGAGACGCAACTACATGACATTCTTTCACTACTGCAGGTTGCTCCTAACGCGACACTACGATCAGAGACCCTTCGACGAAACTGTGTGTGATGCCATAATCGCAAACTGTGGTGTAAAAAACCGTCAAAAAGGTGCAAAACGTTTACGATGGAGGATGCATCAAACATGGTTCAGATTTTAGTTGCGTGTGCGATGCAGGGCATACGGTTCATCTCAATTAACTGTTTGTAATGAGGAGGAACAAAAGAAATGGGCAGCCAGATGAAGGTGTGTGCGATGTACAACATACGGTTCACTCAGATGAACTATTTGTGATTAGGCAGCACAAAAGAAACGGTCAGCCAAATCAAAGGTGTGTGCGATAAACAACATGCGGTTCACTCGGATGAACTGTTTGCGTTGAGACATGAGAGCAAAAATGCTTCAAATGAAAAAGATGTGTGTGACACAAGGCAAACAGGTCTGTAATCATAAACATGTGTGAAGACCGATAACAACACAGACGATTACTGCTAACAACCCGTGTGTGCTGTGAGCAAACGATTGCTGGTATACAATTGTGAGTGATTGATGAAAACATCACCGACAGGTTCCATTGTTTAGTCCGTGTGCGATGTGATTTTCTTTGACTGCACAACATCTATGCTCTGTCTACAGAGCATCAACATATAGGCTTAAAAAGACAGCATTGCATAACCAAATTAAGCATACACTTACACAAGTGACTACACACATAACATTCCCACACACCAAAGTAAGCAATTACATGCATACTAAAGTAGGAGAAACGAGGATCTAATCATCTACTTATTGTTGCAACGACATATGTTTGCCATTGTTCTGTTTCCGGCTGGATCCCTGGCTATTTTGGGGAACGAGGCACTTCCTCATGTCAACGATCCACCTGTACATGTCATAGCTCGTGTACGACTCCTTGGCCGCATACACGATGTGAGCTTTGTCGATTTTCTCAATCCAGGCCGAATGCCAGGCATGCTTGTCCTTGTTGCACGAACCCTTCATGTCTCTATAGTAGGGGTCGAAGATGGCCTTGGCGAGGTGAACCAGTGAGTCCTTCTCATGCTCCTTACTGCCCTAGATCTTGTATTGGCCCCGGATGTTGACAAGATTCTGGCAGGAGATGCCCGAATTCTCGAGCACCTTTACATCAGTGGTGATGTCCACCCTAGAGAACATGTAGTGGGGGCTGTTGACAAACCTAGCGAAATGCTCGCAAGGCCTTGTGGCCAGGCAGTTGTGGTAGACGAGGACGTGGTGGCGCAGGCACATTTGGGCGACGGGGACTTTGGGACGAGACCCGACACGAGTGCGGGTGTACTCGAGGTCGAACCCGACCACCTTGTACTTCTCCACGACAAGCAACATGTTCATGATGTGGATGGAGTGCTCCACCCAGACCGGGTCATTGGTGTACACCACTGAGAGGTCCATGAACCTTCTGTGGGTGTCCACCACGGCATGCATGGTGAACTGTTGCTCATCGTCGGCAGTTGCTCGGAGTGCCACTGGAGCCGCGCTAGATACCCTCTAAGAATTTCTCGTGGTGGATGTGCTTCTTGCAATGGTGGGGCGCGATCGAAAGGTTGAAGAGACACAAGGGTTAAATGGCCGCTGTAATAAATGGGGGCCGGCCGGCCTGTAATCGTCACGTCTTGTCACGGCGTTCATAGCATAGGATTCCAGTGCACGCTTGACAACACCGCACCACATGCGTGGGCTCGAAGAGGCGCCAAATGTATCGTCAGTGAGCCTGTTCCCGTGCTAGCGCACTGTTTGCTACGCAAGCTTCCTACCCGGCTAGTTAGGCCAGGCATCGGCTGGAAGAGGGAGAAATCGTGGGCGTTTATTGGCAGAAAGCTTTGTGAAAACAAAGTGTGTGGAATGACTTCGATCATAAGTTTACCCATGGGTTATGAGGTCAAAGTTACATAGAAGGGTGATGATGGACACCCAAGTGCGATAATTAATTCTGCGCTCTACAATGCACATGGTGGAAGAAACCAACTGTGTGTAATAATGTCGAAGATCGCAGCCGAGTTAGCTATACAGATCGTGTGTTGTGAGATCGATATGGTAAACTGATTCGTGAATGGTTAATAAAATCTAAGACCATTGCATATTAAGGTAAAAATAGTGTTAGCAATATATGAGTCTTATACGATGCCATTTCAATGATTGTACCACAAAAGCTCGAAATGTTACAAGGTTCAAATTCCAGACTTATATGGCTCAAATTCGAAGATTACAAGGTTCAAACTGATATTAGAAATGAAATTCAACTCATCAGCTGCAAACGCTCGTGCTGATCCGCTGAAAACATGGATATCAGAGAGGTTCAAACTAATGTCACCGCTTCCAAGTCTGGTTTTGAAACCTCACGATTTTTTCAAAGGGGTCAGCCACTGAGAAGTCATGTATGGGGTTGACACGATGACTTCCAATTACTCTGTCATCTAAAGTTCAAAAATGAAATTCAGCATTTTTAGAGCCTACTCCATTCTGCCGCAGGCGCCAGTGCTGATCAACAAACAATTCATTTTTGCAAAATAAATGTAGGGCAAACCTCATTTCCTTCAGCACCCTTGCTCTAAGAATAAAGAACCTGGCGAATATAATCTCCGGTAAGGTCCCTCGGTAGAAGTTCAAAGTAATTTCTGAGAGATGCAGATCTAGGCATTCGACGTGATTGTTATATTATATCACATTATCCACCACAAGGCCTAATCTTATGTGCAAAAGAAGGAAACATGTTAGTGCCTACATGCAGTTTTGAACATTACTACAAGTCTATTTGGTTTGCAAGATTTGTAAAATGCACTAACATGCCATCTTCGATCTGACATGATTAACATGTGCATTTGATTACATTCTAGAAAAATGTAGCCTTCTTCACAAGAGGTTGGAGTTGATGAAAAGTTCCCTAAGAAAACTTGAACTCTAGGCACAAAAAGGAACATCACCTCGATATACAGCTTCTCCAGGCACGGAAAGCATCTCAGGAAACTGACAACTTCCTCTAGGTTGGGGCCGATAGATTCTAGTGCCAAGACCTTCATTGTGCGCAGTTTCGGGGTCAAGCTTGTCGGAATTATTTTCTGAATGACAGGTGAACAAACATCTTCAAAATTAGAAATAATGTTAATTTGTAGAAGGAGAGGTAGAAGGCGGCTGTTGTACCTAAACGGGTGTGGATCCAATAACAAGTTCAGAGTATTTGTGAGACGAATAGCCCACCACTGTCAATTTCAATGCAGAAATGACATTGATTCTTGTTGGCCCTTCTTGATCAACTACAAGTAATCTCTCCAGTGCAGGTGTGTCCTCAATGACCATACTGTGGTACACATCTTGTGATGTCTTCCTGCCGCACCAGCAACACACATAAATAGTCCGAAGAGTCATGGAGGTGATGTGGAAGGTAATCCACCCATTGATCGCATGAAGATGAAGGTACTCAAGTGCAGTGCAGCGATGAAGCAGGCATTCCATGTCACCGTTTGAGAGGCAGATGGCAACGAGCTCGAGGTGCTTCGGTCATGGTAGAATAAGAGTGGGCGCGTTATTAAGGGGGGATGGCAGTTTCTGAACTTGGCAATGCGCAGCGTGGGCGCGAGGCAGAGTGCGGACGTTGGCAGCGACCGCATATGCCCATCATCAAAACTGATCTCCTCGAGCTAATCCAGGGCGGGGGTCAGAACCAGTCGTCAAGCTTGGCTCGGTCCTTGCCGTTGGAACGGAACTTTCCCATTCTAAGGCCTTTCGTTGGGCCAAGGTGACTGCCGAGGATCTTGGAGAATGCATCCAAGCTTTTGCGATAGCCATGGCAGAGCTCGTGGGTGTCGATGGGGTCGAGAGGGCTGGAGTCCATAGGGGGCGCCACCGCCGGGAAAGGACAGTTGTCCGCGCCCCATATTTGATTGGAAGGAGGGAGATGATGACTCTCAACATATCATCAGGGAGGCTGCTGATGAAGTCTAGGCCTGCTGGAGTCGCTTGCGGTTATAGCTTGCCCCGCCTCTGATAACCCACAAGTATAGGGGATCGCAACATTTTTTGATAAGTAGGAGTGTCGAACCCAACGAGGAGCTAAAGGCAGATCAAATATTCCCTCAAGTTCTATTGACCACCGATACAACTCTAGGCACGCTTGATGTTCGCTTTACCTAGAACAAGTATGAAACTAGAAGTACTTTGCAGGTGTTGTTGGATAGGTTTGCAAGATAATAAAGAGCAAGTAAATAAAAAGTAGGGGCTGTTTAGGTAAAGAAATAACTAAGTTAGTTTTAGTAAAGAGCTTTTTGTTACGAGAAAGTTATTTGTCCCTAGGCAATCGATAACTAGACTGGTAATCATTATTGCAATTTTATCTGAGGGAGAGGCATAAGATAACATACTTTCTCTACTTGGATCACATGCACTTATGATTGGAACTCTAGCAAGCATCCGCAACTACTAAAGATCATTAAGGTAAAACCCAACCATAGCATTAAAGTATCAAGTCCTCTTTATCCCATACGCACCAACCCCCTTACTCGGGTTTGTGTTTCAGTCAATCACGCAACCCACTATAAGCGAATCATGAACGTATTGCAACACCATATAGCGGGGATCCCTCATGCTTGCGCGACACGGAGAGCACCATAGGACAGCACCAATAATAAACATGCAACTCAAACTAATCACGATCATCAAATAACCCATAGGACAAAACGGATCTACTCAAACATCATAGGATAGCCATACATCATTGGGAAATAATATATAGTGTTGAGCACCATGTTTAAGTAGAGATTACAGCGGGTAAGAGAGAGGTTACACCGCTGCATAGAGGGGGCAAGAGTTGGTGATGATGGTGGTGAAGTTTTTGGTGAAGATTGTTGTGATAATGATGGCCCCCGGTGGCACTCGGTGCCACCGGAAGCGAGGGGGAGAGAGCCCCCCTCCTTCTTCTTCTTCCTTGACCTTCTCCCTAGATGGGAGAAGGGTTTCCCCTCTGGTCCACGGCCTCCATGGCATGGGAGGGGCGAGAGCCCCTCCGAGATTGGATCTGTCTCTCTGTCTCTCTCTGTTTCTGCGTTCTCAGATTATACCCTTTCACCGTTTCTTATATTCCTGGAGCTCCGTAACTCCGATTGGGCTGAAATTTTAACAATATCTCTATCCGGATATTAGCTTTCTTACGGTGAAAGAAGGGAACCAACCGCCTTACAGGGTGGCAACGAGGGTCAGGGGCGCGCCTGCCCCCCTGGGGCGCGCCCCCTGCCTCGTGGCCCCCTCGGGCATCAGCTCGCGTGGATTTTTCTTCCCAAAAATCATTTATATTCCAAAAAAATCTCCGTCAGTTTTTATCCCGTTTGGACTCCGTTTGATATGGATATTTCTGCGAAACAAAAGACATGTAACAAACAGGATGTGGCACTGGGCACTGGATCAATATGTTAGTCCCAAAAATAGTATAAAAAGTTGCCAAAAGTATATGAAAGTTTTAGAATATTGGCATGGAACAATCAAAAATTATAGATACGATGGAGACGTATCAGCATCCCCAAGCTTAATTCCTGCTCATCCTCGAGTAAGTAAATGATAAAAAGATAATTTTTGATGTGGAATGCTACCTAGCATAATCTTGATCACATATCTAATCATGGCATGAATATTAAGACACAAGTGATTCAAAGAAATAGTCTATCATTTGACATAAAAACAATAATACTTCAAGCCTACTAATAAAGCAATCATGTCTTTTCAAAATAACACGGCCAAAGAAAGTTATCCCTACAAAATCATATAGTCTGGCTATGCTCCATCTTCACCACACAAAATATTCACATCATGCACAACCCCGATGACAAGCCAAGCAATTGTTTCATACTTTTGATGTTCTCAAACCTTTTCAACTTTCATGCAATACATGAGCGTGAGCCATGGACATAGCACTATAGGTGGAATAGAATATGATGGTGCAGAAGACAAAAAGGAGAAGATAGTCTCACATCAACTAGCCGTATCAACGGGCTATGGAGATGCCCATCAATACATATCAATGTGAGTGAGTAGGGATTGCCATGCAACGGATGCACTAGAGCTATAAGTGTATGAAAGCTCAAACTGGAAACTAAGTGGGTGTGCATCCAACTTGCATGCTCATGAAGACCTCGGGCATTTGAGGAAGCCCATCACCGGAATATACAAGCCAATTTTATAATGAAAATTCGCACTAGTATATGAAAGTGATAACTCAAGAGACTCTCTATATGAAGAACATGGTGCTACTCTAAAGCACAAGTGTGGTAAAAGGATAGTAACATTGCCCCTTCTCTCTTTTTCTCTCATTTTTTTCTTTTTTTGGCCTTTCTCTCTTTTTATATTTTTTATATTTTACTTTTTCGTCCGGAGTCTCATCCTGACTTGTCAGGGAATCATAGTCTCCATCATCCTTTCCTCACTGGGACAATGCTCTAATAATGATGATCATCACACTTTTATTTACTTACAACTCGATACTAGAACAAAGATATGACTCTATATGAATGCCTCCAGCAGTGTACCGGGATGTGCAATGATCTAGCATAGCAATGACATCAAAAAACGGACAAGCCATGAAAACATCATGCTAGCTATCTTACGATCATGCAAAGCAATATGACAACGAATTCTCAAGTCATGTATATGATGATGATGGAAGTTGCATGGTAATATATCTCGGAATGGCTATGGAAATGCCATGATAGGTAGGTATGGTGGCTGTTTTGAGGAAGGTATATGGTGGGTTTATGGTACCGGCGAAAGTTGCGTGATACTAGAGAGGCTAGCAATGGTGGAAGGGTGAGAGTGTGTATAATCCATGGACTCAACATTAGTCATAAAGAACTCACATACTTATTGCAAAAGTCTATAAGCTATCGAAACAAATTACTACCCGCATGCTCCTAGGGGAATAGATTGGTAGGAAAAGACCATCGCTCGTCCCCGACCGCCACTCATAAGGAAGACAATCAATACATAAATCATCCTCCGACTTCGTTACATAACGGTTCACCATACGTGCATGCTACGGGAATCACAAACCTCAACACAAGTATTTCTACAATCCACAACTACCCACTAGCATGACTCTAATATCACCATCTTCATATCGCAAAACTATTGCAAGGAATCAAACATATCATATTCAGTGATTTACAAGTTTTATGTAGGATTTTATGACTAACCATGTGAATGACCAATTCCTGTCATCTCTCTAAATAGATATAAGTGAAGCAAGAGAGTTTAATTCTTTCTACAAAAGATATGACCATGCTCTAAAAAATATAAGTGAAGCAAAAGAGCATTCTGCAAATGGCGGTTCTCTAAGTGAAGAGAAATAGGCAATCCAAACTTCAAATGATATAAGTGAAGCACATGAAGCATTCTATAAAGCCATACTCAAAAGATATAAGTGAAGTGCATAGAGCATTCTATAAATCAACCAAGGACTATCTCGTACCAGCATGGTGCATAAAAGAAAAATGAAAACTAAATGCAAAAGTCGCTCCAAGATTGCACATATCACATGAATGAAACGAATCCGAAAACATACCGATACTTGTTGAAGAAAGAGGGGATGCCTTCCGGGGCATCCCCAAGCTTAGATGCTTGGGTCTCCTTGAATATTTACTTGGGGTGACTCAGGCATCCCCAAGCTTGAGCTCTTGCCTCTCTTCCTTCTTCTCACATCAAGACCTTCTCGATCATCGAACACTTCATCCACACAAAAATTCAACAGAAAAGTCGGTAAGATCCGTTAGTATAATAAAGCAAATCACTACTCTAAGTACTGTTGCAAACCAATTCATATTTTGTTTTTGCATTGTTTCTACTGTAATATAACTTTTTCATGGCTTAATCCACTGATATAATTTGATAGTTTCATCAAAACAAGCAAACTATGCATCAAAAACAGAATCTGTCTAAAACAGAATGGTCTGTAATAATCCGAACTTTCACCATACTTCTGATACTTGAACAATTCTGCACAAATTAGGAAAATAATCAATTTGCATTGAAAGACAGTGCAAAAAGAATCAGAACCGTTTGATTTTCCAACTAAAAATGTAAAATTGCGCACTACAGCCAAAGTTTCTGTCCTGCACCGTACAACCCATCAAGCAAATGTAAACATCCTAGAGGAAAACCTTGGCACGTTATTTTTATAATACAATGGAATTGTACAAGGGGATAATTATTTTTGTTGAAAAGTTTCTGTAATCAAGATTCACAAAGTTGCCGTGAGCATGAACAAAGTTCAAGGAGCTCTCCCACTTCAACAATGCTTGTCTTTCTCACTTTCACTTTCCTTTTTGAAAAAGTTTTGGGTTCCCCTTTTTATTTTTGTTGTTTTTTAAACTATATAAAAATACTCAATAGAAATAAAGGACTCTCTAAAACTTCCGGGTTGTCTCCCTGGCAGCGCTTTCTTTAAAGCCATTAAGGTAGGCATATAGTGCTCAAGTAGTGAATCCACCCGGATCCCAAGGTATATCAAAGCCAATTTTAATTAACAATGATTTGTAATTTAGTAGTGAGCACAAAGTAACATATATCATGCAACAACGAAGTCTAACTCTCTTCCTATGCATCGGCATGTCATAAAAGAACAATTCATGCAAACAAAGTAAAGGCCAATGCATAGTATAAACAGTTTCTTGTAATTTTATCATGTGGGAAACATAGAGAGGTGGAGATATAGTTCCTATCTCATAATAATTGCAAGTTGGAGCAGAAAGCACATGCATATTATATCTATCAAAATCATCATGTGTAATAGTAAAAGGCAACTGAGGGAGTCCTGGATTAGGGGGTGTTCGGGTAGCCGGACTATACCTTCAGCCGGACTCCTGGACTATGTAGATACAAGCTTGAAGACTTCGTCCCATGTCTGGATGGGACTTTCCTTGGCGTGGAAGGCAAGCTTGGCGATGCGATATTCAAGATCTCCTACCATTGTAACCGACTTTGTGTAACCCTAACCCTATCCGGTGTCTATATAAACCGGAGGGTTGTAGTCCGTAGGACAGAATCAACTCCATACACAACAATCATACCATAGGCTAGCTTCTAGGGTTTAGCCTCCTTGATCTCGTGGTAGATCTACTCTTGTACTACCCATATCATCAATATTAATCAAGCAAGAGTAGGGTTTGCCCAGCTCCTATGTTTTGGTGCCTATATGCATCGGCTCCGAATCATGATTTGGGTCAATAGTTGGGTTTGCCCGGCTCCTATGTTTTGGTGCCTTACGTTCCGTTATATCGGCTAAGGTAGCACTAGGAGAACCACTTTGATTGTGCCTCGGTTGAGCTAGGTTAAGCACCTCAGTGGAGAAAGCTAAAACTGACTGTCATGATGAGGCGAGAGACCGGTCGCTGTTCGAGAGGTTTTTCGAGTCCCTAAAGGCTTATGCCGCTTCAAGCGAGGAGCTGGATAACCCCAGCCAAGGCGTGGATAGCACCCCGAATTCGGTCTTCCGAACTAGGGGCTTCGTCGAAATTTAAAATTATAAAGTTCTATGGCTAAGTGAGAGTGTTCAAGCATTATAGTCCGATTGCCTGGTTCATCGTGCTGAGCGCCTCCCTCGAAGGACCCAACCATGGGAAAAAGAGCGCCCAGGTTTATCACCGAACACCCCAGCACTAGTGGCATGGGGGCAGAAGCCGGCAACTGGCCATCTCTCAATTTTTGATAAACGGCCGCACAGAAAATAATATTTTAAATTCAATAAGCATTGCTTAGCGCATATGAACAAGTTTTCAGCGCACAAAATAAACACGAGCGAGTTCATTCAAAAATTACATTCTTGGTGCATTCATCTGCCACAAGGCGGGCACCCGCAAGAACATCCTTATAGTAGTTCTCCGGCTTGTGATGCTCCTTCCCCGGCGGCGGCCCGTCCCTCACAAGCTTTTCACCGTCCAGCTTACCCCAGTGCACCTTTACACGGGCAAGGGCCCTACGGGCACCTTCGATACAGACGGAGCGCTTGAGGACCTCGAGCCTTGGATAGGCCTCCACCAGCCCGAAGTAGCTCCCAGGCAGGGGCTCTCCGGGCCACAGCCGAACTATGAAGCCCTTCATGGCCTGTTCGGCCGCCTTGTGGAGTTCGGCCAGCTGTTTCAGTTGGTCGCTCAAGGGCACAGGGTGTCCGGCCTCAGCATACTGAGACCAGAACACCTTCTCCGTCGAGCTGCCCTCTTCAGCTCGGTAGAATGCGGCGGCATCAGATACGCCGCGGGGAAGATCTGCGAATGCCCCTGGAGAACTCCGGATTCGGGTAAGTAACAAGTAGTTTACTTTTTACATTTCTACTTTACATAAAGAATGACTTACCCGCTGCTATCTTCTTCATATCCTCCAACTCTCGGAGGGCCTTTTGGGCTTCGGCCTTGGCAGACTTGGCAGTCTCAAGGGCCGTCGCGAGCTCGGATGCCTGGGTCTTTGACTCAAGCTCCAAACTCTCATGTTTTTTCATGAGAGCCTGAAGCTCTTGCTGCACCTCGCCGACCTGAGCCCCAAGTTTCTCTCGCTCGGTGCGCTCCGCGGCCGTTTTCTTTTCGGCCTCGGACAGCGCCTGCTTGAGGGTCGCCACCTCAGTCGTGGCCCCTACAATAAGCAGTACAATCCTGTTATTTTTTGCAATCACGCCTCTCTATAGGCACTTCTTTATAAGGTATTTCTTACCTTCTTTCTCCTTGAGCTGCCGCTTGGCAAGGCCGAGCTCTTGCTCGGACCACTCGAGTCCCTGTTTTAGGGCATCCACCTCCGCAGTCAGTGCGGCGGTGGCTAGCAGCGTAGCCTGCACACGCATATTGACTCTTTATTGTTAGACTCCTGCGAAATTTAGTAGATCCTGTATTCGGCTTTTCTTTCCGAAGGCCAAACAGAGCATCAGGGGCTACTGTCTATGCGGTAATATTTTTACATATTTTTTACTTACCTCGAAGCCTGTTAGGAGGCTAGCGCAAGCTTCACTCAGCCCGCTCTTGGCGGACTGAACCTTCTGGATCACCGTACTCATAATAGTACGGTGCTCCTCGTCAATGGAGGCGCCTTCAAGCACCTCCAGCAGATTGTCTGGCGCCTTCGGTTGGACGGAGGCTGCCGGCTCAGAAGGCTTGCTCCTCTTGGAAGGAGTTCGCCTGCCGCGGTCCGGAATTGTTGAAGATTCCGGCACGGTGTCTGGCTTAAAGCCGGACTTGGAGCCCTGGGGGGTCTTATCCCCTTCACTCCTGGGGTCCGGGAGGTCGCCTTGCGGCTCCTCCAGGACCACCTCCTCCTGCCCCGGAGCTTGTTGCGACGCCACTTCGGCGTCATCCGAAGTGCGGGGGGAGACAGCGGGCGGAACGGAGTTCACGTTCGATGAATCCAGGGAGCCGCTCAACGACTCGTTGAGTTCGGCCCGGGGCGGGCTGCATGATCATATTCGACATTAGGGAAAGTTGTGCAACAAAAGGAATATCATGAGTTACTATGGTATCTGAACACTTACGATTTCGCCGGACGCCTGGCCCTGTCCGGCCACTCCTCTTCGCCCTCATCGGCGTCGGGGGCGTAGTCCGGCGGAGGGGTTTTCCTCTTCTTGGACCCTTCGCCCCCCCACTGGGGCGGCCTTCCTTTTCTTTCCTCCCCCCGCTGGAGGGGGAGAGGTTTCTTCCTCCTCCTCCTCGTTTTCACAGGAAGAGGGCATCTCGGACTCGTCGGATGACGAGTCCGACAGCACCACATTACGGGTACTCTTTCGAGTCCCCATGGTCTTCTTCTTCTTGGCCTTCTTTTCCGGCACCACATAAGGCGCCGGAGCTAGCAGCTTCACTAGTAGAGCTGGGGCTGGGTCTTCGGGCAGCGGAGCCGGATAGTTAATTGGTTCAGCTATCGCCCGCCAAGCCTGTCAAAGGTAAGGGAGTTTAGATCCCGCATAGAGTCAAACTATGAAAAAAGCTTAACATCCTGTAAAAGGTGTAGATAGCATACCTTGCTAGCGTGACGCTGCGAGCTGTATCCGCGGTCCTCGGAGGCGGATGGGGGAACCTCGGCGCCCTTGAATAGCATCTTCCAGGTGTCCTCGTACGTTGTGTTGAAGGGCCTGCTGAGGGTTTGATGCTGCGCCGGGTCGAACTCCCACAGATTGAAATCCCATTGTTGGCACGGGAGGATCCGGCGGACGAGCATAACCTGGATTATATTAACTAGCCGGACTGGCTTGTTCACCAGGGACTGGATGCATGTTTGCAATCCGGTGACCTCTTTTTAGTCACCCCACGACAGGCCCGTCTCTTTCCAGGACACAAGCCGCGTGGGGGTCCGGATCGGAACTCGGGGGCCGCAGTCCATTTCGGGTCGCACGGCTCGGTGATATAAAACCACCCGGATTGCCATCCCTTTAGGGTCTCCATGAAAGAGCCCTCGAACCATATGGCGTTGGCCATCTTGCCCGCCATGGCGCCTCTGCACTCCGCCTGGCTGCCGCTCACCACCTTGGGCTTGACGTTGAAAGTCTTGAGCCAGAGGCCGAAATGGGGGCGGACGCGGAGAAAAGCCTCGCACACGACGATAAACGCCGAGATGTTGAGGATGAAGTTCGGAGCCAAATCATGGAAATCCAGGCCGTAGTAGAACATGATCCCCCGGACAAATGGGTGGAGTGGAAAACCCAGTCCGCGGAGGAAGTGGAGGAGAAATACCACCCTCTCATGGGGCCTTGGGGTGGGGATAAGCTGCCCCTCCTCGGGAAGCCGGTACGCGATGACCTTGGACAGATACCCGGCCTTCCTTAGCTTCTTGACTTTGCCCTCCGTGATGGAGGAGACCATCCATTTGCGTCCCGCTCCGGACATTGCTGGGGAAGGTTGAGGTGGGAAGTGCGGGCTTGGGCACTGGAGCTCGGGTGCACGAGAGATGGGTAGGCAAGGGAGGAAGAAGGCGTAGGTAAAAAGGGTGGATCCTTATCCCCTTATATAGGCGGATGCGGTTATGCATCCCCACCTGCCTAATAAAACTCGCTTGCCTCCCGAGCGCCGTGATAAATGGCGCGGTTGGGTTACCCACGTCCGTATTAATGAGAATCCCGTAAAAAGGGTACACGATCTCTGCTTTGACAAGACGTGCCAAGGAAACCGCCTCGCAAAACATGCTGAGGTGGAAAAGTAAAAATGATTCGAGTAAAGGACTTTGCTGTAGTGTGATGGCGCACTACAGAATACATCAGCAGATTTGATTTGTGTTAATATTATTCTCTCTATGGCAATATGTGGAAACTTATTTTGCAGAGCCGAACACTACTCTTGGTGTTTACAATCTTCTATGAAGGACTTGGAGGAGGAACCCGCCTTGCAACGCCGAAGACAATTTGCGCGCCGGACTCGTCGTCATTGAAGCCTTGTTCAGGGGCTACTGAGGGAGTGCTGGATTAGGGGGTGTTCGGGTAGCCGGACTATTCCTTCAGCCGGACTCCTGGACTATGAAGATAAAAGATTGAAGACTTCGTCCCGTGTCCGGATGGGACTTTCCTTGGCGTGGAAGGCAAGCTTGGCGATGCGATATTCAAGATCTCCTACCATTGTAACCGACTCTGTGTAACCCTAACCCTATCCGGTGTCTATATAAACCGGAGGGTTGTAGTCCGTAGGACAGAATCAACTCCATACACAACAATCATACCATAGGCTAGCTTCTAGGGTTTAGCCTCCTTGATCTCGTGGTAGATCTACGCTTGTACTACCCATATCATCAATATTAATCAAGCAGGAGTAGGGTTTTACCTCCATCGAGAGGGCCCGAACCTGGGTAAAACAAAGTGTTCCCTGTCTCCTGTTACCATCCGGTCTAGACGCACAGTTCGGGACCCCCTACCCGAGATCTGCCGGTTTTGACACCGACAGCAACCCATCAATATAATCCTTAATAAGGGTAAACTTCTCCGATATAGTGTAGTTGGGAGAATTCAAAAAGATAATAGGACTATCATGCATGGGTGCAATAGAAACAATTTCATGTTTAACATAAGGAACTATAGCAAGTTCATCTCCATAAGCATAATTCCTATTGGCATCTTGGCCACAAGCATAGCAAGCATCATCAAAAAGGGATATTTAAAAAGAATCAACAGGATCATAGCAATTATCATTGCATTCATCCTTCGGTAAGCATGAAGAGAAATTAAACAATGTATGAGTTGAAGTGTTACTCTCATTAGAAGGTGGGCACGAGTGATCAATCGGGTCTTCCTCCTTTTGATCTTCGCTCTCCTCCTCATATTTTTCATCCAATGAGCTCACAGTTTCATCAACTTCTTGTTCCATAGATTCCTGCAAAATATTAGTCTCTTCTTGGACAGTGGAGACTTTCTCGATAGGTGCATTAATATCGGAATTGTATTCATAATTCTCATAGCAATATTTAAGGATAGCTAAATTTTCAGGTCTATAAACCGGATCATCAAAATCTTGAAACTCTTTAAACATAGATTCAATTTCATAAGCACCCATAAAAGCAACAAATTCTTCTATTTGTTCCACATCATAGTAATCATATATACCATTAGCATAAGAAGCTAAGGTTTTATTATCATTAAATTTGCATAAAAAGGGAAGGCGTGGAGCCTTCATCCTAGAGCAACAAGTATAATCATATCTCAAGCAAAGTTGCCTAGCATACCAATTCAATATATGAATTTGACCCCATAATAGTTTCTCTTTTTGTGTCAAGCGGTAATCTCCAAAGTATTCACGTTGATCCAACGTTACTCCCATTACAGAATTGAATGGGGTTTTCTCAGGATTATTAAAGTAGTACATAATATCTTTCACATATCCAGCATCGGGGTTTTAGGAGGTTCCCCATCTCCATGAGCAGAAAGTACACCTAATTTCTATGGTATTTCGTGTTCCATATCCATAACTAAACATAAAGAACAACTAAGAACAACAAATAAAAATTACTTAGTGATAAAGAAAACAAGGACACTTGAGAATATTCACCCCACGCTATTGCTCCCCGGCAACGACGCCAGAAAAAGGTCTTGATAATCCACAAGTATAGGGGATCACAACAGTTTTCGATAAGTAAGAGTGTCAAACCCAACGAGGAGCTAAAGGAAGAACAAATATTCCCTCAAGTTCTATCGACCATCGATACAACTCTACGCACGCTTGATGTTCTCTTTACCTAGAACAAGTATAAAACTAGAGTACTTTGTAGGTGTTGTTGGATAGGTTTGCAAGATAATAAAGAGCAAGTAAATAAAAAGTAGGGGCTGTTTAGGTAAAGAAATAACTAAGTTAGTTTTAGTGAAGAGCTTTTTGTTTCGAGAAAGTTATTTGTCCCTAGGCAATCGATAACTAGACTCGTAATCATTATTGCAATTTTATCTGAGGGAGATGCATAAGCTAACATACTTTCTCTACTTGGATCATATGCACTTATGCTTGGAACTCTAGCAAGCATCCGCAACTACTAAAGATCATTAAGGTAAAACCGAACCATAGCATTAAAGTATCAAGTCCTCTTTATCCCATACGCAACAACCCCCTTACTTGGGTTTGTGTTTCAGTCACTCATGCAACCCACTATAAGCGAATCATGAACGTATTGCAACACCCTACAGCTGGGATCCCTCACGCTTGCGTGACACGGAGAGCACCATAGGACAGAACCAATAATAAAACATGCAACTCAAACCAATCACGATCATCAAATAACCCATAGGGCAAAATAGATCTACTCAAACATCATAGGATAGCCATACATCATTGGAAAAAAATATAGTGTTGATTACCATGTTTAAGTAGAGATTACAGGGGGTAACAGAGAGGTTACACCGCTAAATAGAGGGGGGAAGAGTTGGTGATGATGGCGGTGAAGTTGTTGGTGAAGATTGCGGTGATGATGATGGCCCCCGGTGGCACTCGGTGCCACCGGAAGCGAGGGGGAGAGAGCCCCCCTCCTTCTTCTTCCTTGAACTTCTCCCTAGATGGGAGAAGGGTTTCCCATCTGGTCCATGGCCTCCATGGTATGGGAGAGACGAGAGCCCCTCCGAGATTGGATCTGTCTCTCTGTCTCTCTCTGTTTCTGCGTTCTCAGATTCTACCCTTTCACTGTTTATTATATTCCCGAAGATCCGTAAGTCCAATTGGGCTGAAATTTTAACACGATATCTATCCGGATATTAGCTTTCTTACGGCGAAAGAAGGGCACCAACTGCCTTACGGGGTGGCCACGAGGGACAGGGGCAGGCCTTCCCCCCTCGGGCGTGCCCCCCTGCCTCGTGGCCCGCTCGGGCATCGTCTCGCGTGGATTTTCTTCCCAAAAATCATATATATTCCAAAAAAATCTGCGTCAGTTTTTATCCCATTTGGACTCTATATGATATGGACATTCTGTGAAACAAAAAACATGCAACAAACAGGAACTGGCACTGGGCACTGGATCAATATGTTAGTCCCAAAAATAGTGTAAAAAGTTGCCAAAAGTATATGAAAGTTGTAGAATATTGACACGGAACAATCAAAAATTATAGATATGACGGAGACGTATCAGCCTCCGCTTGTTGGCAACCCCGTTCTCCACTGTAAGTCCATCTAGTGCCACCCCTAGTTGGTTTTGGAGTATTGACGACAAACCTGGTTGAGGGACTAATGTGTTTGTGAGAATTGCAGGATAACACAGGTAGAAGTCCCTCATTGATTCGGTTTTCCTACCGGAGATGACCCCTAAAAATGTATGATGACCTCATTGATTCGGTTTTCCTACCGGAGATGACCCCTAAAAATGTATGAAGACATTGAATTCAAAGGTGGTATGTGAAGACATTCACATTGAAGACTATGACAAGAGAAGACATCGCGTGAAGACTATGGAGCGCGAAGACTTAGTTGTTTCGTCGTTCTTTTTCTTCTTTGTTGAGTCATAGGAACCACCGTACTGTTAAGTGGGGTCCAAGTGAACCAGTCAGAATGACTGAAGTGATGCTTAACCAAAATCCTATGTCTTCGAGCGAAGACAATGAGAGCAAATCTTATCGAAAGCTGGATGAGTCAGCTTTACTTGTAGCCCAAGTAAAGTTGCCGCGTGTGTTTGAAATCTGACCGTTGGAACACGTGTTAGTTCCTTGGTGACCCAGGGTCATTTCGGATCAATCTGGTCAGGTTGCATAGTGGCTATAAATAACCCACCCCCTACACCATAAATTGGTTGGCTGCTGAGAGTTAGTGCACGGCTTTTGTCGTTTGAGAGCAACCCACCTCGAAGCCTTTGAGAGAGAAATCCTTGCGAGGACAAAGCCCTAATCACCCAGAGCCAAAGAGTGTTAGGCATCACTGAAGTCTTCCTGTCTGTGTGATCTGAAGACTTATTACACTTGAGGACTATGAATCCTCCAGCCGGTTAGGCGTCGCGTTCTGAGCATCGAAGAGTCATTGTGGATCACCGGTGAACGAAGTCTGTGAAGGTTTGGAAGTCTATCTTGAAGACTTACCAGAGTAATTGGGCGAGGGTTGGGTGTCCTTAGCTCAAGGGGAATAAGGTGAAGATGCAGTCTTCTGAGTTGAATCTCAGCCTCCCTAACTAGACGTACAATTGTCACAGCAACTGGAACTGGTCCAACAAATCATTGTCTTCAACGAGCCACTGGTTCTATCCTTCCCATCTCTTTATATGCAGATTGGTCCTTGTGAAGTCATTGCCTATTTGAATTACCTAGTTGTCTTCACTGTGTGACTGCTTGTTCTGATTGGCTTCATACTATCTTCCATCCTGATCTATACTGCCTAGCTGCTATTAGTCTTTGTGCTTTCATTTCATTGAATACTTGACTATGGCTTGCTTAGTGTAGTCTACCTTCCGCTGCATGGTAATAGGTTTATTTCTATCGTTTGTCTTCGAAACTTCCATGTTTTGAAGACTTTCATAAAAATCGCCTATTCACCCCCCCCCTCTAGTCGATCACTAGCACTTTCAATTGGTATCAGAGCAAGGTACTCCCTTGTTCTGTGTGATTCGGTTTAACCACCTGGAGTTTTAGCTATGTCGACTGTAGGGATAATCAAAGTCTCCGCTGCGTGCCTAGTCTTTGATGGAACTGAATATCCCTAGTGGAAGAATAAGATGCGCATGCATCTGGAAGCCATTGATGTCGACCTCTGGTATGTCGTCAAGAATGGCGTCCCCAAGGCTGGTGAAGGTGTCACCGGTGCTGATGTCAAGATGTTCGTTCAACTGGATTCCACTGCCAAGAACATCATCTGTGGTCATCTGACCAAAGGACAGTATGGTCGTGTGAGTGCTCTGGAAACATCCAAGCTAGTGTGGGACTGGCTCTCCAAGGTCAACGAAGGTGTCTCAACCCAGAGAGATCAAAGAATAAGTGTCCTTCGCAACCTCTTCAACCGCTTCAAGAGAAACGATAATGAGAATGTTCAGCTCACATTTGATCGACTCACTGACATCGCAAATGAGCTTCAAGCTCTCGGCGCTACTGAGATCACCAAGCATGAAGTCATCAAGACACTCCTAAGATCACTTGACAGCTTGTTTGACACCCTAGCCCTGATGATTCAAGAACGCCATGACTTCAAGACACTCGATCCGTCTGACATACTTGAAAGGCTCAACACACTAGAGTTTCAGCTTTCTAAGAAAAGAGACATCTATGGTCCCAACTATGGGCGAACTCGTGCTTTGAAGGCAAAAGCTGTTTCCTCATCTGAAGAAGAATATGATTGCAGTTCTGATGATCCTGAAGACATTGGAAAGGAGCCTGCTATGCTTGTGAAGAAGTTCCAGCAATTCACCGAAGAAAGGCTTCAGAAAGTCCTCACGATCCAGCTCAAGGAATGATGAAGCTTCTGCTCATGACTACAAGAAGAGAACATGCCACAAGTGCAAGAAACCTGGTCACTACATCTCTGAGTGTCCGCAGTGGGACAATGAGAATAAGAAGAAGAAGAAGAAGAGCAAGGAATATGATTCTGATGACAAGAAGAAGAAGAAATACTCAAAGTCTTCTTCCAAGTCTTCATCATAGTCTTCATCACACAAGAAGAGCTCATCTGGCAAGGCTCGTGCGTTTGTTGGCAAGGAAATGGATTCAAAGGAGGAGTCTGCTTCTGAGGAGGCGGAGGTGGAGTCTGAGGAGGAGTCCGATTCTGGCGTTGCAAGTCTGGCTACAGCCTACGTTGCCAAGTCCATCTTCAACACTGAAGACAATGACTTCATCACTGACGCTGATGCTAATGACAAGGACAACTCTGCTCCCACCTACTTCTTCATGGCACGCGATGCCAAGGTAAACTCACGCACTACTCACTATCAAGCATCCAGTGAAGATGACTCTGATTGTGGTTCCAAACCCAGCTACAAAACACTTGCTAAAATTGCAACTGAACAACAGAAAGCTATGGAACATATTCAAAAACTGTTAGACAAAAGCGATGACCTGTTAGACGCTAAAATGACTCGATCTCAGTCCTTTATTGAAGACATAAAAAATCTTCATGTTAAGTATGAGGAACTTGAAAGTCGTCATGAACGCTCTCAACAACTCATGAAAAGCTTTCCTATGATTATATTCAAAGGAAGCAAGATCTTGAGAAATTGAGAATGGCTCATGAAGATCTTCAAAAGGACAACGAGTCACTTCATGCCAAACAGATCAGTTCCGCTCAGGAAGGATTTGAACCACCATGTCTTAAATGCATTGAGCGTGACAACGCTACTTCCGTTGCTGGATGTTCTACTACTGCTACTGTTGCAATATCTTCAACTGTTGATGTGGTAACTAACCGCTCTGCTGAGGATACCACTGCTATTGCTGATGAAAATGCTAGGTTGAAGACATTGCTTGAAACAGGGATGTACAAAAGTCTCAAAGGGCATCAGACACTATGTGATGTCCTCAAAAGGCAGATCTTGAACCGAAACCCTAGGAAAGAGGGTGTTGGGTTCGAAAGGAAAATGAATGCTAATGGCTCTTACTAGAAACCTGAGCAGTACCCCAAAACCACATGGGTTGCTGCAAATTAAGGAACCTTCAGTGGATCCATCCACCCTATCTGGCTTCACTTGTGCTAATCCCATTGTTATTGATGAATCCTTTGATGCAAACTATAAACTATTTAAGAATCAGAATGGTGAAGTGTTTGCCAGGTATATTGATACTAACTGCAGGAATGGGCCACCTATGAAAAAGTCTGGGTGCCGAAAAAGTGTCTGGAAAATCTTCCTGTTTATGTCGTCATGACACCACAAGTGAAGAAGACAAACCCCAGACCACGGGCTTCATCTGGTCCAAAGACTTCATACAGACAGAGGACTCACCTGAGTCACACTAATGCAAATGTTTTGCAGGGAAACCATACTCAGGCCTATGAATATGAGCGCGTTTCATCAAACCGCCATGTTCATAAGACCAAGAACTAATCCGCTTATTCTTATGAGTACTATTTTCCACCTGGAAGACTATTTGCTAGGGCTCCAAAGCCAAAGTTCTCAGATGCTGCACTTAGACTCATTGCTTCGAAGCCACCCTTGAAGATGTGGGTGGCTAAAAAAGCTTAACTCTCTTTTGCAGGGAAGGGTCTCCAGCCGGAAATCAAATGCGTCTGAAGCTATTGCTGGGGACCTTAAACATCTTGTAGGGCGCAAGATCAAATGCCCAAATGGTCTTATTATGTATTTTTTCTCGAGCCGCTTGCTACTTGCCCCATCAGTCCTAACCTCGATCTAAGCTTTCATAATCCACTTGCTCGTCAAATGTTTATGCTTCACAATTCTCTTCGTGAAGCCTATCCCCTAACTGCACTGTAGGGTATGACACCAGCTGCTTCAGAATGGATTATACCGCTAAATGGACTCAACCTTACGTCCATCTGATAAGAGTCACATCACATTTGCTAATACTAGTAAAAGCAAGGTATTGGGTCTAGGTAGAGTTGCAATCTCAAGGGATCAACACATGGATAAAGTGATGCTTGTTGAATCCCTTGGTTTCAACTTAATGTCTGTCTCAATGCTTTGCAATTTAAACATGATTGTGATGTTTGTAAAATATCATTGCCTTGTTCTAATGGAATCTGAGAAGTCTCTAGTCTTTGAAGGGTATCGGAAAGATGATTTGTACATGGTAGATTTCTCAGCAGGACCACAACTTGCCGTATGTCTTCTTGCAAAAGCCTCAGAATGCTGGCTCTGGCATCGGAGGCTAGGGCATGCTGGCATGAGGAACTTGCATACTCTTGCAAAGAAGAAGCACGTCATAGGCATCAAGGGCGTCAAGTTTAAGAAGGATCACTTATGCGGTGCCTGGGAAGCTGGAAAGATGACGAGGGCCAAGCATCCCTCGAAGACAATCATGACAACGACTCAACCCTTCGAACTACTACACATGGACCTCGTCGGTCCCACTCACTACTCAACTCTTACTACTACTGCTTGTCTCTATGGCTTCGTCATTGTTGATGATTATTCAAGATATACATGGGTGCATATAATCCTCTACAAGAATGAAGTGCAGGATGTCTTCAAACGCTTCACCAATCGAGCCATGAACAACTATGGCGTCAAGATCAAGCACATCAGTAGTGACAATGGCACTAAATTCAAGAACACCAGCCTCGACACTTATCTTGATACTTTGGGAATCACTCATGAGTTCTCAGCTCCGTACACGCCGCAGCAGAAAGGCATCGTGGAACGCAAGAACATAACACTCATTGAGATGGCCCGGACGATGCTCGATGAATACAAGACTCCAAGAAAGTTCTGGCCTGAAGCCATTGATACTGCATGCCATGTCATCAACTGTGTTTATCTTCACAAGCTTCTAAACAAAACATCCTATGAGCTCCTCACTGGTAAGAAGCCAAATGTCAGTTACTTCAGAGTATTTGGTGTCAGGTGCTGGATCAAGGATCCACATCACACTTCAAAATTTGCATCGAAAGCGCATGAAGGTTTTATGCTTGGTTACGAAAAGGATTCACACTCCTACAAAGTCTTCAACCTCTTTCACTATAAAGTGGTTGAAACTGTGGATGTGCAGTGCGATGAGACTAACGGCTCGCAAAGAGAACACCTGCCAAATGTGCTAGATGAAGTTCCGTCAAGTGAATCCATCAAGCTTATGGGAACTGGAGAAATCATACCGTCTAAAGCACAGCCCGAAGAGGAACACATCATCTCTGCACCTGATCAACCTGAAGACAATACTCATCCTGAAGACAATCCTTCTAACGATGACAATGATCAGCAAGAGCAAAATCTTCGTCCTGTTCATCCTCGTGTTGCAAATGAAGTACAAATTGAGAAAATAATTGATAGCATCAATGCACATGGTCCACTCACTCGTTCAAGGGCAACACAACAAGCAAATTTCTGTGGGCACTTCGCATTCGTATCAATATATGAACCCAAGAAAATTGATGAATCCTTCACGGAACCTGAATGGATTCAAGCTATGCAAGAAGAGCTTCAATAGTTTGAGCTGAATAATGTATGGGAACTGGTCAAGCGTCCTGATCCTCGTAAGCACAATATCATAGGCACTAAATGGATATATCGCAACAAGCAAGATGTGCATGGTCAAGTTGTCAGAAACAAGGCTCGTCTCGTTGCTCAAGGATACACTCAAGTTGAAGGAATTGACTTTGATGAAACATTTGCTCCTGTGGCTAGGCTTGAAGCTATACGCATGCTTCTAGCCTATGCAAATCATCATAACATTCTTCTGTATCAAATGGATGTGAAGAGTGCCTTTCTCAATGGCAAGATTGAAGAAGAAGTGTATGTTGCACAACCGCTTGGCTTCGAAGATCCAAAACATCCTGACATGGTTTACAAGCTCAACAAGGCACTATATGGCCTCAAACAAGCCCCTCGTGCTTGGTATGACACACTCAAGGACTTCCTGAAGAGCAAAGGCTTCAAACCTGGTTCCCTGGATCCCACGCTCTTCACGAAGACATATGATGGTGAACTGTTTGTGTGCCAAATATATGTGGATGACATTATCTTCGGCTGCACTAATCAGAAATACAGTGATGAGTTTGGATACATGATGCAAGAGCAATATCAGATGTCTATGATGGATGAGCTGAAGTACTTCCTCGGTCTTCAAATACGACAGCAACGCAACGACATCTTCATATCTCAAGAGAAATACCTCAAGGATTGCCTGAAGAAGTTTGGAATGCAAGACTACAAAGGTTACACGACGCCAATGCCTACCAAGAGTCATCTAGATTCTGACGCCAATGGAAAAGAGTTCGATCAAAAGGTATACCGCTCCATGATTGGTTCTTTGCTTTATTTATGTGCATCTAGGCCAGATATCATGCTTAGTGTTTGCATGTGTGCCCGATTCCAAGCGGCACCAAAGGAATCGCATCACTTAGTTGTGAAGCGAATTCTTTGATATTTGGCTCACACCCCAACACTAGGATTATGGTATCCAAAGGGCTTAGAGTTTGATCTAGTTGGATTCTTGGATGCTGATTATGCTGATGACAAGGTGGATCACAAGTCTACATCAGGCACATGTGACTTTCTGGGACGATCACTTGTATGTTGGTCTTCAAAGAAGCAGAACTATGTATCTCTCTCCACTGCTGAATCTGAATACATTGCTGCTGGATCTTGCTGCGCTCAGCTTCTATGGATGAAGCAAACACTCAAAGACTATGACATTCATCTGAAGTAAGTGCCACTCTACTGCGACAATTAAAGCGCCATCAAGATCGCCAACAACCCAGTTCAGCACTCGAAGACAAAGCACATTCAGATCCGTCATCACTTTCTCAGAGATCATGTCATGAAGGAAGATATTGATATCATTCACGTCAGCACTGAAGAGCAACTGGCAGATATCTTCACAAAGCCCTTGGATGAGAAAAGGTTTTGCATGTTGCGGTGTGAGCTAAATATCTTGGAATCCTCAAATGTCCTGTGATCATGCACACATCCTAATACTTATGCATGTTGATGACTTAGATGTGCAAACACACGAAGAAATGTATATCTTCAACAAATGAAGAATTGCACTCTGAGTGTGAATACATTAACGCGGAATTTGACTTTGGAGCGCCACAATAATTGTGCGCCATGTATGGGTCTAATATTTCCTATACAGTGGGTAATGCCACCACCAAACTTTTTTTTTGGAATACTTTCTGTTGGCGTTACATTTGCAAAGTCTTCGCATTTTGTTTGTCTTCATTATTAACACGGCTTCATGTTTATCTTCAATGTACTAATTTGGTTTCTGTCCTCTACAGCATTCACTTATAGCTATGTCTTCTAGTTGAATCTTTTGAACTAAGTGAATGTGATCAGACCCTGACCTTTCTATGCTCCCGTCTTAAGTCTATCGATCCAAATCATATGCATTTTATTGAAACTGTCGAATGTCTTCATTGCGTCCTTGTCAGCAGAAGACACAGAGACAAACATTAATCTGTTTTCAATGCTCAATCCTTTTTACCTGAAACCCGGAGAAGTGGGAACGACCACCCGACAATCTAGGCGTGTGTGGGAACATGGAACAACCTCCAATGTGTTGCATGATCGCCACGTGTCCTTAAGATGTGAACCGCCAGGGGCACCTGTGTAATAACACTGTGTCGTCCATGTCCCTATAAATACACGCCTCACCCCAGTCATTATCTCTTCTTCCACTCTCGCACAAACCCTAGCGCCACCGCTAGCCCTCAATGACGCCGACGACGAAGCGCTTAGCTGCCACGACCTCACCGACGCCGTCCTCACACCGGCCGCAGACATCATCTTCTCTGCTGTCTCCGTAGGTGTCCTCCGTCGCCAACTTAGGGCACAGAAGATCGAACTGCTCGGCCTCCTCTCCCACTCCGTCTAGCAGTTCCTCGTGTGGTAAATAAAACCTTTTTTATAATCTTTTTGATCCGATAGATTCATCCATTTTCAACCATAATTGGTTTATGTTCCTATAAGTTGGATCTATCTCATTCTGCATCTCATAGAATGCCTAGTATATTCACTTATTGTCGGTGTCTTGGGAACGGGGGTCCCCAGACTTGCCTGCCTGCGACTTGCGGCGTGGCTCAAGTGGGGGCCCAGTGCGGCCCATCTTCATCAGCTCAAGCTAAAGACCCTCGCGAGGGGCGAAGCCTCGCGGGGAGGACGACCAGAAGCTTCCTAAGAGGCAGCCTCATCAGGTAGGCTCGCGAGGAGGTGGAGAGATCAAGGCAGGGGTACCTCGCGAGGAGCCCGTGACGCAAGCCATGATGATCGAGACCAGGCGGGTGTCAGGCGGGCGCCGGCCTGCGTAGTGTCCTTGTTTCCCCTTTTGTGCAAAGGGGGCAAGCACATGCCAAGGCATCAGGCAAAGGTTACCATTCTAGTGCAATGAGACCAAGACCATCAGAGTGGCAGGACAGAGGTCACCATGGAGCCCAAGATGGCATCACCACCAGTGCTTTTGGCAGCCGAAGACCACCTTTGGTCAGGATAACTTGTACTAGATGTTCCCCTTCAAAATAGGCAATTGTTGGCGCCCTTCCCGCTCATTATTTGGGGAGAGGCCCACGGCCTTTATAAATAGAGCTAGCCACCACAGAGTGAGAGAGACAGCTAGAGATCTGTTAGAGTCCTAGCAGAGAGAGAGAGGCGACTGAACTCACCCAAACAGTTCATGGAACCGGCTCAAGAACACCTCTCGCGAGGTTGTTCTTCTCTTGTACTATTCATCGTCAGCCCCTGAGGCAATCCACCACACCACACACTGGAGTAGGGTATTACACCACAACGGTGGCCCGAACCAGTAAAAACCTCGTGTCCCTTGTGTTGTTCGTTGTTTCCAGCTTAGATCACGCGAGGAGATTGGACGTAGATCGGTAGGGGAGAGATCTCCGTGCGCACCCCAGTGTTCGAACCTCAAGGGTATGCCGGAACCCGAAATCCGACATTTGGCGCGCTAGGTAGGGGTGCGCCGGAGTCCTCCCTCCAGACGACCCGCTCTCCCCCAACATCGCATTCCGCCCTCATGGCGGATAACGCGCCGCCCGCTCCAGCAACGGATGCCGGCACAGGGGCTAGGGGGCTCCGGGCCTTGGCCCCCACTTTGTGACAGGTGCAGTGGCCACGCAAGTTCAAGCCCGAGATGCCGCTGCGCTACAACGGCGCGACAGACCCGATGATTTTCCTGCTGGCGTACGGGGACGCCGTCCTTAGAGCCGGGGGCGAAAACCGGGTGATGGACAACTGGTTACCCATGGCCCTCACCGGCGTCCCGCGCGTGTGGCTCCTCCACCTGCCGACGGCTTCTGTCACCTCCTGGGAGGAGCTGCGCGGCCTCTTCCTCGCCCGTTTTGCCGCACCAGCGCCGCCCGTCATCGCAACTCTCCTGGGTGGCTCCCAGGCACCACTCTCCAACCATCACATCAAGTCATTCACCCACCGGATCAACACCGCCTCTAGGCCTCGAGAGGCCCCCCCGGGCTGGGTGGCGCCCAAGGCCGATCTATCCTTCGACTCGGAGGATCACCCTTCAACCCCATCGGTTCGGGCGCGCTCCCGATGCTGTGCACTCCCACCATCTGCCAAGTGGCCATCACCAGGACCCTCATCGACGGTGGTGCCGGCCTCAACGTGCTCTCGGTGGAGGCCTTCAGCCTCCTCCACGTGCCGCTGGAGCGGCTCCAACCCAGTAGGCCTTTCTCGAGCGTCGGAGCCGGTTCCACCGCCTCCTTGGGACGGATCCGCCTCCCAGTGACCTTCGACACCTACGACAACTTCCGCATGGAGCTGATCGACTTCGACGTCGGCCCCATCGGCCTCCCCTACAACGCCATCCTCGGCTATCCGGCCTTGGCTCGGTTCATGGCAGCAACTCACCCGGCGTACAACCTCATGAAGATGCCTGGGAGCAGCGGCGTCCTCACCGTATCAGGAGACACAAGCGATGCGCTGTAGGTGCTCCAGCTTGTTTTCAGGACGGCCGCGGTGGCGTAGCCCACTAGCACGGACGCCCTTGAGCCCAAGTTGGCTGCGCCGGCTAAAAAGAAGCAGCTATTCACCCAAGACAAGGCGGAAAACCAAGCAGGTACCAGTCGATGAGGACGGGTCCACTGACGCCACCTTCACCATAGGGGCCAACCTCGAGCCCGAGCAAGAGAAGGCCTTGGTGAGGTTCCTGCGTGCAAACAAGAAGGTGTTCGCGTGGGAACCTGATCAGTTAGCATGGGTCCCAAGGGATGTGATTGGGCATCACCTCAACGTGTGCCCCAATGTGCGCCCCGTGAAGTAGAAGGCGAGGCGGCAGTCCACTGAGAAACAGGCTTTCATCGTTCAAGAGACCCGGAAGCTAGAGGTGGCATGAGTCATCAGCGAGGTCCGCTACCCTGATTGGCTGGCTTATCCGGTCGTTGTGCCAAAGAAGGGAGGAAAGGAGCACATGTGTGTCGACTTCACCAACCTCAACAAGGCCTGACCGCAGGATCCATTTCCGCTCCCCCGCATTGACCAGATAGTCGACTCCACCGCAGAGTGTGACCTATTGTGCTTCCTAGATGCCTTCTCAGGCTATCACCAGATCAAGATGGCGGTAGAAGACATGGAAAAGACCCGCTTTCCTGACCCCGTGTGGAGTGTACTGCTATACGTGCATGCCATTTGGGTTGCGCAACGTAGGCACGACCTTTCAGCGGCTGATGCACATCGCCTTAGGCCGGCAGCTCGGGAGGAACGCTGAAGCTTACGTCGATGACATTATGGTGAGGTCTCGTGAGGCAAGAACCCTGATACAGGACCTGGAAGAAACCTTTGCGAGCCTCAATGAAGTGGACCTACGGCTCAACCCAGGGAAGTGCGTGTTTGGAGTCCCCTTGGGCAAGCTCCTGGGTTTCCTCCTGTCCCACAGGGGCATCGAGGCCAACCCGGAGAAGGTCAGGGCAGTCGAAGACATGAGCCCGCCAAGGACCCTCAGAGAAATGCAGAAGCTCACCAGGCGTGTAACTGCGCTGGGCGCTTCATCTCCAAGCTGGGGGAACGAGCGCTGCCCTTCTTCAAGCTAATGAAGAAAAAGGGGCCCTTCAAATGGACTCAAGAGGCCGACGAGGCATTCCAAGACCTCAAGAGGTACCTTACCATCCCACCAGCGATGGTAGCTCCGTGTCCACGGGAGCCCCTGGTGCTCTACCTTGCGGCCACCCCCTACTCCGCCAGCGCAGCCTTGGTGGCGGTCAGGGAGGAGTGTTGTGCCAAGGCCGCATCGACCGTACGAACTGAAGCAAAGCAGAGCCACGAGGGCCTCGCGAAGGCTGCAACCGCAGCCGGAAAGGAACAGCCGCAACAGGAGAACGCACCCGGAGCAGGAGAGGCGTCTTCAGGCGACCAAGCGCTGGGAGCTCCGTCGTCTCAAGAGACGCCTCGACCTCTGGAGGATGCAAGGTGCGCCAGCACCCTCAACCTCGTCGAGCATCCCGTGTACTTCGTCAGCATGGTGCTACGGGACGCAAGGGCACGGTATCCCATGCCTCAAAAACTCCTCCTCGCACTACTAGTGGCCTCATGCAAGCTGCGCCACTACTTCCAAGGCCATCCCATCAAAGTTGTCTCAGCATACCCCTTGGAAAGAGTGCTCAGGAGCCCCAAATCAGCTGGAAGGGTTGCTGAATGGAACATTGAACTACAGGCATTTCAGCTAGAATTCAGTACAACCAGAGTCATCAAGGGAGCCGCGCTTGCAGATTTTGTGGCAGAATGGGCAGAAGCGCCGGGTCTCGAGGCAGGCGAAGACCGATCACTTTCCCCGGGAAGTGAAGCACCGGATGGCTGGGTCATGTACTTCGATGGGGCATTCTCCTGACACGGTGCGGGAGCTGGCGCAGTGCTCATATCCCCTACCCAGGATAAACTCTACTACGCCATACAACTCTGCTTCCAGCACCGAGAAAAGGTCTCCAACAACATAGCTTCCAACCTGATAGTAGGCTTGAAGGCTGCAATTGCCTTAGGGGTGAAGCGCCTCATAATCAAGGGCGATTCACAGCTCCTCGTCAACTTCTCCAATAAGATATACGAGCCAAAGGACGAGCACATGGACGCCTACCTTGCTGAGCTTCGCAAGATGGAGAAATGGTTCTGGGGGCTGGAGTTGCAGCATGTGCCTCGCGGCAACAATGACGAGGCTGGTGACATTGCCAAGAGGGCATCTAGGTGGCTGCCCCAGGAGCTAGGCGTCTTTGAGGAGCGGATCTTCAAACCCTCGGCGGTGCCGTCACTGTCGAGCACGGCGCAACCAAGGGAGGAGCTTCCTTAGCCGCCCACCTCAGGAACCCCGGTCTGCGGCCTGGCCTCAGGGGCACGCCTGCTCCTGGCGTTGGGGGCTCAGGAAGGGTGCTGGATCCCGGAGCTCAAGAACTACCTGATGCAAGGGATTCTGCCGGAGAGCGAGGAGGATGCAGAGCGTGTGGCGTGGCAGGCCACAGCTTATTGCATCAAGGATGGAGAGCTCTACAGGAAGTGACCAAATGACGTGTCCCTACGTTGCATCTCCCGGGAGCAAGGGAAGGAGCTGCTGGCGGACATACACGGCGGAGACTGCTGGCACCACTCGTCGTCACGAACCCTCATCAGCAAGGCGTTCCGTAGTGGGTTCTACTGGCCCACGGCGCTCAACGACGCCGTTGAGCTGGTGAAGGCTTGCGAGGCCTGCCAGTTTCACACTAAGCAGATCCATCAGCCTGCGGGAGGTCTACAGACTATACCCCTCTCATGGCCATTCGCAGTTTGGGGGCTGGACATTCTGGGCCCATTTCCTCGGGCGCCAGGGGGCTATCGCTACCTCTACGTCGTTGTGGACAAGTTCACCAAGTGGACTGAGCTGGAAGCCATCCGCACAATCCCGGCAGGCTCTGCGGTCAAGTTCATCAAGGGCCTCGTGAGCCGATTTGGGGTGCCCAACCGCATCATCACCGACAACGATTCGCAATTCACCAGTAATCTCTTCAAAACGTACTGTGCTAACCTTGGAACGCAGATATGCTACGCTTCGGTAGCACAGCCCCGGAGCAACGCCCAGGCCGAGCGAGCCAATGCGGAGGTCCTGAGGGGCCTCAAAGCCAGGACCTTCAAGAAGAAGCTGGAGGCCTGTGGCAGGGGCTGGTACGATGAGCTCCAGTCCGTACTGTGGTCAATCCGCAGCAGTGCGACCAAGCCGACTGGCGAGACCCCGTTCTTCCTCGTCTACGGGGCAGAGGCTGTTCTCCCTCACGAGGTCAGGCGTCGCTCCGCACGGGTCCTGGCGTTCGACGAGATGCAGCAGGACGCCATGCGGGGGACGGATCTCGTACTGGGGGAGGAACACCGTCAAGAAGCCGCACTGCGAGCGGCAAGGTATCAACAGGCGCTGCGATGATACCACTGCCGCAACATCCGCCCCAGAACTCTTGAGGTAGGGGATCTCGTGCTCAGATGGGTTCTCTCCAGGGAGGGGCTGCATAAGGTCTCTCCCATGTGGGAGGGCCCATTCAAGGTTGTTCATGTCTCCAGGCCTGGCTCCGCGCGCTTGGAGACCACGGAGGGGGTACCTATCCAGAACACGTGGAACATTCAACATCTCCAAAGGTTCTACCCCTGAGCGAGGCCTAGCGCCTTGGAAAGGCCCGGTGCCTGTGAAGAAGACAAATGCCTGTGAAGCTGCCGTGTTTTGGGAAAGGCCCGGTGCCTGTGAAGCTATCGTGTTTTGGGAAAGGCCCGGTGCCTGTGAAGAAGGAAAAGCCTATGAAGCTGCCGCATTTCAGGAAAAGGCCCGGTGCCTGTGAAGAAGGCCAATGCCTGTGAAGCTCGCCGCCCGTGACACTCTCACGTAATAATGAGTGGGGTTGTACACGCCCCAGAGTCTCCGGAGTGCCGCCCTCGGGCCTCGGGGGCTCCCGCCCACGCCCAGTGGCAGCACTTAGCTCCGCGCTGGTGAGAAGATGTCGAAGACTAGAATAGTTGCTGGACGCGGCTTTTCCATTTGCTTTCCGCAGTTGGCTTGTTTATTCCCGTTTGAAGTTTTATTGGAGCTGTTGGCGTTCCCAGCTTGTGACTCTTTATCTTTTTCACTCGCTTGCCTCGTTTTCTCTCGCACAAGTCTCGTGAGGGAGGTTCGCGGGCACCCTCGCGAGTGTTTTCTGCCCCGATCGTTTGGAGCTTCCCTATCCGAGTTCTCTGCGGGAGCACCCCTCCCAGTACGTGCCCCACGGGCAATGCGACACAAGCGCAGGACCTGGGCCGATCGCCCCCACAACCAAAGCCGAAAGTTACCCCTCCTACTAATCCTTGCAGGGCACGATGCGCATGGCGAGGCCACGGCCTCGGGAGGCGAGGACTGCATCCAGCCTCATCGAGCTAAAATAATTCCCGGACATGGGTGCACGGCGCGGAAACACAACGCAGAAATAGCGGAAGCGGCGCGATGGTTAACAGCAGCAGTTCTAACACGCCCCTGCGGGGCCCTATACTACCTTCTATTTCTGCGCAGGAAAAGAAGAAAAACAAAATGGGTGCGGTCCGTCCTGCACCAACCCACGGCGAAGGTTCGAGCTGCTCCTGGGGCTCAGGCGGATCCCTCCTCTTGCTTCACCAGGGCGCAACGGCGGGCTGACCCGCTGCCTTCACCCAGGAGGGCGCGACGGCAAGGGGGCTGGTCACGGCCACCGCTGGAGGAGCTGCTGCCTGAGAGGGAGTCGCCGAAGCTTAGCGAACCCCGAGCACCGCCGCCTGTATGCTTGTCGCCGTCTTCATCCTGGTCGGTACCGGGGCTGGGCAGGCGGCCGCGGTCGTCGTCTTCGGGGCAGCACCCAGCACGACGACCGTGTTCCCTGAACACCCTCACGTAGAGGGTGGCATCGCCATCGAACTTGAAGTGCAGGGTGCACCACCGATGCAGGCCGCACGCGCGAGCAAACGTTTGCCAGCCACGGGTCAGGGCCCCATTCCCAGAGACGGAGACCTTTAGCGAAGCCCAGGAGGCCCTGCTATAGCAGCCGTCTGCCTAGAGCCAGAGGCCGCACCGGGCGCTGGTCGGCAGTTCACCTACGAAGAAATGAGGGAGCTGGAGCCGGGTGCTGGTTGGGTCCGCCGACCACACAACGAACTCCGGCAGCACTTCCGCAGAGCGAAAGCGCGGTAAGGGAGTCCTGGATTAGGGGGTCTCCGGACAACCGGATTATATTCTTTCGCTGGACTATTAGACTATGAAGATGCAAGATTGAAGACTTCGTCTCATGTCCGGATGGGACTCTTCTTGGCATGGAAGGCAAGCTAGGCAATACGGATATGCATATCTCCTCCTTTGTAACCGACCTCATGTAACCCTAGCCTTCTCCGGTGTCTATATAAACCGGAGGGTTTTAGTCTGTAGGACAACATACAATCATACCATAGGCTAGCTTCTAGGGTTTAGCCTCTCTGATCTCGTGGTAGATCTACTCTTGTACTACCCATATCATCAATATTAATCAAGCAGGACGTAGAGTTTTTACCTCCATCAAGAGGGCCTGAACCTGGGTAAAACTTCATGTCCCCTGCCTCCTGTTACCATCCGCCTAGACGCACAGTCCGGGACCCCCTAACCCATGATCCGCCGGTTTTAACACCGACATTGGTGCTTTCATTGAGAGTTCCTCTGTGTCGTTGCCGTTAGGCTTGATGGCTCCTTCTATCATCGTTAGCGATGCAGTCCAGGGTGAGACTTTTCTCCCCAGACAGATTTTTGTATTCGGCGGCTTTGCACTGCGGGCCAATTCGCTTGGCCATCTGGAGCAGTTTGAAAGCTACACCCCTGGCCATCAGGTCAGGTTTGGAAGCTTAAGCTACACGGCCGATATCCGCGGAGACTTGATCTTCGACGGATTCGAGCCTCTGCCTTGTGCGTCACGCGGTCATGATGAGTACGATTTAGCTCTACCATCCGACAGTGTTCAGGAGATCGCACCGGCAGCCGCTATGACCCTCAATTCGGAGCCAGTTGCGCCATCCATGGATGGGTGGATGGACCCCACCACGAAGGCCTTACCCTCATCGATGATCGAGCCGAACATCGACCTTACTCTGGACAAGAGCCATGTTGACAAACTGTCGGATCTCTCTCCGGCCACGGACTCCGAACCGCCTGCGCCCGTTCCTGGCGAATCTGATTGGGCGCCGATCATGGAGTTTACCTCCGCGGATATTTTTCAGCACGCGCCCCTTGGCGACATACTGAACTCATTAAGGTCTCTCTCCTTGTCAGGAGAATCCTGGCCGAACTATGTCCGGCAGGATTGGGATGCGGATGGCATCAAAATTCACCGCCCACCCACCACCCACTTAGTAGCCACTGTTGATGACCTAACCGACATGCTCAACTTCGACTCCAAGGACATCGACGGTATGGACAACGATGCAGGAGACGAACAGGAACCACTGCCCACAGGGCACTGGACGCCCACTTCATGATATGAAGTATACATGGTGGACACACCAAAAGAAAACGACCACGAGGAACAGAAGGACGCAATGAAGGGTTGTCCCCTCGAAAAGCAGTCAAAGCGGCGGCGTAAGCGCCACTCCAAATCCCGCCTCGGCAGAAACGACGATCATACAGACCCAGCGTTAGAGCAGGGTGAACCATCACCGGACCACGGCAACACAAAGAATCAAACCGAACAACCCGATTATGTCAAAGATAACAGTCCGGATGACATCACACCGGACAGACACCCGGAGCAACAGAATGCCCGTCAAAGGCTCATTGCCACCGCGAGGAGTCTAAAAAAGTAGAAGCAAAGGCTCAAGGCTGCGCAGGACACACTTAAAATCAGATGGAGTAAAGTGCTCAATACAGCAGCGAAGTACGGCGGTAATTGCCCCACCAAGAGCTACCCAAAGCGGAAGTTGCTACCTGAATTCGATGAGGAGGCCTTAGATCCCCCGCAGCCAAAATTTAAAACAGCCACCTGGAAGGATAGACGACCTCACAGCCAACATAGAGCGGCAAACAACGCCGCACATAAGCCAATATGCGATCCGCGCGAGGGCTCGCATCAAAAGGACGGCGCAACCAGATCCATCTATGGACCACGCAAGCGCGCTCCAGCATATGATGCAGCACAACAAACATCCGAACAACACAGTAAACCCAGATACAGGGGTGCCGCACACCACCTATGTTTCATCGATGAGGTGCTGGACCATGAATTTCCAGAGGGATTCAAACCCGTAAACATAGAGGCATACGACGAAACAACAGACCCTGGGGTCTGGATTGAGGACTATATCCTCCATATCCATATGGCTTGAGGAGCTGATCTCCACGCCATCAAGTACTTACCCCTCAAGCTCAAAGGGCCAGCTCGGCACTGGCTTAAAAGCCTCCCCAAAAACTCCATTGGAAGCTGGGAAGAGCTCGAAGATGTTTTTCGGGCAAATTTTCAAGGGACTTATGTCCGACCTCCGGATGCGGATGATTTGAGTCATATAACTCAATAGCCCGGAGAGTCAGCCCGAAAGCTTTGGAACATGTTTCTTACTAAAGAGAATCAAATAGTCGACTGTCCGGACGCCGAAGCCTTGGCAGCTTTTAAGCATAGCGTCCGCGACGAATGACTTGCCAGACACCTCGGCCAAGAAAAGCCGAGAACAATGGCAGCATTAACAAGCCTCATGACCTGCTTTTGCGCGGGTGAGGACAGCTGGCTAGCCAGATGTAGCACCAGCGACCCAAGTACATCCGAAGTTAGAGATATAAACGGGAAATCACGACGCAGCAAAAATAATAAGCGCCGGAATAAAGAAGACAGCCCGAAGAGCATGGCAGTAAATGTCGGATTCAGAAGCTCTCGGCCAGGTCAGCAAAAGCCACCCCCTAAAGGCGCTAGAGATGAACTGTCCAGCCTGAACAAAATTCTGGACCAAATATGTCAGATCCATAGCACCCCCGGTAAACCCGCTAATCATACCCACAGAGAATGTTCGGTCTTCAAGGAGTCTGGCAAACTGAACGCTGTACACAAGGGGGAGGATACACCAATCGAAGACGAGGATGAGCCTCTCAAGCAAGACACTGGGGAACAAAAGAAATTTCCACTGGAAGTCAAAATAGTAAACGTGTTACACGTGATCAAGGGGAGAAATAAAGCGGCACTCCCAGAGAAATATGCCCAAGGGCCTATCACCGCGGAGTCCTGCCACTGGTCGGCTCAACCGATCACTTTCGACCATCGGGATTACTCAGCAAATATCTGGCATGCAGGATGGGCTGCCTTGGTATTAGACCCAATAATTGACGGATACCATTTCGCACGAGTCCTTATGGACGGTGGCAGCAGTCTAAACCTGATATATCAGGACACAATCCGCAAAATGGGGATAGACCCAATGAAAATTTGCCACAACAATACTACCTTTAAAGGAGTAACGCCAGGCCCAGGGACTCACTGCACGGGCTCCCTGCTACTAGAAGTTATATTCGACTTCCCTGATAACTTCCGTAGTGAAAAATTAACCTTCCACATTGCTCCATTCCAAAGTGGCTATCAAGCACTACTTGGACGTGAAGCTTTCGCTCGCTTTAACGCAATACCGCACTATGCTTCCCTCACGCTTAAGATGCCCGGTACATGTGGCATCATTACAGTAAATGGAAATATGGAGCGATCCCTGCGCGCCAGGCAGCCGCACACTAAAACGGCCTCACCAACTAAAGTATTCGATAGTTCGTCAAGACCACGGACACGGTTAGACGAGTCCGGCATAGCTGTATGTAATTTGTACAGGTTTGATGGCCACACCCCTATCACAAATACAAGGGGCTCAACGCGCGCAGACAAGTGGCAATTTTTACTCATCTTGAATTAGACATGGTTTTTTCAAAAAACTTACCTTTTTGCACGACAACTTTTCACCTAAGTTCCTCTCTTTTATAGATGACCACCGTGCTACACCCATCCAGGATACGGCACAACGGAGACATGGGCGCAGACGTGCAGCAGGGACCTGTTCCAAGCATTCTTTTTAGATTAAGACCCTGCGTCAACCTTTTTTACTGTCTCTTGTTGATACACATCCCTCGGATTCTCAGTACAATTGAGAAGGATGCTGGCGTCTTGGCATGTGGCCACATCAGAATAATGCTCGTACCTGAACACCAGGGGCTTCTTACAAAGGGCACTGATTAGGCTCAGTTCATACCATAAAGACCGAATACCTTAGGGAGTGTTCGGCGTCGCGAGTTTGGCCCTATATGCATCAGCTCCGAATCATCTCTTTGGTCAAATGTTGGGTTTGCCCGGCTCCAATGTTTTGTACCTTACGTTCCGCTCTATCGGCTAAGGTAGCACTAGGACAACTACTGCGATTGTGCCCTGGGTCATCCGGACGAGCACCTTAGTAGAGAAAGCCGAAAACTGACTGTCATGATATAGCGTGAGACTGGTCAACCACTTGATGACCTATCGGAATGTTAGAATTCCTCCACCTTAACGAAGGGCCGTTTCCCAGCCAGGCATGTACGCACCCCGAATTCGGGAGAGTGCGGAGCCACCAGGGGCTATATAGTAGCCCCACCGTCAAACTCCTATGGCTAAGTGAAAGTGTTAAAGCATTATATTCTGGTTGCCTCATTCGCTGCGCTATCACCTCCTTAATAGGACCAAGACGTTGGGTTAAGTGTGAACGCGCGTCTTCTACGAACACCTCCACATTATATGCGTGGGGGCTGAAGCTGACGACTGCAATCTTTCAGGTTATACACATGTATACATAAACGGCCGCACAGGAGGCATCATACTACTTTCAGGCAAAAGTATAAACACAGCCTTAATAAATTTCATAAAAACATTGTGTTTACATTGGGAATACATGTCACTCAAACATAATATTCTTCGAGCATTGGGCCTCTATCAAACGAGCACCCTCGAGAACCTCTTCGAAATAGTGCTCGGTAGCCACTCGGCCTATGGCCGAACCCTGCGCCGCAACAGTGGTAGCATCCATCTCCGCCCAGTATGCTTTAACACGGGCAAGGGCCATCTGTGAGCCTTCTATGCATGCCGACCTCTTCATCGCATTGATGCGCGGCACCGCACCAAGGAACTGCTGCACTAAGCTGAAAATAGATGTTCGGCTTCGGCTTTTCCGGCCACAGCTGATCCACGACAGACCTCACGGTGAGCCCGGACAACCTATTGAGTTCGGCCCATTCGGCTAGTTGATCAGTCAATGGAAGCGGATGCTCTGGAACGTTAAATTACAACCAGAACAGCTTGTCCACTTCACGATCTACTTGATCTTGGAAGTATTTGGCCGCATCGACAGCGCTCGCCGCCAAGTCCATATATGCGTCTACCCAACTCCACAGCCTATCCAGAGGGGCATACCGCCGATCTCCAAACTTCCTCCGCAGCATAAAGGGCTTCCCTGCCGCAATATCCCCGGCTTCACGCAGCTCCTCCTTCTTCGCTCTCATAGCAGAGCGGGTGTCTTTGTTCGCCATCGTGGCCTTTTCAAGGTCCATTGCCTTCGCTCGGTTTTATTTTTCAAGGAACTGGCAACGGTCGGCAGTGTATTTTAACTTTACGACCATCTGGGCCATCTTCTCTTTGCTCTCGCAATGCGCGGCCTTCTCGTCTTTCAAATCTTCGGTCGCCTTCAAAGAAGCCGCATTACTAATCCTTGCTTGTTCTTTGGGTCGGGCAAGTTCCGCCCACAGGGTTTCCACGGTGGCAGCTCCATCTGCAGTCACAACATATTAAAGATACTGGCATCATGCTGCTCTTACTATGTGGCATTCACCAGAAAATACCACTTACCCTCTGCCTCATCAAGCCTCTTGTTAACAAGCTCGATGTCGGCATCCGCCGCATCCAGTTTCCGCTTCAGTTCGGCAAACTCATGAGTCCGGCTAGCCACTGGAGCTCCCACTACCTGCACATTAAAGCGGTCTGGTTATTGCCTGGGACTATGATCCTTTGTTTGCCGCCGTTCTCGATGACAACCAGAGTCTCAGGGGCTACTATCTACACAGGGCACACCTAAAAATGTGCGGTACCATCACAAATGTACATCATTTTATGCACCTCAAGGCCCGTCAGTAGACTCATAAAGGCATCATGCAACCCGCTTTCTGCGGATGAAATCCTTTCCATCACCGTACCCATCAATGTATGGTGTTCTTCTGAGATGGCCTCTCCCTCCAGCAGTTCCCTCAGTACGTCCGACCGCATACCAGACGGTGCCGGACTCTTTTGTTTGCTCTCTTAGAGAGCCGGACGCTGGGGACTTCGGGTGACTATAGGATTATCTTCTAGCCTCACCGGATCCGGAGAGGCCCTCGGTGACGACACTTCAATGTCGCCCGCTTCTTGAGCGGAGGAGTCTGGGGGAGGCGTTTCGCTCTCCATCATCTCCGGAAGAAGATCCCCCGAAGACGAGCTCTGCCGAGAAGGGCTAAGATCCGAACTGCAAGATAAATACTTTGGTTATTTTCCTTAGAGGTAAGGTAACATATCTTCACTATTAAAGTACTTTTTAATTGCTTACAGCTCGTTAGAGGGCTGATCCCCGCGTGGACTTTGTGCGGCAAGAGCACCCTCCAAGGCAGGACCCTCTGGTGGAGATTTCTTCTCCCGCTTGGAAACCTTGGTTTCCGGATCTTCAGAGGTAGTCCTCTTCCTTCCCCGGCGTGAGAGAATGTCAGGTTCCTTCCCTCGGTTATCCTCCCTCACGGAGGCGCTCATTCCCTCGGTCGGAATATTTAGCGGTGGAGGCCCGCTTTCGCCCTCATTATTCCCCCTTTGTCTTCCTTTGAGGGCTCCGGGCAAAGTGCTAGCTCAAGCATCTTTTCCAGTACTGGATTTTCCAAACCCTCAGGAAGGGGGGCCGAACACCGAATCATCTTTGCCTTTGTTATCCAGTCCTGGTCAAAGAGCGATTTCTCAGAATGACGTCATGATAAATGAAAGACGGTGTGTTCGGCTAGAGGATAACTTACTTGGTCGGCAGTGCGGTTGCTGCTCAGGCTCACGTCCTTGGTAGTATCCGGACAATCTATCTAGGATCCAAAGAATGATCTATACATCTCCTCGTGCGTCAGGCCGAGGAAATTCTGAATAGCACGCGGTCCTTCTGGGTTGAACTCCCACATGCGAAGAGGCCGGTGTTTGCATGGCTGGATTCGTCGAACCAGCATGACTTGCATTACCATAATCAAACAGAAATCTCCTTCGAAGAGATTTTGAATGCGGCTTTGCAGTACAGGCACGTCATTGGCGGGACCCCAGCTTAGACCTCTGCTAATCCATGACATCAGTTGTGGTGGAGGGCCTGAGAGGAAAGCAGGGGCAGCCGCCCACTTGGCACTTCTGGGAGCTGTGATGTAAAACCACTCCCGTTGCCATAATCCGGACACCTCTGGAATAGAACCCTTTGGCCATGGAGCTCCAGCGATCCTGCTTATTAATGCGCCTCCGCACGCTACAGGCTGCCCCTCGACCATCTTCGGCTTCACGTCAAAGGTCTTGAGCCATAGGCCGAAGTGAGGGGTAATGCGGAGGAAAGCCTCACATACAACAATAAATGATGAGATGTGGAGAAAGGAGTCCGGGGCTAGATCGTGGAAATCTAGCCGGTAATAGAACATCAACCCCCTAACGAAGGGATCCAGACTGAGGCCTAGACCTCGGAGGAAGTGATGAACATGACATCTTTGTTGGGTTCAGGAGTAAGGACGACCTGCCCTCGGGCAGGCAGCCGATGCGAAACCTCGGCGGTCAAGTATCTGGCCTCCATCAACTTCTCTATATCTTCTTCTGTAAAAGAGGAGGGCATCCACCGGCCTTTAAGGCTAGATCCGTACATGATTGAAGGTCTGGAGCACCTGACCTGGGCTTTGGGTGTTAGAACTCGAGGCGGGGGAAGGATTCAATTGAGCACAAGAGGGAAAGAGTAAAAGCCTTGTCCCTTTATAAAGAGGGTGAATATCAAGCGTCCTCTCTGTAGCCGTTTGGGACTTGCCTATAATCTAGGAGTCCTAGATACGGTTGGGTTACCCACAACCGTATTGATGAGAATCCAGTAATTAGGGGAACACAATCTCTCCTTTGACAAGACGTGTCAAAAACTGCCTCGCGTTATGTGTGGAGCTGGTTGAAGAAAAACGGTTCGAATAATTACCGGGCCATGGCATAATGTCGTGTTTCCAAAACGTGTCAGCAGATTAGATTTGTGGAAATGTTATACTCTCTACGGTGGTATGTGGAAACTTATTTTGCAGGGTTGCACACTATCCTTGTATTCAAATTCTTCCATGATGTATTCGGAGGAGGAACCCGTCTTGCAATGCCGAAGACAATACTGCGCGCCGGACTCATCGTCATTGAAGCTTGGTTCAGAGGCTACTGAGGGAGTCCTGGATTAGGGGGTCTCCAGACAGCTGGATTATATTCTTTGGCCGGACTGTTAGACTATGAAGATGCAAGATTGAAGACTTCGTTTCATGTCCGGATGGGACTCTACTTGGCGTGGAAGGCAAGCTAGGCAATACGGATATGCATATCTCCTCCTTTGTAACCGACCTCGTAAAACCCTAGCCCTCTCCGCTGTCTATATAAACCGGAGGGTTTTAGTCCGTAGGACAACATACAATCATACCATAGGCTAGCTTCTATGGTTTAGCCTCTCTGATCTCGTGGTAGATCTACTCTTGTACTACCCATATCATCAATGTTAATCAAGCAGGACGTAGGGTTTTACCTCCATCAAGAGGGCCCGAACCTGGGTAAAACTTCGTGTCCCCTGCCTCCTGTTACCATCCGCCTAGATGCACAGTTGGGACCCCCTACCCGAGATCTGCCGGTTTTGACACCGACACGCGGCCTAGGGGGGCGCGCGGCCACGGCGTGCCCCCCATAGGCAACCGGGCGCTCACCACCGCGCAGGGAACCGCCTCCATGGCCGCGGGAGGCCACTACGGGGACCGTGGAATACTTGCGAGGGAGGCCTCGGCCGCGCTTGGTCGGGTGGAGTCATGCCCTGCCTGACGGGCCTTTCCTTTCTCTGCGGCCGAGAATCTCTTTGGAGCCATGGGAACGACGAGTAGCCAAGAAGAAGAAAAGGAGCAGCATGAAGGGATGAGATGAAGGGGCTCACGTAGCCCCGTACTTATAGCCAGAGGAGGCCAACCGCTGAGCACCACGATCACAGTTAATCATGACTGGTTTCTTTGCATGCAGGGACTTGTCAAGTCGTGCGGTCGCCGTGGCGTCGTGGGGAAGCGCATACGCCCACGTCCAGTCAATCGCCACGCGGCGCCCAAGTCCGCAGTCTATTGGGGCCCGCGGCGCTTCGCGCTTGCCCCTTCGCTTCCCTGCTAGGCCAAGCCCGGGCGCGCCTAGGGCCCGGGGGCTACTGTTGGCGTCCTGGGAACAGGGGTCCCCAGACTTGCCTGCCTACGGCTTGCGGCGTGGATCAAGTGGGGGCCCAGCGCGACCCATCTTCATCAGCTCAAGCTCAAGACCATCGCGAGGGGCCAAGCCTCGCGGGGCAGACGATCGGAAGCTTCCTTAGAGGCAGCCTCATTAGGCAGGCTCGCGAGGAGGCGGAGAGATCAACACAGGGGTACCTCGCGAGGAGCCCGTGACGCAAGCCATGACGATCGAGACCAGGCGGGCGCCGGCCTGCGCAGTGTCCTTGTTTCCCCTTTTGTGCAAAGGGGGCAAGCACAGGCCAAGGCATCGTGCAAAGGTTACCATTCCGGTGCAACGAGACCAAGACCAGTAGAGCGGCAGGACGGAGGTCACCGTGGATCCCAAGACGACGTCACCACCACTGCTTTTGGCAGCCAAGGACCACCTTTGGTCAGGATAACTTGTACTAGATGTTCCCCTTCAAAATGGACAATTGTTGGTGCCCTTCCCGCTCATTATTTGGGGAGAGGCCCAGGTCCTTTATAAATAGAGCTAGCCACCACAGAGTGAGAGAGCCAGCTGGAGATCTGGTAGATCCCTAGCAGAGAGAGAGAGAGGTGACTGAACTCACCCAAACAGTTCATCGCACCGGCTCAAGAACACATCTTGCGAGGCTGTTCTTCCCTTTTACTGTTCATACTCAGCCCCTGAGGCAATCCACCACACCACACACTGGTGTAGGGTATTACAGCACAACGGTGCCCCAAACCAGTATAAACCTCGTGTCCCTTGTGTTATTCATTGTTTCTAGCTTAGATCACGCGAGGAGATTGGACGTAGATCGGTAGGGGAGAGATCTCCGTGCGCACCCTAGTGTTCGAACCTCAAGGGTCTGCCAGAACCCGAAACCCAACACTTATGCTTCACAAAGTAGTTAGATTCCTCACTTGTACTTATTCGTGGATTCGTACGAATTTGGAACCAACTCTCCACATATGAGTGAATGTCTTCGCACTATGAGGTCAATGTCTTCTAAACTTATTTATCTTCAAAATCTTCTGAGAATGCATATGACCACTTTCCCTTCCCTCGCATCTCTAATGATGTCAAAGGTACATCTCCGTGGGAGAATCCCTTGGTTCTCATAGCCTGCATTCATTTGCAGAGTTCTTACAGCGTCACATAAATTCTCCTGAAGCCATTTCCTGTCTGACCAGTAGATGGAAGACTTCGACAGTGTTGAAGCCTTTTAGTCTAAACTTCATGACAACTCAAAAATTAGTCAGGAAGGGCGGCAGACAACGCCGTGGAAACACTACTAAGGACCTGCCACCGGATCTCTATGAGTTATACAAGTCAGATCCAGAAGAAACCTATGGAGAACGCAAGAACCGAATCCAATGGATTCGAAGACATTGGTCAGAGGAATGGTTCAAGTACAGATTCATCACCAAGGAGTAAGCTAAGAAGAATGCCTTAAAGGGCCCCTGGGGAGATATAATTTACAAAGGTCTTCAGCCCAAGTCGAAGTCCGAAGCTATTGCTCAAGGCTTCTACCCTTGCATGATTCGTGGACCTCAGCCTGCTAATTCCGACCCATCCTCTCTGTTATGGTGTCGTGAAGATAATCTGTTCAAGCGCAACTATCAGGCTGCAAAGAACTCGGCCAAGGAAAACAAGAAGTCTTTGGGATTAGACTTCAACCCAAGCCCCTCTGCACCACGAGCTGATGGCACACGCGAAGCTGAACCCAATCTTATTGGGCCCTTCTACAACTTAGAAGGTCTCATCACTCACATTCAGGTTGAAGGGGCAGTCGTGGACCACTCTGCAGATGACTCTGATTCTGATGAAGCGCCTGCACCTCCGAAGCCTGTGAAGCAATAGAAACCAAAGGCTTCAAAGCCCTCTTCTGCACCAAAGGTCTCACGGGCGAAGCCTCTGGCCACTGCACCTCCTGAAGCCAGTGTGCAGTCTGAAGATCTCTCATGCATCTCCAAGTCTGTCAAGTTGAAAAAGCCCATGCAAATCACTGGTCAAGCACTAACCCCTGCTGCTGTTTTGAGAAACGAGAATGACGACATTGATCTGTCCAGCAATGACGATCTTGGTGATGACGCTCTTGAGCAGTTGATAAAGAGCAAGCAAGAGGCAGAAATCTTCAATGATCTTCCCCTCTTTGATGTGGAAATCTTATACAAGTTTATTTATGAGTGGTTTGACAGCCCAGATGTCAGTTTTGATGATCTTCAGGTTCCAATTGGCCTTAGTGTCTCCTTCCACGAAGCCATTGTATAACGCCCCAGATATAACTTGCCCAATTGTACTCCAACTCTTGCCGTTTCCGACGTTAAGTTATATTTATTTCTCGGGTTCGGGTTTTTGTCTCCGTGTGTTGTTGTCGTTGTCATGCATCTCATATCATGTCATCATGTGCCTTGCATTTGCATACGTGTTCATCTCATGCATTCGAGCATTTTTCCCTGTTATCCGTTTTGCATTCCGGCGCTCCGTTCTCCTCTGGTGGCCATTTCTAGCTTTCTTTCGTTTGTGGGGATTAAACATTTCCGGATTGGACCGAGACTTGCCAAGCGGCCTTGGTTTACTACCGGTAGACCGCCTGTCAAGTTTCGTATCATTTGGACTTCGTTCGATACTCCAACGGTTAACCGAGGGACCGAAAAGGCCTCGTGTCTGTTGCAGCCCAACACCTCTCCAATTTGGCCCAAAACCCACCAAAATCTTCTCCATGTCCTAGAGCGTTCGATCACGATCGCGTGGTCGAAAACCGCACCTCATTTGGACTCTCCTAGCTCCACTTATGCCTATAAATACACCCCTCCGTTTTCGGATCTCTCCTCTCCCCGAAACCCTCTCCGCCGCCGTCGGACAACGTCCGCGCAAGCCGGACGTGTCCGGATCCTGCCGCCTCCAACCGCTCGCCACCACGTGGCAAGTGGGAGCCCCACTTCGCCGCCGCCCGCCGCAGCTCGCGAGGGCCCAAGGCCAGCCCTCCCCTCGCCGACCGGGCCCGAGGCGCTCGCCCGCGCCGCCGCCCGTCTTCCCCAGCTCCGGTGGCCGGCCGC
>NC_041390.1:75066040-75075497 GCF_002162155.2 Triticum dicoccoides | reverse complement strand
GGACCTCCTCGCTCGCCGCACCGCCGCTCCGGTCGCCGCCCGCGTCCGGCCCCGCCGTCCTCCTCCGACCCCTCCAACTCCGGCCGCCGTCGTCCTCAACGCCGGCCAACCTCGGAATCCGTGCCGGTGAACAGTGCCAGATCCAGATCTAAAACCCGACGGTTGACTTTTCCCTCCAAACCCTAATTTTTATGCCTACTTTGACCGGCCGTATCTCCGCATCTGTAGCTCCGATTTGGGCATATAGTATATCAAAATGTTCGCCTCGACGAGTACATCATTTCATTCCATTGCATCATTTTCATTTGAGCTCATCTTGGTGCCCGACAAGCTGTTAGAAGGAGGCTTCGTGAGTTAATTGTCAGATCTGCTAGTTCATCTTAGACTTTTCTCATTTTTGCCATGATTATTGTGTGCATGCTATGCCTGTGAGTCCTTCATATGTTTTGTTAAGGATTTTGTCTTCTTTCGAGAGGTGCAACCCATGAATTTTTAGGATGTGTGTGGTGACTTGTGCAAGCTAGCAAAGTGAGACACCCGGTAAATCTGTTTTCAGGGACTTAGTAGTTTTCACTAAGTCTGGGATTATTTAGTTCATGATGCCACATATTCAGCTTGTTTCCTAGTGATCCGTGCCTCTTTTGAGGATGATCAGTAAAGGAGTTTTGTTACTCTTGTTATTCTCTATCCATCCATGTCTTTGTTTGCAATTATGGAGCACCCTAGATTGAGTCAATCGAGCTCTACTTTTGCCTCGTTGTGAATCTGGGCAGATCGACAACTTGTTTGCGATTTTGCCGATGTTGTTGTAGTTGATCCGTGCATGGTATGCCATTGTTCTTGCCATGTCTAGCTTGCATTTTGTGCCTTCTTAATGGATGTATGCTTGCCTTGCCATGACTTGCACCATGGTGAGTGCATCGAGCTCGTTTACGTGCCTTCGTGAGTTATATTTCAGCATGTCTCAGTTTTCAGTAAGTCTGAAAACTGATTGTGTTTTAGCTATGTTCGTTTGCCCGTTAGTATCTTTTGTGAACCCTTTTGGCCCCAGGTCACTTTGGGTCCTTTGTTAAGCTTGTTGAGTAGATCCATGCCATGTTCCTACTTGTCTTAATCTGGTCATGTTTCATGTTGTTTTGCTGCTTCAAAGAGGGCTTCGTGATCTGAAATTTCAGACTAGTGTTGATTTCACAAAGTCTTAAATCAGCTTTGCATTTCCGTTTTTGCCATGCTTGTTTGAACCTCCTAATGGATGAATTGGTCGTAGCTCAGTGCTAAACTTTTGTTAAGCATCTTGTGTGCATCCCTGCCATGTATTTTATTGTCATGTTTGGTGGTTGTAGCATGTTCATTTCATTGCATTTAGATGCCTACTTGCTGTAAATCGCAGACCAGTGTCAATTTTGAATCGCTTGCCATTTCCAAACCGTAACTCCAATTCCGGCGTTCTTTACATCGTTTTCAAGCGATTTCATCTCATCTTTCCAGTGGCGACCTTGGAATTCCAAGTTGAGGCTAGGTTCATGCATTTCCTGTCATATCTTGCATTTTGCATCCCGCATCGCATCCCGCATAGCATATCATCATTGCATCATATCACTTGATCCTTGCATGTGGTTGATTGTGTCCTTGTTGCTTGTTTGTCTTGTTTGGGTAGAGCCGGGAGATGAGTTCGCTAACAAGGAGCCCGTTGAGTTCGCTCTTGAGGATCCAGTCAACTCTGACAACTATGCAGGCAAGATGATCATACCCTCGAAATCACTACTATCTTTGCGATGCTAGTTTGCTCGCTCTATTGCTATGCCAATGCTACGATGCCTACCTTTTGCTTGTCAGCCTCCCAAATTGCCATGTCAAGCCTCTAACCCACCATTGTCCTAGCAAACCGTTGATTGGCTATGTTACCGCTTTGCTCAGCCCCTCTTATAGCGTTGCTCGTTGCAGGTGAAGATTGGAGGTCGTTCCTTGTTGAAACATATTTTATTTACTTGTTGGGATATCATTATATTGCCATGTTATCTTAATGCGCCTATATACTTGGGTAAAGGGTGGAAGGCTCGGCCTCTTTCCTAGTGTTTTGTTCCACTCTTGCCACCCTAGTTTCCGTCATATCAGTGTTATGTTCCCGGATTTTTGCGTTCCTTACGCGGTTGGGTTATAATGGGAACCCCTTGACTGTCCGCCTTGAATAAAACTCCTCCAGCAGTGCCCAATCTTGGTTTACCATTTGCCACCTAGTCTTTCCCGTGGGTTTCGCGGACTCAAGGGTCATCTTATTTTACCCCCCTGGGCCAGTGCTCCTTTGAGTGTTGGTCCAACCTAGAGCACCGTGCGGGGCCGTCCCTCGGTAACTTGGGTTACGTTGGCTCCTGTACGCTTAGCTTATCCGGTGTGCCCTGAGAACGAGATATGTGCAGCTCCTATCGGGATTTGTCGGCACAGCGGGTGGTGTTGCTGGACTTGTTTTACCATTGTCGGAGTTGTCTTGAATTACCGAGATACCAAGTCTGATCGGAACGTCTTGGGAGGAGGTCTATTCCTTCGTTGACCGTGAGAGCTTGTCATGGGCTAAGTTGGGACTCCCCTGCAGGGATTGAACTTTCTCAAGCCGTGCCCGCGGTTATGGGCAGATGGGAATTTGTTAATGTCCAGTTGTAGATAACTTGAACCTTAATTAATTAAAATGAATCAACCGAGTGTGTTACTGTGATGGCCTCTTCTCGGCGGAGTCCGGGAAGTGGACACGGTGTTGGAGTAATGTTTGCGCAGGTTGTTCTCTAGCTTCTCGCTCGTGCTTTGCCTCCTCTTCTCGCTCTCTTTTGCGAATAAGATAGCCACCATATATGCTAGTCGCTTGCTGCAGCTCCACATATATATTTGCCTTACCCTTCCTATAAGCTTAACTAGTCTTGATCGCGAGGGTGCGAGATTGCTGAGTCCCTGTGGCTCACAGATACTATAACTCCAGATGCAGGTCCAGGTGATTCTGCTCCAGGTGACGAGTACGAGCTCAAGTGGGAGTTCGACGAAGACTCTCAGCGTTACTACGTGCTTTTTCCTAATGATCAGTAGTGGTGCCTAGTTGGGGTTTGATTCGGGGCCTTGTCGCATGTTGGGTTCTTTTCTACTTTGGCGCTGTAGTCGGGCCATGAGTGTTTGAATGATGGATGTTATTTATGTACTTTGATGTGACGTGGCGAGTGTAAGCCAACTATGTATCTCCCCCTTTTATTATACATTACATGGGATGTTGTGATGATTGCCTAACTTGCGACATTGCTTTCAATGCGGTTATGTCTCTAAGTCGTGCCTCGACACGTGGGAGCTATAGCCGCATCGAGGGCGTGACAAGTTGGTAATTAGAGCCTTCCCCGACCTTAGGAGCTCCATTGCTTGATCGGTTTTAGCGGCCGAGTTGTGTCTAGAAAAATGTTTTGAGTCTTTAGGAATTATATATCGGAGAGTCTAGGAATTCTTTTTACTTCCCAGTCTCCTCATCGCTCTGGTAAGGCATCCTGACGTAGAGTTTTGACTCTTCTCTTCTGAAATTTCACTAAAAAAAAATTTTAGGATCACGCGAGTATCTTGGAATCATATGGCTTATGATGAGAACATTGTCTTGGTGCCTCCTGTCAGGGGTTTAGTGGAAGTGTCCCGGGGAGTTGAGCTCTGAGGTGTTGTCATCACAATTTTATCGTTGCAATTCTAGAATACTTGAGATATGTTCGCCGACATCGAAAATCTCTTTTATGCAGTTCGTTGGTGAGATAACCTCGACGCCACCCAGTACTGGGGCGGGAGTTCGGGAGTATCGCCATAACTTGTATAACGGATGCTTTTTGAAGGTTGAGATAGATAGTTTCCGAAGGTTTCTTGGTTATGTGTTGCAGGATGGATACAGCTAGATGTAGGATTTGCTAGTTTGGGTGAGATATTATGCTTCCCCTGTATCCCCAACACCTGATTGCATAACCGGAAAGGTTCGGGAGTGTCATAGGTGGGAGTTCTAGTAGCTCTAGTTTTTCTTCCATGGATATTGGTTTGAGATTGGGATTTCTTACCGATTATTCGTTCTTGATCCGTACCTTGTTGATTTATTTCTCTACCTTAATTCTACGTGGCTTCTAAATTTATGGATATGTGACCATTTCAAGAGGAATGCATTCGTTCATTTTGTTCGGATGTGAAGACTATATGTTGCAATTTTCATTCCGTTGGATTCAGCTTCAATAATTATCTGTCAATGTGCTAATGGTGGTCACCCTCTTCAGGATGGCTCCTCCAATGCGCACGACTCCGAATCCTCATCCGCCACCACCTCCAGCTCCTCCAGAGGCATGGCAAGCTGAGATGGCCGAAACCAATGCAAACACACAGCTGATCATGCAAATTCTTCAAGAGCACAGTCAAGGCAGTCAAGGGAATCAAGGAAGCAATCAGAGTCACTTTGCTACACTCAACCAGTTCCTTGCTAACGGGCCAAAGACTTTCAGCAATTGTGTTGAGGCAACCGATGCTGACGATTGGCTTGTGGATCTGTGTAAGCATTTCGAGTGCAGTAACGTCAGGCCTTAGGACTTTGTCAAGTTCGCTTCCTTCCAACTCAAAGATCAAGCTGCAGAATGGTTCCAGCAGTACAAGGATTCCAGAGGTGGACGTGTTATCACTTGGGATGATTTCCGTCGAGATTTCCGAGCTCATCATATTCCGTAGAGCATGGTTGAAAGCAAGCGTGAGGAATTCCGCAATCTGAAGCAAGGCTCTTTGTCTGTCTATGACTACAACAAATTGTTCCAGAAGCTTGCCCGCTTTGCTAAGCAGGACGTGCCTGATGAGAAGAGCATGATATACCAGTTCAGGGGTGGTCTCAGAGAAGATATTCAGCTCGCTCTTGTTCTCTTGAGGTACGATGAGTTCTACAACATGGCACTGAAGCAAGAGGCTGCTCAGTTGAGGTGTGATGCTTCTAGGAAGCGAGTCAGAGATGTTACTCCTTCTTCCTCTACTCAAGTGGCCAAGCAGCAGAAGTTTTGGTTCCTCCTCCTCCGTTCCGTCAGCCGTATCAGCAGAAGAGCAAAGGTGGCAGTGGTTCTTCCCACCCACCCAACCCTGGCTTTCAGAACAAGACTTCGTCTCAAGCTCCAAGATCGAGTGCTCCGTATCACCGTCCGCTTTCAGAGGTCACGTGCAACAAGTGCCAACAGAAGGGTCACTATGCCAACAAGTGTCTCAACCAGAGGCGTCTTCCTCCTCCTCCTCCTCCTGTCAGATCGGCAAGTATAGCTGTGGTTAAGCATAACCCCAAGCATGCCAAGGTCAATTTGATGAATGCAGCTCAGGCAGAGGACTCGTCAGATGTGATCATGGGTGACCTTCCTGTTAATGATATTCCTGCAAAAGTTCTTTTTGACACTGGTGCATCGCATTGTTTCATGTCAAGATCATTTGTTTCCAAGCATGACTTCGTTTCACAAATGTTGGGTAAACCTATGGGAGTGGTTTCTCCGGCTAAGTCTATGAGGGCTACTTCAATAGTTCCGGATGTTTCTATCATGATGGGTGATTTCAAGTTTCTGGCTTCTCCAATGGTTCTTGGTAACTCGGATATTGATCTTATTCTCGGGATGGATTGGCTTTCTAAGCACAAGGCTCAGCTTGATTGTGCAGCCAGGCAGATTCAATTGACTCATTCGTCTGAGGATGTAATTGTCTTTGCCGCTCGTGATGATACCATTCGTCTGTTTTCTCTCAATGATAAGGGTGAATTGGACGCCATCTCGCAAATTCCAGTTGTTTGCGAATATCAAGACGTCTTTCCAGAAGAGCTCCCAGGAATGCCTCCGCACCGGCCAGTTGAATTCATTATTGAACTTGAGCCTGGCACGGAACCTGTGTGCAAACGTCCTTACAAGCTCGGACCTGAAGAGTTGAAGGAGCTGAAGAAGCAACTCGATGAGCAAGAAAGAATGGGTCTCATCCGGTCTAGTTCTTCCTCGTGGGGTTGTGGTGTTCTTTTTGTGAAGAAGAAGGATGGAACGCACCGACTTTGTGTTGATTACCGTCCAGTGAACAAGAAGACCATCAAGAACAAATACCCACTTCCCAACATCAATGAGCTGTTCGAACAACTCAAAGGTGCCCAAGTATTCTCCAAGCTTGATCTCCGTATGGGTTATCACCAGATTCGCATTCGTGAAGAAGATATTCCCAAGATAGCATTCAGAACAAGCTTTGGTTCATATGAATACACTGTCATGTCTTTTGGCCTCGCCAACGCTCCTTCGACGTTCTCTCGCATGATGAACTTCATCTTCAACGCCAGACCAATGACTTCGTTTTGGTCTATCTCGACGACATTCTGGTTTTCTCGAAGAACAAGGAAGATCATGCCAAGCACTTGCGTTGGGTTCTCGATAAGCTCAGGGAACATCAGTGCTACGCCAAGTTCTCCAAGTGCGAATTTTGGCTCGATGAGGTTCTTTATCTTGGTCATATCATCTCTGCCAAGGGCATTGCCGTGAATCCTGAGAAGGTGTCTGCAATTGTGAATTGGGAACCTCCTCAGAATGTGAAGCAACTCCGTAGTTTTCTCGGTCTCGCAAGTTATTGCCGAAGATTCGTTGAAAACTTTTCTAAGATCGCGAAGCCTCTCTCTAATCTTCTTCAGAAGCACGTCAAGTACGTTTGGTCTCCGGAGTGTGATATTGCTTTCAACACTTTGAAAAAGAAATTGATCACTGCTCCAGTTCTGACTCCGCCTGATGAATCCAAGCCGTACGAGGTCTTTTGTGATGCCTCTCTCCAAGGTCTTGGCGCAATTTTGATGCAAGAGAAGAAAGTTGTTGCTTATACATCTCGCCAGTTGAAGCCTAATGAGAAGAACTACCCCACTCATGATCTCGAGTTGGCGGCAGTTGTGCATGCTCTTTTGACTTGGAGACATCTTCTATTGGGAAGAAAAGTGGACACTTTCACTGATCACAAGAGTCTCAAGTACATCTTCACTCAGCCTAATCTCAACCTCAGGCAAACTCGATGGGTCGAAATGATTCAAGAGTATAATCCGAGTATTGAGTATACTCCAGGCAAGGCCAATGTGATTGTTGACGCTTTGAGCAGGAAGGCTTACTGCAACAGTTTGATTCTTAAGCCTTATCAACCCGAGCTTTGTGAAGCTTTCCGCAAACTTAATCTGCAAGTTGTTCCTCAAGGTTTCCTCGCCAACCTTCAAGTCTCTCCTACCTTGGAAGACCAGATTCGCCAAGCCCAGCTTATTGATGCTATGGTGAAAAAGGTGAAGATTGGGATTGCTAAGAGTCAGTCCAAGTACAAGTGCTACCGCCTTGATGACAAGGACACTCTCTTCTTCGAGGATCGTATTGTTGTGCCCAAAGGTGACCTCCGTAAAGTGATCATGAACGAGGCTCACAATTCTCTCCTCTCCATCCACCCTGGGAGTACGAAGATGTATCATGATCTCAAGCAAGCTTATTGGTGGACTCGAATGAAGCGCGAGATCGCTCAATTCGTGAATGAATGTGAAGTCTGCAGAAGAGTGAAGGCAGAACACCAAAGGCCAGCTGGTCTCCTCCAACCTCTTGCCATTCCAGAATGGAAGTTTGACCACATTGAAATGGACTTCGTGACTGGGTTTCCAAAGTCCAAGCGTGGCAATGATGCTATATTTGTTGTCATCGACAAGCTCACCAAAGTGGCTCACTTTCTGCCTATCAAAGAGTCGATCACTGCAACTCAATTGACGGAACTCTATACCTCTCGCATTGTCTCTCTGCACGGTATTCCTCAAGTGATATCTTCAGACCGTGGCAGCATCTTTACCTCGAAGTTTTGGGATTCTTTTCAGAAGGCCGTGGGCACCAACATCCGCTTCAGCACTGCTTTCCATCCTCAAACAAGCGGTCAAGTCGAGCGTGTCAACCAGATTCTTGAAGATATGCTCAGGGCTTGTGTGATCTCCTTCGGCATGAAATGGGAGGATTGTCTTCCTTATGCTGAATTCTCCTACAACAATAGTTTTCAAGCAAGTTCGGGCAAGGCCCCATTTGAAATTCTGTATGGCAGGAAGTGCCGTGCCCCTCTCAACTGGTCTGAAACCGGTGAACGTCAGCTTTTGGGTAATGACTTAATCACAGAAGCAGAAGAAATGTGAAAGTCATTCGTGATAACCTCAAAGTAGTCCAATCCCGCCAGAAGAGCTACTATGATAGTAAGCACTGTGATTTGGCTTTCGAGATCGAAGATCTTGTTTACCTCCATGTCTCTCCTATGAAAGGTACTCGTCGCTTCGGTATCAAAGGGAAGCTTGCCACTAGATACGTGGGACCTTTCAAGATTGTCAGCAACAGAGGCGACCTCGCCTATCAACTCGAGCTTCCTTCAAACTTTGCAAATGTTCATGACGTGTTCCATGTCTCTCAGCTTCAAAAGTGCTTCAAGACTCCTGACCGCACCATCAACTTCAAGGACATTGAGCTCCAAGAAGATCTCTCTTATCGTGAGCACCCAGTTGCTATTCTTGAAGAGACTGAACGCAAGACTCGCAACAAGTCAATCAAATTTCTCAAAGTCAAGTGGTCACACCATTCCGACCATGAAGCTACCTGGGAACGCGAGGATCACCTCCGTTCTGAGTACCCGGAATTCTTTCAGTCCTAGATCTCGAGACGAGATCCTTTCGTAGTGGTGGAGTGTTGTAACGCCCCAGATATAACTTGCCCAATTTGTACTCCAACTCTTGCCGTTTCCGACGTTAAGTTATATTTATTTCCTGGGTTTGGGTTTTTGCCTCCGTGTGTTGTTGTCGTTGTCATGCATCTCATATCATGTCATCATGTGCCTTGCATTTGCATACGTGTTCATCTCATGCATTCGAGCATTTTTCCCTGTTGTCCGTTTTGCATTCCGGCGCTCCGTTCTCCTCCGGTGGCCATTTCTAGCTTTCTTTCGTGTGTGGGGATTAAACATTTCCGGATTGGACCGAGACTTGCCAAGCGGCCTTGGTTTACTACCGGTAGACCGCCTGTCAAGTTTCGTATCATTTGGGCTTCGTTTCATACTTCAACGGTTAACCGAGGGACCGAAAAGGCCTCGTGTGTGTTGCAGCCCAACACCCCTCCAATTTGGCCCAAAACTCACCAAACTCTGCTCCATGTCCTAGAGCGTTCGATCACGATCGCGTGGCTGAAAACCGCACCTCATTTGGACTCTCCTAGCTCCACTTATGCCTATAAATACACCCCTCCGTTTTCGGATCTCTCCTCTCCCCGAAACCCTCTCCGCCGCCCCCGGACAACGTCCGCGCGAGCCGGACGTGTCCGGATCCCGCCGCCTCCAACCGCTCGCCGCCACGTGGCAAGTGGGAGGCCCACTTCGCCGCCGCCCGCCGCAGCCCGCGAGGGCCCAAGGCCGGCCCTCCCCTTCGCCGACCGGGCCCGAG
>NC_041390.1:75063392-75065698 GCF_002162155.2 Triticum dicoccoides | reverse complement strand
TCGGACCGCCTCGCGCCGCGGCTCGCCTCCGCCTGACCTCCTCGCTTGCCGCACCGCCGCTCCGGCCGCCGCCCGCGCCCGGCCCCGCCGTCCTCCTCCGACCCCTCCAACTCCGGCCGCCGTCGTCCTCAACGCCGGCCAACCTCGGAATCCGTGCCGGTGAACAGTGCCAGATCCAGATCTAAAACCCGACGGTTGACTTTTCCCTCCAAACCCTAATTTTTTATGCCTACTTTGACCGGCCGTATCTCCGCATCCGTAGCTCCGATTTGGGCATATAGTATATCAAAATGTTCGCCTCGACGAGTACATCATTTCATTCCATTGCATAATTTTCATTTGAGCTCATCTTGATGCCCGAAATGCTGTTAGAAGGAGGCTTCATGAGTTAATTGCCAGATCTGCTAGTTCATCTTAGACTTTTGTCATTTTTGCCATGATTATTGTGTGCATGCTATGCCTGTGAGTCCTTCATATGTTTTGTTAAGGATTTTGTCTTCTTTCCAGAGATGCAACCCATGCATTTTTAGGATGTGTGTGGTGACTTGTGCAAGCTTGCAAAGTGAGGCACCCGGTAAATCTGTTTTCAGGGACTTAGTAGTTTTCACTAAGTCTGGGATTATTTAGTTCATGATGCCACATATTCAGCTTGTTTCCTAGTGATCCGTGCCTCTTTTGAGGATGATCAGTAAAGGAGTTCTGTTACTCTTGTTATTCTCTATCTATCCATGTCTTTGTTTGCAATTATGGAGCACCCTAGCTTGAGTCAATCGAGCTCTACTTTTGCTTCGTTGTGAATCTGGGCAGATCGTCAACTTGTTTGCGATTTTGCCGATGTTGTTGTAGTTGATCCGTGCATGCTATGCCATTGTTCTTGCCATGTCTAGCTTGCATTTTGTGCCTTCTTAATGGATGTATGCTTGCCTTGCCATGACTTGCACCGTGGTGAGTGCATCGAGCTCGTTTACGTGCCTTCGTGAGTTATATTTCAGCATGTCTCAGTTTTCACTAAGTCTGAAAACTGATTGTGTTTTAGTTATGTTCGTGTGCCCGTTAGTATATTTTGTGAACCCTTTTGGCCCCAGGTCACTTTGGGTCCTTTGTTAAGCTTGTTGAGTAGCTCCATGCCATGTTCTTACTTGTCTTAATCAGATCATGTTTCATGTTGTTTTGCTGCTCCGAAGAGGGCTTCGTGATCTGAAATTTCAGACAAGTCTGAAATCAGCTTGGCATTTGCGTTTTTGCCATGCTTGTTTGAACCTCCTAATGGATGAATTGGCCGTAGCTCAATGCTAGACTTTTGTTAAGCATCTTGTGTGCATCCCTGCCTTGTATTTTCTTGTCATGTTTGGTGGCTGTAGCATGTTCATTTCATTGCATTTAGATGCCTACTTGCTGTAAATCGCAGACCGCTGTCAATTTTGAATCGCTTGCCATTTCCAGACCGTAACTCCGATTCCGGCGTTCTTTACATCGTTTTCAAGCGATTTCATCTCATCTTTCCAGTGGCACCCTTGGAATTCCAAGTGGAGGCCAGGTTCATGCATTTCCTGTCATATCTTGCATTTTGCATCCCGCGTCGCAGCCCGCATAGCATATCATCATTGCATCATATCGCTTGATCCTTGCACGTGGTTGATTGTGTCCTTGTTGCTTGTTTTTCTTGTTTGGGTAGAGCCGGGAGACGAGTTCGCTAATGAGGAGCCCGTTGAGTTTTCTCTTGAGGATCCAGTCAACTCTGACAACTGTGCAGGCAAGATGATCATACCCTCGAAATCACTACTATCTTTGCTATGCTAGTTTGCTCGCTCTTTTGCTATGCCAATGCTACGATGCCTACCTTTTGCTTGTCAGCCCCACAAATTGCCATGTCAAGCCTCTAACCCACCATTGTCCTAGCAAACCGTTGATTGGCTATGTTACCGCTTTGCTCAGCCCCTCTTATAGCGTTGCTAGTTGCAGGTGAAGATTGGAGGCCATTCCTTGTTGAAACATCTTTTATTTACTTGTTGGGATATCATTATATTGCCATGTTATCTTAATGCACCTATATACTTGGGTAAAGGGTGGAAGGCTCGGCCTCTTGCCTAGTGTTTTGTTCCACTCTTGCTGTCCTAGTTTCCGTCATATCGGTGTTATGTTCCCGGATTTTTGCGTTCCTTACGCGGTTGGGTTATAATGGGAACCCCTTGACTGTCCGCCTTGAATAAAACTCCTCCAGCAGTGCCCAACCTTGGTTTTACCATTTGCCACCTAGCCTTTCCCTTGGGTTTCGCGGACTCAAGGGTCATCTTATTTTACCGCCC
>NC_041390.1:75052068-75063214 GCF_002162155.2 Triticum dicoccoides | reverse complement strand
TACCGTGCGGGGCCGTCCCTCAGCAACTTGGGTTACGTTGGCTCCCTTACGCTTAGCTTATCCGGTGTGCCCTGAGAACGAGATATGTGCAGCTCCTATCGGGATTTGTCGGCACAGCGGGTGGTGTTGCTGGACTTGTTTTACCATTGTCGGAGTTGTCTTGAATTACCGAGATACCGAGTCTGATCGGAACGTCTTGGGAGGAGGTCTATTCCTTCGTTGACTGTGAGAGCTTGTCATGGGCTAAGTTGGGACTCCCCTGCAGGGATTGAACTTTTGAAAGCCGTGCCCGCGGTTATGGGCAGATGGGAATTTGTTAATGTCCGGTTGTAGATAACTTGAACCTTAATTAATTAAAATGAATCAACCGAGTGTGTTACCATGATGGCCTCTTCTCGGCGGAGTCCGGGAAGTGGACACGGTGTTGGAGTAATGTTTGCGCAGGTTGTTCTCTAGCTTCTCGCTCGTGCTTTGCCTCCTCTTCTCGCTCTCTTTTGCGAATAAGATAGCCACCATATATGCTAGTCGCTTGCTGCAGCTCCACATATATATTTGCCTTACCCTTCCTATAAGCTTAAATACTCTTGATCGCGAGGGTGCGAGATTGCTGAGTCCTTGTGGCTCACAGATACTATAACTCCAGATGCAGGTCCAGGTGATTCTGCTCCAGGTGACGAGTACGAGCTCAAGTGGGAGTTCGACGAAGACTCTCAGCGTTACTACGTGTCTTTTCCTGATGATCAGTAGTGGTGCCTAGTTGGGGTTTGATTCGGGGCCTTATCGCATGTTGGGTTCTTTTCTACTTTGGCGCCGTAGTCGGGCCATGAGTGTTTGAATGATGGATGTTATTTATGTACTTTGATGTGACATGGCGAGTGTAAGCCAACTATGTATCTCCCCCTTTTATTATACATTACATGGGATGTTGTGATGATTGCCTAACTTGCGACATTGCTTTCAATGCGGTTATGTCTCTAAGTCGTGCCTCGACACGTGGGAGCTATAGCCGCATCGAGGGCGTGACACATTGCTTCAAGGAAGGAAGAACCTCGCATTGTCTTCCCAGCCAGTATGACAGGCTCGAAGCCTAAGGTCCCCACAGTGGCTTCAGAATTCAAGAAAACTAGAGCAGCTGGAGCCGAAGCCAGAAAGCGCAAGACCAAAGCCACCACTGATGATGCTCCCCGAACCAAGAAAAGGAAAACAAAGAAAAGAGACCGGGTTGCTTCCACAGAGCCCCTTCTTGTCGAGCCAATTTCTGTTGCTCCTCCTGCGTCTGAACATCATGAACGTCGTTTGGTAGTTCATGAGCCTGCTTCCACAGAGGCTCCTAAATTTGAAGAGAATCCAGTTGTTGACCCCACCACAGCTGAAGACATTGGTCCTCACGACAATGTTGAAGATGATGAAGTCAGTCCTCAGATCGAACACAATTTGGTATCATCGCCTGTTCTCATGAACAGAGAACTCATCAGCATTGGTCGTCCATTGACGCCAATTGCTCAGGAATACTCATGGGTTGATCACCCTCAAGAATCCCCTCGTGTTGAAGAAACACCAGTCACTCCCCCACCACAGGTCACCACTCCGGTGATTGACAGTGAAGACTTTGAGGCCCAACCAACTCCATCTCCACAGGTGTCACCAACATTTCGCAGGCTTCGCAAAGGACCAAGGCCACAGGTCACATTTTCAAGTGTTCCAGAAGGAGAAGAGCGTCAATCCGTTTCACGCGAAGTCTTTCCTGAAGCCTCTCCTACTGCGAACATCCCTAAATCTAAAGCCAAAGCATCTGAAGATATTCCGGCTGCATCAGCCGATGAAGAAGAAGAACCACGTGATGAAGAAAGAGTTGCTACACCCCTGTGCAACCCTGAAGGAGAACATGTCTAACCCTCCAGCTCCTGAAGTGGAGGTTACCAATACTGAGGCGGCCACCAACATCAACACTGAAGCCAATGACGTTGTCATGGCTGAAGCTAATGTGGCGCCTGAAGCTAATGTGGTGCCAGATGACGCTGCACCTGAAGCCAATGCCTCTGCTCCTGTACCTCCTCCAAGGCCACACACCATCGAGCAAGCATATGATCGTGGATAACTTGTTACTGTCCACTGGCAATCCTGGTTCCTCCGCCTCCTCCCGGACCTCAGTTTTCCTATCATGTGGAGCACAGGCCTCAGGTCCAGAAGCCAAAGCTAAGGCTACCACAGTTTCTAGGTACTACAACTTCACCAGGATCATTTAATCTGAATGGATTCAAGGCACACAACACATTCTTCAACAGTGCCAAGAAACCCTACACAAGGCCAAGAATCTCTTCAGACCGATTCTGGAGTTATCAGCAGTGAAGCTATTATTCATGCATCTTGTACAATCAGGGACGCATCTTCCCTCACATGCATCTTGACTGTGAAGCCATTGCTGGACTGCCATGCCTTGAAGAAGCCCTTGACTACTTCCATGATGCGGGTCTGCTTAATTTTTTGACTGCAAAGGAACACTGGAATGAAGAACTTATGCTTCAATTCTATGCTACCCTCCACATTTGTGGATACAACAGGGATCCGAAGACTTGGATCCTTGAGTGGATGACAGGAGATGTCCATCATGAAGCTAAAGCTCAAGACATCATTGAGCTCACAGCCCTGCCCACTCCTGGTGAATACTATGAACCAGGTTGTCAACAATACCAGAATGCTTTGTAGAGCATTTTCTAGAAGCCAGAACCCAACATGAGTCAAATGCTGAGCATGATGAAGCCTTTGCCACGTGACGCTGAATACCCAACCGAATTCTTTGTTGAAGACCTAAAGTATCTGCCACGCACCATTTATCCTATCATCAGAAAGACTCTATGGCCTGTCAAAGGACATTCATCTGCAGCGAAGCTTGAAGGAGCAATGAAGACTTTGGTTTTCCATATCTTCAATGGCATAAGCTTCAATGCTCAAGACTTCTTCATCAGGCAGTTGGCTACATCTGGCTCTGACATTTTTGGTCTGAAGTTCTATGCTCCGTGGGTAATGCGCCTTATCAAGCTCCACTCTGCCTTCAACAATCAGCCGTCTGCGCGCAATCATCTTGTATTCTTGCCAGAGGTTGATCTGTCTGTTGAAGCTATTTACCTAGAGCCTGCTAAGGATCCAATCTATCTTCACAACATTGAACGTCAAAGCTTCACCCAACCCATTGAAGGAGTTCAGGCAGTCTCTCGTGTTTATCCCTTGGCTGGTAACACACATGCCCCTCGCGCCCAAACTGACGCCACTGGAAGCACCATTGCCCAAAGGCCTCGGAAGCGATCTCGTGTTCTCAATGACCAAGAGCTTCTCGTCGCGCTACATTAGAAATAGGATAAGCATCATGACTGGCTTAAGCGTCAGATGCAAAGCCTCTTGGTGGACGTCAATCGCATTCGCAATCTTTCCACCAAGAATGCCTTTGTCACACATGAAACCTGACGGAGGTCTTGGAAGAGTTTGACTTTGCTCACTGCTGAAGAAGATCTTCAAGACGATGGCTTCACAGAAAGATTCAAGTTTGACTCCACTCCTCCAAGGAATGCTCACTTGTGTCGGACTCCCTCCCTTGAAGACTCTGACTATTCTTCCTCAGCTGCCACGGTGAATGCCAGAGTTATCGATGATCAAGATGATGCCACTTCACCACCTCCACCTTCAGCGCTTCTCGACAATGCACCAAGTTCTTCTGCACCACCGGACCTCAATGACGACCCTGCTGCTTCGCCTCCACCTCATGGGAATGACTAGAAGCTCTATGTCTTCAAACCTTTTTGGTCATTACTGACAAAAGGGGGAGAAGCATATGAGTTGATAGTCTTCAAGCGGGTCCATATGGGTGGTTGCTTTACTTTTTGCTACTTTTGCCAAGTGCTTACAACTCTTGCTTTTGAAACATTTGGTTCGTTTTGAGTTGTAACACTTAAACTTGATGGTCGTCTGCTACCTTTTTCGACACTATGTGATGCGATGATAAATTCTGCATGTGCGACGATAAATTCCGCACGAAGTCATTTTGCAGATGTCCATTTTCCATTATGCATGTCATTATCTTCATTATATCATTTCGTGCATGATGAATTGTCTTCATAAGTAGAAGAGGAGCTCCGCAAGTACAACCTGCCATGTGCATTTGCATTCAAAAGTAAAATACTTATATGCACATCTTCAGGGGGAGCCTTTCTGCTACTTATGAAGACAATACTTAAATCCTTTACAATTTCACATATTTCTATTCCCTTTGAAAACTTCAACCATTTTGTCATCAATCACCAAAAAGGGGGAGATTGTAAGTGCATCTAGTGCCACCCCTAGTTGGTTTTGGAGTATTGATGACAAACCTGGTTGAGGGATTAATGTGTTTGTGAGAATTGCAGGATAACACAGGTAGAAATCCCTCATCAATTCGGTTTCCTACCGGAGATGACCCCTAAAAATGTATGAAGACATTGAAGTCAAAGGTGGTATGTGAAGACATTGACATTGAAGACTATGACAAGAGAAGACATCGCGTGAAGACTATGGAGCGCGAAGACTTAGTTGTTTCGTCGTTCTTTTTCTTCTTTGTTGAGTCATAGGAACCACCATACTGTTAAGTGGGGTCCAAGTGAACCAGTCAGAATGACTGAAGTGATGCTTAACCAAAATCCTATGTCGTCGAGCAAAGACAATGAGAGCAAATCTTATCCAGAGCTGGATGAGTCAGCTTTACTTGTAGCCCAAGTAAAGTTGCCACGTGTGTTTAAAATCTGACCGTTGGAACACGTATTAGTTCCTTAGTGACCAGGGTCATTTCGGACAAATCAGGTCGGGTTGACTAGTGGCTATAAATAGCCCACCCCTACACCTTAAATTGGTTGGCTGCTCAGAGTTAGTGCACGGCTTTTGTCATTTGAGAGCAACCCACCTCGAGGCCTTTGAGAGAGAAATCCTTGTGAGGACAAAGCACTAAACACCCAGAGCCAAAGAGTGTTAGGCATCACTTAAGTCTTCCTGTTTGTGTGATCTGAAGACTTATTACACTTGAGGACTGTGAATCCTCCAGCCGGTTAGGCATCGCGTTCTGAGCATCCCAGAGTCATTGTGGATCGCCGGTGAACGAAGTCTGTGAAGGTTTGGAAGTCTACCTTGAAGACTTACCAGAGTAATTGGGCGAGGACTGGGTGTCCTTAGCTCAAGGGGAATAAGGTGAAGACGCGGTCTTCTGAGTTGAATCTCAGCCTCCCTAACCAGACGTACAGTTCTCATAACAACTGGAACTGGTCCAACAAATCATTGTCTTCAACGAGCCACTGGTTCTATCCTTCCCATCTCTTTATTTGCAGAATGGTCCTTGTGAAGTCATTGCCTGTTTGCATTATTTATTTGTCTTCACTGTGTGACTGCTTGTTCTGATTGGCTTCATACTATCTTCCATCCTGATCTATACTGCCTAGCTACTATTAGTCTTTGTGCTTTCATTTCATTGAATACTTGACTATGGCTTGCTTAGTGTAGTCTACCTTTCGCTGCATGGTAATAGGTTTATTTCTATCGTTTGTCTTCGAAACTTCCATGTTTTGAAGACTTTCATAAAAATCGCCTATTCACCCCCCCTCTAGTCGATCACTAGCAATTTCATCCACCTCCGGAGTCTCCTTGTCAGTGGCGCTTTCTAATAGAAATGGGAGTACAGGGAATATTTAGTTAAAATAGGGCAATAGAAAAGTGTATTGGTAATTAGAAGTTATTAGGTAGGAATATAGTAAGAAAAGGGAATAGCAATTGGTTGCTTAAATACTACACAATTCATTTGACATTGCTGGGTAAGTCAACATGCAGATAGTTGAAAAGAAAACTTACTTCGAACAAAGTCTAGACGGATGATTTTGTCCGGAAGTTAGCATATATCTCATGACCAGGCCCTTTTATGTGCAGTGCAATTTTAGTGCCAGCTTTCAGTACATAACACTTTGCAATTTCTTTCCAAAAGCCAGTGCCAAAATAGGAGTCACCACCTTCATCAAGTCTTACAGTAGCAACGATTATAAATCCATGGTTTGTGTGCAGTATGACATCCGTGGAGCCTTCATCTATGTAAAGGGAAAAATTGTGCACTACATAATATGTTGCATAGCAAGGGATGGTCTCCAGAAAATGGTAGGATTGTTAAAGAGAATATGGTAACATGCAAATATGGGCCCAATTGAAAGAACTGTACAACAGTTGAAATCAAAGGACAAAAATCTAAAATTAAACAAATAGGGTAAACATGATGTCATGGAAATATGAGAGTAATCAAAAGAACAATACATCATTAATTTACCTAATATAGAAAGAAGAGGGGAAAATCCCCTTTGACGTATATGATGCGTGTGGCACCTTTTATCCAAATGTAGCAATATTTAGAATATGTTCAGGAAAGTAGGCCATGCCAACCTATTTAGGGTGAGATTGAACATACCGCATGCCTCCTCAAGTTATCTGGTACGGTGAGATGGAATCTCTGGCGGAGGTCACAAAGTATTGAAGTGTTGGCGCACTGTACATTCTATGAATGAAAGAAAACCCTCAAATCAGCTCGAATAAAAATGAATTCATAGAGATTTCCACCGGGTGATTAAAGGAGGCAGATGAACAAGGATAAGAGATGAGATAATATCTCATTAAATTATTTACCTTCTCGACCATGAGAAAGAACTCTCAGTACGGCAGATTCTCCAACCGAGCGGAGTTGGGTCGACCACGAGCAGCGGCGAGAAAGTTGATGGCGATAGGTGGCAGCAAGCGGAAGTGGTGAAATGCGGTGGGTTTTGCCGGCAGCCTGGCGGCAGCGGCAGGCGGCGAGCTAAGTGTTTACTACCGGGATAGGCGGCGCCATGGCATAGACACGGAGGAGCTTGTGCAGGTGTGAACGGGGAATGTACCGGAGGGACCGAGGGGGTGGCGGGCGAGATGAGGGTTTTTGTGACGTGGGGATAGTGAGGGTTTTCTTTTTTCTCTTTTGAATTGGGTGGTGGGGATTTTCTGTCCCACAAAGAATTTTGGGGGCGACGGTTTGCTAGAGCGAACCGTCTACGATTGACGGAACAGGCAAAATGAAAGTCATTGCACACGGTTCCAATTTTAGGAACTGTGTGTGATTGACGTACTACCTCCATCCTGGTTTATTAGTCCCCCTTTGTAATTTTTACCAAATTTTGACCAAATATTTAACATACTCAGACATAGATAATAAGCGTACACGTACATAAGCATAGTTCAACCGCATTAAGCATACTCAAGCATACATAGTTTGATCCATCCCACATCTCATCTCACATGCGGCCGACACGATCCTGAAGCTTCTCCAGGTACTCGGTGTACGCGCCGTGCGCCACCCTGTGAGAATACTTCTGCTTGAAGGAGCCAACGGCCCGTCCTCTTGCATGCGCCAGAACACTTAGATACGCGTCATGAAAGTTTTGGTTGCAAAATGGGCATCCATAGCCGCCGTTCGAGGTCCTAATACGCCTGTTATGCATTCCCGCATAAGGCTCCCTCAGGATTTGCCTATTGTACCTCCTCTGGACATCTTCATTCTCTTTGTCCACATCGTCAGACATCACCTATACAAATAGTAAAACAAATTTGGCATCAAATCAATGATTACATGCCATGAAGTAGGATTAGGAATTTATGGCTATTTATTTATACATATCTAGAGATTATGGTTCGATTTTTAAGCACAGTCGTCTATGTATAGACCAATCTTGAAAAAAATAATGGCACAAACATATGTAGGTCATTCAAAATCAATTGTAAAGCCCTGGCTAGGAATTATTAGCACAAACACTAACCCTAGTCGGATTACTAGCAGAAATCACTTGCACAGATGAAACAACTAATCACTTATCACCTGTACCATTCAAACAATAAATACACAACATGGATCTAATGAAACTTACTCAGATCTCATGGATTAGGAGAACATAACCATAGGATTTCTATTCCAAAAAGGGGGAGGTAGGAGTAACCAGAGAAACCCTATGATCTATTTGACACATAAATGGGTATAGATGACTAACCAGCTGTTCATCATTGTCGGAGTCATCGCCGGAATGGTCGTCGGAGTCATCGCCAGAGTGGTCGTCGGAGTCGTCGCCGGAGTGGAACTCCACCTCTGGCTGTGGAAGCTCGACGACGTCAGGGTGCAGCGATAACTCACCGGTGATGACGGCAACATCTATCTCCATATCCACGCCATGCTCCGGTGCTTTAGCAGCCCCGGCGTCGCCACTCCCTCAGATGGGGCGCTTCAGCAGCATCCTCATACACTGACGGCTTTGAGGACTGAGAGCGGCATCGAGGATGCAAGAGGAGAGAGAGGATTGTGTGTGTGTAGCGAGGATGGGGGTGCGGCCACTCACGAACACCATTAATAGGGAGTAGTGGGAGTTGTGGGAGAGAGGCGGACGGTGGTCAAACCGATGGCTCTCCTCTGGTGAGCCTGCACACCGGACTGCTGGCATGCCTACCAAAGTTTCACACAGCTACTCGCACGCCTCCCGATGACACTGTGTAGAGAGCACGCCTCCGTCAATTCACACACCTGCATGCATGCCTCCCTGTCTACCTGCGTGGCGGACTGCTCGCATGTGTCTCGTCAACTCACGCCTGCTCTCACAACACACGGGTCGCGTAGCAGCACGTATATTGTTTCTTTATTTGGATGATTAATGCTGCCGCTTTATTGCGTAACCGAAGGATGGCACATATCCATTGTTGGTCTAACGCTCACGGTTCGAATAAATAATCCGTTTGGGATATTGGTTCCCAACTATTAATAATCTCACGTCTGTAATTAGATAAAGATTACATCAAAACTGGTCTGAAATTTGATAAAAAAAAAGTACAATGCCACTTTGTATTGGTGTCCATATGACAACACGATAAGTTTCATCAACTTCAAATAAGTTTTGGATGTACTAGAATTTAAAAATCAAGATTCTGAATGTTTGAAATTTGTTGCACGGGGAGTAAACAAGCACCCAGTGAGACACATGTGTTTTTGCAATCCATTTCGGGCACTGTCACGTGTGCATGTAGCTCAAATTTGATTTTTGCACATTATACCCGTAGAAAATCAATCAATCAATGTACTAAAATGTCTTAATGATCTCTATGATTTTTTTGAAATTAAAATGTCTCGCCTTTGGTAACATATATGTTCATCGTGGGATAATTAATTTAACATGCATCGTAGTGGCGGTGGATTCACGGTGTGTGTGTGTGGGGGGGTGCTTCTGGGGGTGGCGGGTGGCAAGTAGTACACTATGAGTTGTGGGCCACAGTGTGGGTTAGCCATTTTGTTAGGCAGGCCGGTGCCACATCAGAGTCGTGAAATCATTATTTAAAACATTACACAACCCTTTCATACATAAATGTTTTGGCCACATGCAGTCGATGGTTGTCCTACTAGACACTCAATACTCACGTGTGACGCTTTCTGTGGGCTCGCAAGGTCGTCGTCCATCACTTTGATGAACAGCCGGTAGTGAGGTTAATTTGACCAGCAAGGTAGAATCCTTTTTGTTTGTGTTATGGTGGTATATAGTATGCGTCGAAGAGGTGGGAGGGGACTAGCATATATACTGTACGTACGCGTTCGTGAACAAGTACACCTCACTTAGTGTCAGGACTTTTTGGTTTCCAAGGCACGTGCCACATCAAAATTGTGAAATTGGCTATTCAAACATCACACAACACCTTTTTGGGCCACATGCATACCCTAGCTAGGACACTCATGTATGACGCTTCCATCTGTGGGCCCACGAGGCCATCGTCGATGCATGCATGCATCACTTTGACCTACATCGGGAGAGGTTAATTAATTTCACCATCGATGAGGATTCTTTTGGGTTGTACATATATTACGACAGGAGCATATATATAGTATACAGTGAAGAGGGGGGAAGGGGACCATCATATGTAGTACGCTTGATGAACCTTGCTCTGTGTGGGTGCATGGTTTACGGTTTTTGAGGCATGTGGCACATCAAAGTTGTGCATTTTGGGTAATCAACATATATATGTTTGGCCCACATGCAAAGCGGCGGTGGTTGTCCTCTCGCACCCACTTAAGCGGTTATCAGTGATATCGATGTTTTCCATCTGTGGGCCCGCTTGGTCCATCACTACTTTTTGCCTGACAACAAGAGATGTTAATTTGACTTAGGAGGGGATTATTATTTTTGCTCTGGGATGACATGCATGATACAATTTGAGCACACACACATGCATGTGTATGCATGAATCCCTCCCATTGAGTCGAAGTGGCTAGTACAACGACACATCATGAACCGATTTCGTTCTATGTGGGGAGCTAGTGTATGATTTTTGATGCACGCGCCACATCAATGTTGTGTATTCAAACATGCATGCACACATCACCTCCATACATATGCATGTAGTGGTTGCCTTCGAACGGTACACTCCCTCGCATGGTTATCGGTGACAAGCCTATATATTCGTGGGCCCGCGTGGACATCCATGATCACCTAGACCAACAACAAGATAGGTTACCATGGCGGATTCTTCATTTGGTTTGTTTTATCGTAGTATAGGTCGTGGTGAGATTCAGACCTTAAGTTTGAGCGCATATACTATGCATGCATGCATGAATCCCCGTCGTTGGCTTGAAGTGTGGTGTAACATACATATGCATCGTCAACCTAACCCTCACTCAGTGTGGGGATTTCTAGTTCAAAATCACGGTGCCACATCAAAGTTGTTCCATTGTTACTCAAAAACACACATCTCCATACATATGTTTGGGCCACATGCATGCAGTGGTTGTCTTCGGGGACTAGCTACTTGCATGATTATTGGCGAGCTAGCCCATCTCCGGGGTCGCATGGACGGACATCACTTTGACCAACAACAAGAGAGAGGTTGTATGACCAAGGTGGATTATTCTTGGTCCGTTTTACGATCCATCTTGGTGAGATATGCCTCTCTGGCCCGCCGACTGAAAGTGTGCGTCTGGGGGGGGTTGCTTCTTCGCACTTTGCTAGGTGAACCTCGGTTGGGGGGCATGCATTCACAACTTAGGATTCCCTTCGGGGCGACACAAGGGGTGAGGTGTGGGGGGCTTGCTAGCTACTTC
>NC_041390.1:75021959-75051705 GCF_002162155.2 Triticum dicoccoides | reverse complement strand
CATAGCTTAGGATTCCCTTCGTGCCGACACAAGGGAGGGGGTCTGCTAGCTACTTCGCACTTTGCTAGGTGAATGAACCTAGGTTGGGGGGCATGCATTCATAGATTAGGATTCCCTTCGTGCCGACACGAGGGAGGAGGGGGCTGCTAGCTACTTTGCACTTTCCTAGGCAAACCTCGGTTTGGGGGGAGGGGCATGCATTCATAGCGTAGGATTCCCAATTCGTGCCGATACGAGGGGGGTGGGGGCAAGCAATACCGTGGGCTTTGCAAGAGAGGTGCCACATCGAGGTTGCATTTGGTTTTGGAAAATCAAACCCCCCTTTTGATACATAAATTTGGTCCACATGCAAGTGTGTTCGTGTTCTGACCCTCTCCCATGTCATTTTCGCCAAATTTATGAACATTAGACAAGTCGGATGACTCAACAGACATGGTTCACTCAAACTAACCATGTGACATGCCGGTGCCCCTGTCACACACACATCCACACAGTACATTGGGCTCCATGAGGCTCCCCCTCTCTCAAAAATATTTGCCCGTCTCGAGGGTTTTTCTGTTTCATAACACACACGGTTGTTATCTCCGAACCGTATGGGATGTTTCTTGTTCCCAATCCTGCCTGTGTCCCTAGAAAATATCTACGTGCCTCAAGGGTTTTTTCTGTTTCATAACACATGGTTGTTATCTCCGGACCGTGTGTGATGTTTCTTGTTCCCAATCCCTCCTGCATCCCTAGAAATTATCTACCCGCCTCGAGGGTTTTTCTTTTTCATAACACACGGTTGTTATCTCCGGACCATGTGCGATGAACTATCATCAAAATTTTCAATAGCCCGGCATTTCACTCCCGCGTTTGACTCCCGTGTTGTAAAATTTTCAGTACCCGCGTCATTTCCTCAAACACCCCCCTCCACACACACACAATCAAAACACACAAACACACACACACACGCGTGCACGCACACACCAAAACCTACTCGGGCGTGCGCGCACACACACACCCTCCCTCGCTCGAAACCCTAGCAAGGTCCCTGCCGCAAGGCCTCCATTGTCAACATCTGCCGGTTAGCCCGTGTAGCTTACCCACCGATCTCCATACCTAGGCTGCCCTGAGTTTCTTAGATGACGCCTGCCAAATGCCCCCTTTCCCACCGATCCCCATCCCCATCCCCCACTCCAGAGCATCGTAGCCTAAGCCCGGCTACGCTTCCCATGGAGCTGGAGGAGTGACTGGCCCAAAAGAGGTGTATAGCGGTCTCTTAGCCCAGCGTCGCCGAGGAAGCTGACGATCATTACTGGCGGCAGGCACTCAAGCAGCGGGCTAGAGTATGCGGTCATGTCTCAGCTGCCAGCTACGACATCGAGCTCATCGACAGCGATGGCATGAGGCCGGATATGTCACAGGTTAAGTGGCCCACCCCCAACCCCTCGAGTTCAACCACCGTCGATCTCATCCATGTCCCCGCCACTGATCTCCTCTAGCTCGTTGTTAGCAATTTTCCATTCTACATTGCCATCGAGCCCCTTTTGTCATTTCTGAATGACATGTTCTGCAACGTTGGCTTGGGATCCACAGCTTCCAAGTCAGACCTCATCGACGGCGACCACGAGGAGAGCACCCTCTCCGGCTCTTCCAAGAGGAAAGAGCCCATCTGCTCTTCCAAGGGGAAAGCCTCCGTCTGCGACATCAGGGAGGGCACCCTACAACTGTGCTCTTCCAAGGGGGAGGAGCCCATCTGCGACAACATGGAGCGCATCTAGGGCCCATTCTCTTCCCACGGGAACGAACCCATCTGTGACAAGTGAGGAAACCCATGATTTGTTTTGACGTGCCTCTTCACAGGGGGAAACCCATGATTTGTTTTGTCGAGTCCCTTTTGTAGTGTAGTGAGAATATGTCCAGTTTTAATTGCTATATCTGATTGTTTGAAGTATGCCTTGTTTATTTCAGTTGTTCACAATGTGATGCTCTATATGTGCAATTATTTACTATGCAGCACATTTCATCAATCTAGTTTTAAACATACTGATAGGAATGCATATATTTTCTTGCAGTTAAGCCTGTCATAGCTAGCATATGCCTCTTTTAAAGTTTTTGATTGTTCGGTTGTTTGTAGTTAGCATATGTCCAGTTTCAAATGCTATCTTTGGTTGTATGTAGTATGCCTTGTTTATTCTAGTTATTCACAACGTGATGTTCTATATGTGCAAGTACAAACTGTGCAGTTCAATTTCATCAGTACCAGTTTCAACAATACCACTATAAATGACTACATTTGGTTGCTGCATCTTGTAGTTAACACGCCTTTCCATTTTTATCTAACAATAACCAGTGTACTGATGTCTACTACACAACCTTTTATTTTAGACATTGTTGGGCCTCCAAGTGCAGAGGTTTGTAGGATGGTAGCAAATTTATGTCAAGTGGTTGACCTAAGGTTTATCAATCCATGGGAGGCGTATGATGAAGATGGTCTCTCTCAAGCAACCCTGCAACCAAATAACAAAGACTCTCTTGTGTCCCCAACACACCCAATACAATGGTAAATTGTATAGGTGCACTAGTTCGGCGAAGAGATGGTGATACAAGTGCAATATGGATGGTAGATATATGTTTTTGTAATCTGAAAAAATGAAAACAGCAAGGTAACTAATGATAAAAGTGAGCGAAACCGGTATTGCAATGCTAGGAAACAAGGCCCAGGGTTCATACTTTCACTAGTGCAAGTTCTCTCAACAATAATAACATAATTGGATCATATAACTACCCCTCAACATGCAACAAAGAGTCACTCCAAAGTCACTAATAGCAGAGAACAAACGAAGAGATTATTGTAGGGTACGAAACCACCTCAAAGTTATTCTTTCCGATCGATCTATTCAAGAGTCCATAGTAAAATAACATGAAGCTATTCTTTCCATTCGATCTATCATAGAGTTCGTACTAGAATAACATCTACAGACACAAATCAACCAAAACCCTAATGTCACCTACATACTCCAATGTCACCTCAAGTATCCGTGGGTATGATTATACGATATGCATCACACAATCGTAGATTCATCTATTCAACCAACACAAAGAACTTCAAAGAGTGCCCCAAAGTTTCTACTGGAGAGTCAAGACGAAAACGTGTGCCAACCCCTATGCATAAGTTCACGAGGTCACGGAACTCGCAAGCTGATCACCAAAACATACATCAAGTGGATCACATGAATATCTCATTGTCACCACAGATAAGCACATGCAAGACATACATCAAGTGTTCTCAAATCCATAACGACTCAGTCCGATAAGATAACTTCAAAGTGAAAACTCAATCCATCACAAGGGAGTAGAGGGGGAGAAACATCATAAGATCCAACTATAATAGCAAAGCTTGCGATACATCAAGATCGTACCACCTCAAGAACACGAGAGAGAGAGAGAGAGATCAAACACAGAGCTACTCGTAATACCCTCAACCCCGAGGGTGAACTACTCCCTCCTCGTCATGGAGAGAACCGGGATGATGAAGATGGACACCGGAGAGGGATTCCCCCCTCCGGCATGGTACCGGAATGGGTCTAGATTGGTTTTCGGTGGCTACAAAGGCTTGCGGTGGCGGAACTCCCGATCTAGGTTTCTTTCTAGAAGTTTTGGTATATATAAGAGGTGTTAGAGTCGGCAACAAGTCAGGGGGTCCCCGAGGCGGCCACGAGATAGGGGGCGCGCCCAGGGGGGTAGGGCGCGCCCCCACCCTCGTGGTGGCCTTGGGACTCCTCTAGTCCATCTCCGGTACTCCGTTGGCTTCTTCTGGTCCAAAAACAATCTCCGTGAAATTTCAGGTCAATTGGACTCCGTTTCATTTTCCTTTTCTACGATACTGAAAAGCAAGGAAAAACATAAACTGGCACTAGGCTCTAGGTTAATAGGTTAGTCTCAAAAATCATATAAAATAGCATATAAACCATCCTAGATGGATAATATAATAGCATGGAACAATAAAAAATTATAGATACGTTGGAGACGTATCAAGCATCCCAAAGCTTAATTCCTGCTCGACCTCGAGTAGGTAAATTATAAAAACAGAATTTTTGATGTGGAATGCTACTTGTCGGTGTCAAAACCGGTGGATCTCGGGTAGGGGGTCCCGAACTGTGCGTCTAGGAAGATGGTAACGGGAGGCAGGGGACACGATGTTTACCCAGGTTCGGGCCCTCTTGATGGAGGTAATACCCTACATCCTGCTTGATTGTTCTTGATAATATGAGTAGTACAAGAGTTGATCTTCCACGAGATCAGAGAGGCTAAACCCTAGAAGCTAGCCTATGGTATGATTGTTGTTGTTGGTCCTACGGACTAAACCCTCCGGTTTATATAGACACCGGAGGGGGCTAGGGTTACACAGAGTCGGTTACAAGGAAGGAGATCTACATATCCGTACTGCCAAGCTTGCCCTCCATGCTAAGGAGAGTCCCATCCGGACATGGGACGAAGTCTTCAATCTTGTATCTTCATAGTCCAACAGTCCGGCCAAAGGATATAATCTGGTTGTCCGGATACCCCCTAATCCAGGACTCCCTCAGTAGCCCCTGAACCAGGCTTCAATGACGATGAGTCCGGTGCGCAGATGTCTTCGGCATTGCAAGGCGGGTTCCTCCTCTAAATACTTCATAGAAGATTTTGAACACGAGGATCGTGTCCGGCTCTGCAAAACAAGTTCCACATACATCCATAGAGAGAATAATATTTCCATAAATCTAATTTGCTGATGTACCCCGTAGTGTGACATCACACCACAACCAGGTCTTTATTCGAATCATTTTTCATAACTGATCTTAGCGTGTTTCACGAGGCGGTTTCCTTGGCACGTCTTGTCGAAGCAGAGATCATGTCCCCTTTATTGCGGGATTCTCATCAATACGGACGTGGGTAACCCAACCGTGCCTATTGGTAGGACTCCAAGATCTTAGGCAAGTCCCAAACGGCCACGAGGAGGACGCTTGATATTCACCCTCTTTATAAAGGGGACAAGGTTTTTTTCTTTTTTTCCTGTCGTGCTCAATCAAATCCTTCCCCCGCCTCGAGTTCTAACACCCAAAACTCAGGTCAGGTGCTTTGGACCTTCAACTATGTTCGGGTCCAACCTTCAAGGTCGGTGGATGCCTTCCTCCGTCACGGAGGAGGACATCAAGAGGTTGCGAGAGGCCAGATATCCGACCACCGAAATTTTGCATCGGCTTCCCGCCGGAGGGCAGGTCGTCCCTACTCCCGAACCCTACGAGAGCGTCGTGTTTGTCTCCCACTTCCTCTGAGGACTAGGCCTCGCTCTGGATCCCTTTGTTAGGGGTGTTATGTTCTATTATGGGCTAGATTTTCACGATCTGGCCCCATATTCCCTTCTTCACATCTCGACATTTATTGTCGTATGTGAGGCCTTCCTCCTTATTACCCCTCACTTCGGCCTGTGGCTCAAGACCTTTGATGTGAAGCCAAAGATGATCGAGGGGCAGCACGCAGCGTGCAGAGGCGCTTTAATAAGCAAAATCGCTGACGCTCCATGGCCTGAGGGTTGCTTCCCAGAGGTGTCCGGATTGTGGCAGCAGGAGTGGTTCTACATCACAGCTCCCTGAAGTGCCAAGTGGGTAGCTGCCCCCACCTTTCGCTCAGGCCCCCCACCACAACTGATGTCATGGATCAGCAGGGCGCTGAGCTGGGGTCCAGCCAAGGACGTGCCAATACTACAAAGCCGTATTCGAGATCTCTTTGAGAGAGATTTCAGTCTGGTTATGGTAATGCAAGTTATGGAATTCAACCTGGAAGGACCGCGAGCTATTCAACATTTCCTCGGCATGAAGCACGAAGAGATGTACAAATTGTTCTTCGGACCACAAATAATGTGTCCGGACATCACCGAGGATGCAGGTCTGAGCTGCAATTGCCCGGATACCCAAGTAAGTAGCCCTGCATCCGAACATGTTGTCCGTTTGTTTATAGAAACGTTGCCCAAAAAGCCGCTCTTTGTCCAGGATTGGATAGCGAAGGCAAAGTTGATCAGGTGTCCGGCCCCCCTCCCTGAGACCTCACCAAATCCTGTGCTAACCAGGATGCTGGAGATCGCGCCTTATCAAGCGCCCTCAGGAGAGGGTAAAGGGGGGAACAAGGAGGCTAGCGCCTCCGCGAAGGAGGTTAGCCGGGGAGGAGGAATTGAAACTTCCTCTCCCCAGGGAAGGAAGAGAACTGCCTCTGAGGACCCAGAGACAATGGTCTCCAAACGGGGGAAGAGAACTCCGCCGGAGGGTCCTGCCCTGGGCGATACCCTGGCCGCACTATGCCCTCAAGGGGACCAGCCCTCCACCGAGCTGTAAGTAAAATGGTACTAAATAATGAAAATATCTCGCTTTACTTCTGAGGAAAATAATCGAAGCATTTATCTTGCAGTTCGGATCTTAGCCCTTCTCAGCAGAGCTCGTCTTCAGGGGATCTTCTTCCAGAGATGATGGAGAGCGAAACGCCCCCCCCCTGCCACACCGTTTCACGAGGCGGGAGACCCCGAGGTGTCATCGCGGAGGGTTTCTGCTGATCCGGCAAGGCCAGAAGGTAATCCTATGGCCACCCGAAGTCCTTAGAATCTGGCTCTCGAAGAGAGCAATCAAAAGAGTCTGGCACCGTCTAGTGTGCGGTCGGACGTGCTGAGGGATCTGCTGGAGCAAGCGGCTATCTTAGAAGAGCACCGCACGTTGATGGGTACGCTGATTGAAAAGATTTCGTCCGCCGAAAGCGGGTTGCATGAAGCCTTTATGAGTCTACTGACGGGTTTTGAGGTACACGAAATGATGTACATTTTTGACAGTACCGCACATTTTTAGATGTGCCCTGTGTAGATAGTAGCCCCTGAGACTCTGGTTGTCATCGAAAACGGCGGCAAACAGAGGATCATAGTCCTACTTAATAACCAGACCTCCTTTATGTGCAGCTGGTTGAAGCTCCGGTGGCTAGCCGGACTGATGGGTTTGCCGAACTAAGGCGGCAACTGGATGCGGCAGATGCCAACATCGTGCTTGCTAACAAGCGGCTTGACGAGGCACACGATAGGTGATTTTTCTGGTGATTGTCACATAATAAGAGCAGCATGATGCAAGTATCTTTAATATGTTGTGACTGCAGATGGAGCTGCCACCGTGGAGACCCTTCAGGCGGAGCAAGCAAGGAGTAGCAATGCGGCCGCTTTGAAGGCGGCCGAAGAGTTAAGGGCCGAACAGGCTGCGCATTGCGAGAGCAAAGAAAAAATAGCCAAGATAGTTGTAGAGTTAAAAGACGCTGCTGACCGTTACTAGCTTCTTGAAGAAGAAAACCGGGCGAAGGCGACGGACCTGGAAAAGGCCCGGGTGGCTGCCAAGGAAGCCCGCTCCAAAATTAGAGCGACGAAGGAGGAGCTGCATCAAGCTGCGGATATAGTATCTGGGAAGCCCTTCTTGTTGTGGACTAAGTTCGGGGATCCGAAGTGTGCGCCTCTGGACCGACTATGGAGTTCTGCGGACGCCTACGTGGATTTGGCTGCAAGTGCTTCTGATGCGGCTGAGTACTTCAAGGATCAGGAAGATCACGAAGTGGAAAAACTTTTTTGGTCATAGTTTCATGCTCCAGCCCGTCCGCTGCTGTTGAATAAGCAAATGGCCGAGTGGGCCGAGCTCCAAAGATTATCCGGACTTGTCATGAGGTCCGTTGTGGATCATCTGTGGCCGAGAGGGCCAAGGCAGAATAGTTACTTTAGCTTAGTGCAACAATTCCTTGGTGATGTGCCACACATCGATGCTGTAAAGAGGACGGCGTGCATAGAAGGCTCGCGGATGGCCCTTGCCCATGTCAAAACATACTGGGCGGAGATGGATGGCACCACTGTTGCGGCACAGGGTTCGACCATAGGCCGAGTGGCTGGCGAGCACTATTTTGAAGAAGTTCTTGAAGGCGCTCGTTCGATAGAGGCTCAGCGCTCGAAGAATATTATGTTTGAGTGACATGTATTCCCATTGTAAAAACAATGTTTTATTGAGTTTATCAAGGTTGTATTTATACTTTTGCCCGAAAGTACTATGATGCCTCCTGTGCGGTCGTTTATGTATATATGTATATAACCTGAAAGATGGCAGTCGTCGGCTTCAGCCCCCATGCATATAATGCGGGGGTGCTCGCAAAAGACACATGTTCACACTTGATCCAACGTCTTGGTCCATTAAGGAGGTGATAGCGCAGCGAACTAGGCAATCGGACTATAATGCTTTAACACTTTCACTTAGCCAGAGGAGTTTGACAGTGGGGCTACTATATAGCCCCTGGTGGCTCCGCGCACATCTGAATTCGGGGCGCCTACATGCCTGGCCGGGAAACGGCCCTTCGTTAAGGTGGAGGAATCCCGAAGATTCCGCTAGGTCATTGAGTGGTTGACCAGTCTCACGCTATATCATGACAGTCAGTTTTCAGCTTTCTCTACTGAGGTGCTCGTCCGGATGAACCAGGGCACAATCGCAGTAGTTCTCCTGGTGCCGCCTTAACCGATAGAGCAGAACGTAAGGCAACAAAACACAGGAGCCGGGCCAACCCAACATTTGACCAAAGACATGATTCGGAGCCGATGCATATAAGGCCAAACTCGCGACGCCGAAAACTCCCTAAGGTATTCGGTCTTTATGATGTAAACCGGGCTAAACAGTGCCCTTTGTAATAAGCCCCTGGTGTCCTGGTACGTGCAATATTCTGACGTGGCCACATGTCAATACGTCAGCATCCTTCTCGATTCTACTGAGAATCCGGGGGATGTGTATCAACAAGAGATAGTAAAAAGGTTCACGCAGGGTCTTAATCTAAAAAGAATCCTTGGAACGGGACCTGCTGCACGTCTGCGCCTGTGTCTCTGTTGTGCCGTATCCTGGATGGGTGTAGCACGATGGTCATCTGTAAAAGAGAGGAGCTTAGTTGAAAAGTTCTCATGCAAAAAGGTAGGTTATACTAAATAAACCATGTACAGTTCAAGATGAGTAAAGTTGAGCCTAATTGTCACTTGTTTACACGCGTTGAGCCCCTTGTATTGTTATAGGGGTATAGCCATCAAACCTGTATCTATTATATATAGCTGCACCAGACTCGTCTAACCGTGTCCATGGTCTTAACGACCTGTCAAATGCTCTAGTTGGTCAGGCCGTCTAGTGTGCGGCTGCCAAGGCGACCGCACGGTCTTCCGCGTGCAAGGAGCGCTCAATATTTCCATTTACTGTAATGATGCCACGTGGACCGAGCATCTTAAGCATGAGAGAAGCGTAATGCGGTATTGCTTTAAAGCAAGCGAAAGCTTCGCGTTCGAGTAGTGCTTGATAGCCACTTTGGAACAGAGCGATGTGGAAGGTTAAATTTTCACGTGTAACACGTTTACTATTTTGACTTCTGGTGGGAATTTCTTCTGTTCCCCAGTGCTTTGCTTGCGAGGCTCGTCCTCGTCTTCGCTTGGTGTATCCTGCCCCTTGTGTTCGGCGTTGAGCTTGCCGGACTGCTTGAAGACCCAACATTCTCTATGGGTATGATTTGCAGGTTTATCGGGAGTGCTATGGATCTGACATATTTTGTCCAGAATCATGTTTAGGCTGGACAGTTTGTCTCTGTTGCCTTTGGAGGGCAACTTTTGCTAACCTGGCCGAGAGCTTCTGAATCCGGCGTTTACCGCCATGCTCTTCCGGCTGTCTTCTTTATTCTGGCGCTTGTTTTTGTTGCGTCGTGGCTTCCCGTTTCCGTCCCAAACTTCGGATGTACTTGGGTCGCTGGTGCTACATTGGGCTAACCAGTTGTCCTTGCCCGCTCAAAAGAGGGTCATGAGGCTTGTTAATGCTACCATTGTTCTCGGCTTTTCTTGGCCGAGGTGTCTGGCAAGCCATTCTTCTCGAATGCTGTGCTTGAAAGCTGCTAAGGCTTCGGCGTCCGGACAGTCGACTATTTGGTTCTTTTTAGTGAGAAACCTATTCCAAAGCTTTCGGGCTGACTCCCCGGGCTGTTGAGTTATATGACTTAAATCGTCTACATCCGGTGGTCGGACATAGGTCCGTTGAAAATTTGCCTGAAAAGCGTCCTCGAGCTCTTCCCAGCTTCCAATGGAGTTTTCCGGGAGGCTATTAAGCCAGTGCCGAGCTGGCCCTTTGAGCTTGAGGGGTAAGTACTTGATGGCATGGAGATCGTCTCCTCGAGCCATGTGGATATGGAGGATATAGTCCTCAATCCAGACCCCAGGGTCTGTCGTGTCGTCGTACACCTCTATGTTTATGGGCTTGAATCCCTTTGGAAATTCATGGTCCAGCACCTCATCGGTGAAACATAGGGGGTGTGCGGCACCCCTGTATTTGGGTGTACCATGGTGTTCGGATTTTTGTTGTGTTGCATTGCGTGCTGGAGCACGCTTGCTTGGCCCGTAGATGGATCTGGTTGCGCCGTCCTTTTGATGCGAGCCCTCACGTGGATCGTATATTGGCTTGTGTGCGGCGTCGTTTGCCGCTCTATGTTGGCCACGAGGTAGCCTACCCGACCGGATGGCTGTTTTGTTTTTTGATTGCGGGGGATCTAAGGCCTCCTCATCGAATTCAGGTAGCAGCTTTCACTTCGGGTAGCTCTTTGTGTGGCGACTACCGTCGTACTTTGCTACAGTGTTGAGTACTTCACTCCATCTAATTCTGAGTGTGTCTTGTGCAGCCCAGAGCCTTTGCTTCTGCTTTTTCAGACTCCTCGCAGTGGCAACAAGCCTTTGGTGGGTATTCTGTTGCTCCGGGTGCCTGTCCGGTGTGATGTCATCCAGACTGTTATCTTCGCCAGAGTCGGGTTGTTCGGCTTGATTCTCCGTGTTGCCATGGTCGGACGGTGGTTTAATGCCGTGTTTGTCGTCTGCTGGCTCACCCTGCTCTATCGCTGGGTCTGTATGATTGCTATTTCTGCCGAGGCGGGATTTGGAGCGGCGCTTACGCCGCCGCTTTAACTGCTTCTTGAGGAAACAATCCTTCGCTGTGTCCTTTCGTTCATCGTCGTCATTTTCTTTGGGTGTGTCCACCATGTACACATCATATGATGAAGTGGACGTCCAATGCCCTGTGGGTGGTGGCTCCTATTCGTCTCCTGCATCGTCGTCCATACCGTCGATGTCCTCGGGGTCGAAGTCGAGCATGTCGGTCAAATCGTCGACAGTGGCTACTAAGTGGGTGGTGGGTGGGCGGCGAATTTCTTCGTCATCCGCATCCCAATCCTACCGGACATAGTTCGGCCAGGACTCTCGTGACAAGGAGAGAGACTTTAATGAGTTCAGTATGTCGCTGATGGGCAAGTGCTGAAAGATATCCGCGGAAGTGAACTCCATGATCGGCGCCCAGTTGGATTCGATAGGCACGGCCGCAGGCGGTTCGGAGTTCGTGGCCGGGGAAGAATCCAGCAGTTCGGCGTCACGGATCCCGTGAAGGGTTAGGTCGGTATTAGGCTCGATCGCCGCTGAAGATGCGGCCTCCGTGACAGGGTCTATCCACCCGTCCTTGGATGGCGCAACTGGCTCCGAATTGAGGGTCAGAGCGGTCGCCGGTGCGATCTCCCGAACACTGTCCGATGGTAGACCTAAATCATACTCATCGTGACCGTGCGGCGCACTCGGCAAGGGCTCGAATCCGTCGAAGATCAAGTCTCCGTGGATGTCGGCCGTGTTGTTTATACTTCCAAACTTGACCTGGTGGCCAGGGGCGTAACTCTCGATCTGCTCCAGATGGCCAAGTGAGTTGGCCCACAGTGCGGAGCCGCCGAATACAAAGATTTGTCCGGGGAGAAAAGTCTCACCCTGGACTGCATCGCTATCGATGATTGAAGGAGCCATCCAGCCTTATGGTGACGACATAGTGGAACTCTCAATGAAAGCACCAATGTCGGTGTCAAAACCGGTGGATCTCGGGTAGGGGGTCCCGAACTATGCGTCTAGGCGGATGGTAACAGGAGGCAGGGGACACGATGTTTACCCAGGTTCGGGCCCTCTTGATGGAGGTAATACCCTACGTCCTGCTTGATTGTTCTTGATAATATGAGTAGTACAAGAGTTGATCTACCACGAGATCAGAGAGGCTAAACCCTAGAAGCTAGCCTATGGTATGATTGTTGTTGTTGGTCCTACGGACTAAACCCTCCGGTTTATATAGACAATGGAGGGGCTAGGGTTACACAGAGTCGGTTACAAGGAAGGAGATCTACATATCCATACTGCCAAGCTTGCCCTCCACGCCAAGGAGAGTCCCATCCGGACACGGGACAAAGTCTTCAATCATGTTTCTTCATAGTCCAACAGTCCGGCCAAAGTATATAATCCGGCTGTCTGGATACCCCCTAATCCAGGACTCCCTCACTACCTAACATATTTATCGATGTAATTTTATTTATTGTGGCATGAATATTCAGATCAATAATATTCAAGACAAAAGTTTAATATTGACATAAAAATAATAATACTTCAAGCATACTAACCAAGCAATTATGTCTTCTCAAAATAACATTGCCAAAGAAAGTTCATCCCTACAAAATATTTAAATCATGCACAACCCCGTTGACTTTCCAAGCAATTGTTTCATACTTTTGATGTTCTCAAACTTTTTCAATCTTCACGGAATACATGAGCGTGAGCCATGGACATAGCACTATAGGTGGAATAGAATGGTGGTTGTGGAGAAGACAAAAAGGAGAAGATAGTCTCACATCAAGTAGGCGTATCAACGGGCTATGGAGATGCCCATCAATAGATATCAATGTGAGTGAGTAGGCATTGCCATGCAACGGATGCACTAGAGCTATAAGTGTAGGAAAGCTCAAAAAGAAACTAAGTGGGTGTACATCCAACTCGCTTGCTCATGAAGACCTAGGGCATTTTGAGGAAGCCCATCATTGGAATATACAAGCCAAGTTCTATAATGAAAGATTCCCACTAGTATATGAAAGTAACAACATAGGAGGCTCTCTATCATGAAGATCATGGTGCTACTTTGAAGCACAGGTGTATGGTAAAAGGATAGTAGCATTGCCCCTTCTCCCTTCTTCTCTCATTTTTTTTTATTTTTTTGTTTTTTTTGTTTTTTGGGCCTTCTCTTTTTTTATGGCCTCTTTTTTCTCCTTTTTTTAGTTTTCGTCCGGAGTCTCATCTCGACTTGTGTGGGAATCATAGTCTCCATCATCCTTTCCTCACACGGGACAATGCTCTAATAATAATGACCATCCCACTTTTATTTACTTACAACTCAAGAATTACAACTCGATAGTTAGAACAAAATATGACTCTATATGAATGCCTCCGGAGGTGTACTGGGACGTTCAATGAATCCAAGAGTGACATGTATGAAAGAATTATGAACGGTGGCTTTGCCACAAATACGATGTCAACTAAATGAGCAATATGACAATGATGGAGCGTGTCATAATAAACGGAACGGTGGAAAGTTGCATGGAAATATATCTCGGAATGGCTATGAAAATGCCATAATAGGTAGGTTTGGTGGCTGTTTTGAGGAAGGTAATGGTGGGTGTATGGCACCGGCGAAAGTTGAGCGGCACAAGAGAGGCTAGCAATGGTGGAAGGGTGAGAGTGCGTATAATCCATGGACTCAACATTAGTCATAAAGAACTCACGTACTTATTGCAAAAATCTATTAGTTATCGAAACAAAGTACTACGCGCATGCTCCTAGGGGGATAGATTGGTAGGAAAAGACCATCTCTTGTCCCCGCATGCCACTCATAAGGAAGACAATCAATAAATAAATCGTGCTCCGACTTCATCACATAACGGTTCACCATATGTGCATGCTACAGGAATCACAAACTTTAGAACAAGTATTTCTCAAATTCACAACTACTCAACTAGCATGACTCTAATATCACCATCTTCATATCTCAAAACAATCATCAAGTATCAAACTTCTCATAGTATTCAATGCACTTTTTATGAAAGTTTTTATTATACCCATCTTGGATGCCTATCATATTAGGACTAATTCCATAACCAAAGCAAATTACCATGATGTTCTAAAAGAATCTAAAAATAATATAAGTGAAGCATGAGAGATCAATAGTTTCTATAAAATAAAACCACCACCATGCTCTAAGAAGATATAAGTGAAGCACTAGAGCAAATGACAAACTACTCCAAAAGATATAAGGGAAGATCAATGAGTAGTTGAATAATTATGTAACTATGTGATGACTCTCTAACATTTAAGAATTTCAAATCTTGTTATATTATTCAAACAGCAAGCAAAACAAAAGAAAATATCATGTGGTGAATAAAAATATAGCTCCAAGTAAAGTTACCGATGAACGAAGACGAAAGAGGGGATGCCATCTAGGGAATCCCCAAGATTAGGCTCTTGGTTGTCCTTGAATATATTACCTTGGTGTGCCTTGGGCATCCCCAATCTTAGGCTCTTGCCAGTCCTTATTCCATAGTCCATCTAATCTTTACCCAAAACTTGAAAACTTCACAACACAAAACTTAAAGGAAAACTCGTAAGCTCCGTTAGTATAAGAAAATAAATCACCACTTAGGTACTGTTGTGAACTCATTCTAAGTTCATATTGGTGTAATATCTACTGTATTCCAACTTCTCTATGGTTCATACCCTCCGATACTACTTATAGATTCATCAAAATAAGAAAACAGCACAATGAAAACAGAATTTGTCAAAAACGGAACAGTCTGTAGTAATCCGTATCATTCAAATACTTCTGTCACTCCAAAAATTCTGAAATAAATTGGTAGACCCGATGAATTTTTCTATTAATCATCTGCAAAAAGAATCAACCTAAACGCACTCTCCACTAAAATAATGGCAGCTAATCTCATGAGCGCAAACATTTTTGTTTTTTAAGCATGATGGCAAAGACTTCACCCAAGTCTTCCCAAAGGTTCTACTTCGCACAAAACTAATTAAAAGATGAAACCAAATCTAAACAGAGGCTAGATGAATTATTTATTACTAAACAGGAGCAAAAATCAAAGAACCAAAAATAAATTGGGTTTCCTCCCAACAAGCGCTATCGTTTAACGCCCCTAGCTAGGCATGATAATTTCAATGATGCTCACATAAAAGATAACAATTGAAACATAAAGAGAGCATGATGAAGAATATGACTAGCACATTTAAGTCTAACCCACTTCCTATGCATAAGGATTTTGTGAGCAAACAACTTATGGGAACAATAATCAACTAGCATAGGAAGGCAAAACAAGCATAGCTTCAAGATTTTCAACATGTAGAGAGCAAACTTGATATTATTGCAATTCCTACAAGCATATATTCCTCCCTCATAATAATTACATGTAGGATCATAAGAAAATTCAACAATATAACTATCACAAAACAGATTCTTAACACGATCCACATGTATGCAATGTTGACACTCTTCCAAAATAGTGGGATTAATGTTAACTAAAGTCATGACCTCTCGAAACCCACTTTCATAATTATCACAATAAGATTCAACACTCTCCAAAATAGTGGGATCATTACTTCCTAATGTTGACACTCTTCCAAACCCACTTTCATCTATATAATCACATAAATAGGAGGCATGCTATCATCAAAATAAATTTGCTCATCAAAACTTGGGGGACAAAAAATATCATCTCCATCAAACATAGCATCCCCAAGCTTGTAGCTTTGCATATCATTAGCAACATGGGTATTCAAAGAATTCATACTAACAACATTGCAGTCATGCTCATCATACGAAAATTTAGTGCCAAACATTCTAATGCATTCTTCTTCTAACACTTTGGCACAATTATCGGAATCCTTATTTTTACGGAAGACATTGAAAAGATGAAGCATATGAGGCAACCTTAATTCCATTTTTTATTTTATTTCATAAACTAAAGTAGTGATAAAACAAGAAACAAAAAGATTTGATTGCAAGATCTAAAGATATACCTTCAAGTGCTAACCTCCCCGGCAACGTCACCAGAAAAGAGCTTGATGTCTACTACACAACCTTCTTCTTCTAGACGTTGTTGGGCATCCAAGTGCAGAGGTTTGTAGGACAGTAGCAAATTTCCCTCAAGTGGATGACCTAAGGTTTATCAATCTGTGGGAGGCGTAGGATGAAGATGGTCTCTCTCGAGCAACCCTGCAACCAAATAACAAAGAGTCTCTTGTGTAATCAACACACCCAATACAATGGTAAATTATATAGCTGCACTAGTTCGGCGAAGAGATGGTGATACAAGTGCAATATGGATGGTAGGTATAAGTTTTTGTAATCTGAAAATATGAAAACAGCAAGGTAACTAATGATAAATGTGAGTGAAAAGGTATTGCAATGCTAGGAAACAAGGCCTAGGGTTCATACTTTCACTAGTCTCTCAACAATAATAACATAATTGGATCATATAACTATCCCTCAACATGCAATAAAGAGTCACCCCAAAGTCACTAATAGCGGTGAACAAATGAAGAGATTATTGTAGGGTACGAAACCACCTAAAATTTATTCTTTCTGATCGATCTATACAAGAGTCCGTAGTAAAATAACACGAACCTAATCTTTTCGTTCAATCTATCCTAGAGTTCGTACTAGAATAACACCTACAGACACAAATCAACCAAAACCCTAATGTGACCTAGTTAGTCCAATGTCACCTCAAGTATCCGTGGGTATGATTATATGATATGCATCACACAATCTCATATTACTCTATTCAACTAACACAAAGAACTTCAAAGAGTGCCCCAAAGTTTCTACTAGAGAGTCAAGCCGAAAACGTGTGCCAGCCCCTATGCATAAGTTCATGAGGTCACGGAACTCGCAAGATGATCACCAAAACATACATCAAGTGGATCACATGAATATCCCATTCTCTGCATAGATAAGCATGTGCAAGACATACATCAAGTGTTCTCAAATCCTTAAAGACTCAATCCGATAAGATAACTTTAAAGGCAAAACTCAATCCATTACAAGGGAGTAGAGGGGGAGAAACATCATAAGATCCAACTATAATAGCAAAGCTCGCGATACATCAAGATCGTGCCAAATCAAGAACACGAGAGAGAGAGAGAGATCAAAGAAATAGCTACTGGTACATACCCTCAGCCCCGAGGGTGAACTACTCCCTCCTCATCATGGAGAGCGCCGGGATGATGAAGATGGCCACCGGAGAGGGGTTCCCCCTCCGACAGGGTGCCGGAACGGGTCTAGGTTGGTTTTTGGTGGCTATAGAGGCTTGCAGCGGCAGAACTCCCTATCTAGGTTTCTTTCAGGAAGTTTGGGTATATATATGAGGTGTTGGAGTAGGGAACAAGTCAGGGGGTCCCTGAGGCGGCCACAAGATAGGGGGGCGCGCCCAAGGGGGTAGGGCGCGCCCCCACCCTCGTGGTGGCCTCGGGACTCCTCTGGTCCATCTCCGGTACTCCGTGGACTTCTTCTGGTCCAAAAACAATCTCCGTGAAATTTCATGTCAATTTGACTCCGTTTGGTTTTCCTTTTCTGCGATACTCAAAAACAAGGACAAATAGAAATTGGCACTGGGCTCTAGGTTAATAGGTTAGTCCCAAAAATCATATAAAATAGCATATGAATGCATATAAAACATCCTAGATGGATAATATAATAGCATGGAACAATCTAAAATTATAGATACATTGGAGACGTATCATGTACTTAGACCGGCACAATACCAGTTTGAATGACTATGTTTGCTTGTTGATAAATGTTAGGCCTGTTGCAGTTAGCACACCTTTCCACTTGTTCTGCTTTACTAGCATGCTTAAACCTGCACATTGAAGCTATGTTTTGGAGATTATTTTGTCTGCCATATATAATTTTGGTTGATGTTTATCCTATTGTGCTTAACATGCTTCTCGATGTACCTACACAGGACAATTTTGGGAATGACTGTTGTTTTCCATCGAGGTTAGTTTCATCCCATGGCTTATATCTGCTCGCTGTTCAGGATATCGGTAGCTGGTACCATATTGGTCGGCGGCTGATGAGGGACTAATCCATGAATCAGACTTTTAACTAAATATAGGTGCAACCCATTTATCGTTAGGTTAACTAAGTCCATATGTAATATATCTGAGGCTACATAACAACATGCACTATACTTAATGTCTAAATATGCAATCCTAGGCTACATAGCAACAAGGAAGAGTGTTACATTAATGTCCTAATGATGTCTAGATGTACGTGGAAGAGCAGCAGCAGCAACAACAACAACACAACCCTGTTTGGATACTCAACTTAGCTAGAGGTTAGAGTTAGTTTCTAGCTCATTACTAACCGTGAACTAACTCCATCCAAAGAGTTGTTTGGATGGCATGTTTAGATTGACAATAAATGCACTAGGAGAACACTAATGCAGGATGATGCTAACGTGACACTATGATCAGAGACCCTTCGAGAAACTGTGTGCGATGCCATAATTGCAAATGGTGCTGTATGAAAACTGTCAAAAAGGTGAAAACATTTGCGATGGAGGATGCATCAAACACGGTTCAGATTTTAGTTGCGTGTGCGATCCAGGGCATACGGTTCAGTCCAATGAACTGTTTGCGATGAGGCGGAACAAAAGAAATGGGTAGCCTGATGAAGGCGCGTGTGATATAGAGCATACAGTTCACTCAGATGAACTGTTTGTGATTAGGCAACACAAAAGAAATGGGCAGCCAGATGAAGGTGTGTGCGATATACAGCATACAGTTCACTCGGATGAACTATTTGTGATTAGGCAACACAAAAGAAACGGTCAACCAGATCAAGGTGTGTGTGATTGAGGGCATGTGCTTTAGAAGGATTAACTATTTGCGATTAGGCAATAGAACAGAAACGGGTAAGCCAGATCAAAGTGTCTGCGATTGATGGCATACACTTCACAATGATGAACTGTTTGTGATTAGCCACAACAAACTGAAACAGTTAGATAGATCAAGGTGTGTGCGCTAGACGGGCACACCCATTCTAATTAAAAGACGTGTGCTGACATTGCCTATTGCGGTGCACCCTATGGTGCAAACGCCACGTACGCGGCCGAGAAGGCGTAAGTACCCACATTATGCCTTCCGGGAATAGTGCCGCACTTATAACCGTCAGTAAATTTTGAGCATGCGTCCCGTCGCATTCCAAATTGCAAACCTGTTCACACCGATCAAAACCTAAACGGTTTCCCACTTAGGAGCGTATTACTACGTGGTTATAAATACTACTACTCCAAGATGACTGCACATTCCTCCTCAACTCCTCATCCACAAAAACTCAAAAACAAACAAGTCATTCATCATCGTTCCCTTGCGTCTGCCATGGCCAGCGTGAGTTCTTGGTCGAGAGATTGCAACCAGGGAGGGCGAGCCTGGAAGTGGAAGCACGAGAGATGTCCCGCCTCGCCGCAATAGCAGCCAACAGGTCCTGCCACACAGTCATAGCAGCAGAGAGGTCCCGCCGCGTCGTTGATGCAGTAGACTGGTGCGGCCGCGCCGCGGAAGTAGAAGAGATGTCCCGCCTTGCCGCGAATGCAGCAGAGATGTCCTCCCTTGCCGCGGCGGCCTGGGAAAATGCCTCGCGGGTAGGCGAGGACTCTTACAGGCGCATGCGTGCCCTCGTCCATAGGTAGATGGATCAGATCTCCAGGTGGGTGAGGTTGCAAGATGACCTGCAAGCCTCGTTTGAACAGTCTACCGACGTCATCCAGCAACTAAATAAGAGCAATGCGAAGCTCCGGGCCGAGCGCGACCTGCTGAGGGCGAAGATTGTCGGAAGTGCGAAGCAATAGGAGCAGACCACTTCCTTGTTGAAGAGGACAGACGTCATTGACGAGAAACTTATGGACGAGAATAACAAGCTGCACATCGGGCGCAGAAGGCTGGTGGAGGAATCCGGGGATGCTCACAAGCAGCATCTTGAGGACAAGAAAGAGCTCATCGCCACTCGCCGCGGAGACTAGTTCCCGCGGCCTCCAACAATGCATCAAGAAAGTAGAGATCAGCGAGCTAGACCGTTGTCTTCCTTCTTCTTTTGCCCTCATGTATTTCGGGCGTTGCCGCATGTGGCTTTTTTTAATTATATGTCTAAATATGTAAGACAATTATTATGCACTGTCATTGTCCTTATATTCATCATGCTTGCTATAAGTCGAAGTCGATGCTATATAGGTCTGTCGGATCTTACATCAAGATCCGTGCAAAACTTTCTTTTCAGATTTTCATTTTTCTCTCTTAAATCTCAGTCTAGTGACACATAGCCACGCCATAGAATAGGTGCTTGGGCGCCATTAATGGAGACGCTCGGAGGGAGGTGTGTGGCGGGTAGCGGTCAAAGGGCTCTCCTCCTGATGAGCACGCGCAGGGGTCTGATCGCACGCCTCCCGTACTCCAATAGCTACCCCGCATGGCACCTCCTAGCCCATAAAAAAAGGGGACGCATGGGCGCACGTAATCGGTAAGTCAAAAGCCCACGGTTTCAATAGTACTTGTGTTTTCGATTTGTAACGTGACAGCACTTGTTCCAAAATGACTTTGTTGATTGTTAATGTGTGGGCCTTCGGAAATCGGACAGAAAAATTACCACAGCATGTTGGTGCCATGTCAGTAGACCATGCCAAGTTTCATGATTTTCATGCGTGTTTTGGAATTACAGGAATTAAAAAACCAAGTTTCTCAATCTTTCCGGCCGAGCCACGACGCCCAGATGTTTGAATTTCAGTCCCATCTCTTGCATGGGACCTAGAAATTCACCCAAGGACACACATGTGATTTTTCAAACAAGTTTGGTGCACTAGAGCATGTGCTTGTAGTTCAAATTTGAATTATGCACATTAAATGCCCAGAAACCCGTAATAATTCCAAAATATAGCACGTTACTTTCTATTTGGTCTAATCTGGTTTTGTATAAAAAATAAGGTGGGAGAAGGCAGTGTACGTATGTCGTTTTGCACATGGAGGTGACATGTTCCCTCTCGAAACACTAGCCTTCTTGAGGGAAGCTCCGGTTTGCAAGAAGCTTACACCAAAGCTTGTCGCAATTCGGCCAAAAATGTTACCGCATCATGTTGGTGCCATGTCATGACACCATGCCAAGTTTCATGATTTTCAGGCGTGTTTTGGAATTACAGGAATTAAAAAAACAAAGTTTCTCAATATTTCCGTGCGAGCCACGACGCCCAGATGTTTGAATATCACTCACATCTCTTGCATGGGACCTAGAAATTCACCCAAGGACACACATCTGATTTTCCAAATAACTTTGGTGCACTGCAGCATGTGCTTGTAGTTCAAATTTGAATTATGCACATTAGATGCCCAGAAACTCAATTAATCTATAAAAAAGGCGAAACGAGCCCGGAATAATTCCAAAATTTAGCGCGGTACTTCTATTTAGTCTAATCTAGTTGTGTAAAAAATAAGGCGGGAGAAGGCAGTGTACGTATGTCGTTTGGCACATGGAGGTGGCATGTTCCCTCTCGGAACCACGAGCCTTCTTGAGGGAAGCTCCAGTTTGCAAGACGCTTACACCAAAGCTTGTCCCAATTTGGCTAAAAATATTACCGCGGTATGTTGGTGCCATGTCATGACACCATGCCAAGTTTTTATGATTTTTAGGCGTGTTTTGGAATTACATGAATTAAAAAACCAAGTTTCTCAATCTTTCCGGCCGAGCCACGACACCCAGATGTTTGAATTTCACTCTAATCTCTTGCATGGGACCTAGAAATTCACCCAAGGACACACATGTGATTTTTCAAACAACTTTGGTGCACTGGAGCATGTGCATGTAGTTCAAATTTGAATTATGCACATTAAATGCCCAAAAACTCAATTAATGTATAAAATGGCGAAACAAGCCCGGAATAATTCCAGAATTTAGCACGGTACTTCTATTTGGTCTAATCCGGTTGTGTACAAAAATAAGGCGGGACAAGGCAGTGTACGTATGTCGTTTCGCACACGGAGGTGACACGTTCCCTCTCGGAACCATGAGCCTTCTTGAGGGAAGCTCCGGTTTGCAAGAAGCTTACACCAAAGCTTGTCCCAATTCGGCCAAAAAAATTACCGCAACATTTTGGTGCCATGTAGTGACACCATGCCAAGTTTCATGATTTTCACGCGTGTTTTGGAATTAAAGGAATTAAAAAACCAAGTTTCTCAATCTTTCCGGCCGAGCCACGACGCACAGATGTTTGAATTTCACTCCAATCTCTTGCATGGGTCCTAGATATTCACCCAAGGACACACATGTGGTTTTTCAGACAACTTTGGTGCACTGGAGCCTGTGCTTGTAGTTCAAATTTGAATTATCACTACTAGGAAAAGGCCTACTAGTGGTGCACCTGTTTTGCCTACTAATGGCGCACTACAGGTGCGCCACTAGTATCACGCCATTAGTATTTTTTACTACTGGCGCACCATGCAGTGCGCCATTAGTATAGCCCATGGTGCGCCATTAGTATGCCTCCCAGGGGGCCATATTTACCCATGTGCTTTGGCATACTAATGACGCAATAGTGTATGATGCACCATGAGAGTCCTTTTTGCAGTGCGCCATTAGTGTGCTGAGTGGTGCACCACTATTATGAATATTAGGGATTTTTTTCTTTTCTGATATTTGCACAGGTTACAAAACATATTACTGCACATAATATAGAGAGCACAACATATAAACATTAGATTTATCGAATACAATAGAAGATTAGTCTCCGAATACAATTCATCATATTAGTCTCCGAATTTAAAATACCGAACAAAGTTAGAACATTACAAGTCTCGAAACCGCGAGTAGAGAGTTTGTCTTCACATTACAAGTCGATATCGATCATCTAAACTACCATCACATTGAAGAGAGCTGCGGTCATCAAGATGAGCATCATCGTGATGAAACTGGTCTTCATCCGGTTCCTCCAACGCTCCCTCCTCTCTCCCGCTAGATAGCGCGTGTATCTAACTTCCGCCTCCGCCCTAGTGGTGTACCCTTTGCAATTGTTACCGTTGAAACACTGAACCTGTCTCCGACACTCCTCCCAGTCATCGTAGACTCCGGGAACCTTACCCTTGTACACGACATACGACGGCATCTCTATGCACTAGCCAAACAAAACCTTAGTAACAATTCACAGACAATACATAAGCAATATATAAGTATGCAACAAAAGGATCAGAAGAGAAAAGCAACACATTAATAGCACGATTCATGGTCCTACTAATAAATAGCATCGATTACATATAAGTTGAACGACTGTCCAAACCAAAGAGACATACAAGTTCATTAAAGTTTAATGACAACATGAGCCAATCGATGTTTCAGAACTACACATAGCATCACTTCTTTCGACTCGACTTAGGGACCGGAGCATGGATGAAGCCGCCGTCTCTCGTTATGGTCATGAAATCGCGGGCGTTGTCAGCCTGCATTTGTAGCGTTGTATCTATCTCACTGTTGGGCGGTTGATATCTAAGGTGGAACTACCCCGAGGTACGAAGGACATATTGATGGATGATTTCCGCAAACTCTAACTGGATGCGAAAGAATTCTTATCTGATGTCCGCGTCCTGGATTGCCGACAATCTTGCGGCCCAATCTTTGAGATTATTTGGTAGCAGAAGGTGATTATGGTCCTGTATGATCGCCCTTATGTGATGGAGGGCATAGTAGGCATCCTTATGACTGCCAAGCGGCTGCTTGACGCAGGGGAACATCGTAGTGTGGGCGAACACGTGCTTGCTGTACCTACGAACTGGCCTGGTGAAGGTGCCTCCATATATGGCGTAGCCGGGGAGAACATCATCAAAAAAATTCTTGATATTTGTGTAGTCTTTCTTCGACTGACGGTCTGAGTCGAAATACGTAGCCATGGAATATTTCGGGCTTAAGAGGATGAGTGTGCAATGTGTGTCACTGCACAAAACACGGAATGTTAGAAAAAAAAGAACGATCGAAATCTAAGAAATCATATGTTACGGGGCAGTGAGGGGATGACTTACTCAGGAAAGTAAGGCACGAGGAAGTTATCCTTATCTGGGTTTGCCAGAATGACGTCTTCAAGGTGAGAACTCGCGACTTGCCGGTCCCCAGCGCTGCCCAAGATCTTGGCATGCATGTAGAAGGGGTCGACTATCACGATGTCCGGGTCTTGTCTCTAATGATCTGCATCTCCATACTCAGCGAAAATAGTCGAATGAAGGTGTAGTGCAGTGGATGAAGGTTAAACATAGCAAAGATGTCATCAAACCGCAGGACGATCGTACCCCCGATGGCGTTATCCACAAAGCCCTTGCCCTCTGGCACCTTGGCCACGAAAACCGGGTATGACGCATCATTCTCGGAGAGACACCGCTTCTCCAAAGAAAGAACACTGTCATGCAGACTCCGCATAGGACCGGGTGCCGCATTGAGCACATTAGTCGGTAGCATCGTCCTACCAGCCACATGCACCCTCCTCGAGATATCCTTAGGTGAAGGTGGACCGTCCTGAGAACGGATCGTACTCGGTGCCTGCTGGCTAGCACCCTTGTTATTCTTTCTTTTCCTTCCCTTCTTCTTCTGCTATAATGGGATCGAGTTCTGCTCATAGACCGCCTTCTTGAGTGTGTTGGGGCTAATAATATTTGGCACCTCGACTATCTGAGGCTCGGTGAAGGCGGCAGCTGGAGGCGTCTCCCGAGAACTAAGTGCCAGACGACACCTGTTGCAATTTGGTTTCTCCGCGGTCCCAGCATAATCGCGGTCGTCTTTTTCAGGGTTGGGTTCTTGAGAAGGAGGCTCGAAGAATTCATCACCGTACCCATGTTCGGCAAAGTACTTATCGACATTGGTAAATTTACCGTCGTCGTTGTCGTTGTCGTCCGGATCCTGTGCCATATGCATGTTCGGATCCTATGCCATAGGGATGTCCGGCATGTCCGGTAGCATTGCATCGGTCTTGCCATGGCTTGGCGCCGGCATGACTGGCGGTGTTGTCTTTGGGGTGGTGTCCCTCGCCCCCAAACGAATCTGGCTCTTCGGCCAAAGCAGGGGCCAGCTTACGCAGGCGTTGAGGGTCATCACATCATCTTTGTCGGCCCCAGCGGGTTGAATCGGAGGTAAAAACTCGTCGCAGCCTGGCAGCACCCGAACCAGTTCAACCCTATACACGGCGGGTGGCATCGGATTACCGTGGAACATGGGGTTGCCCGGTTGAATGATTCTGCCTTTGGCAACATCGATCAACTCGCCACCCATGAAGTGCAGGAGAGTGCATGGAACATCGGCGGCGCCCTGCAAAAACATGTAGGGCGTCAGGGATGCCCAGTCAAAGGCAAGGAGATGAAGTCATCGGCCGAGAGGCTTAATTAGTTACCGTGATGGCGTCGAGCTCAGCTAATGTCGAGGCACCGCCATCGCGGGCGTGCAACTGACGGAGGGGCCGCTTGCTGCCGAGGTGCCGGCCGGCGTATACCTGGGTGCATTAAGCTCCAATGCCCGTGCCGGCGTCGGAGACACCAATACCGCCTCCGCCGGAGACACCAATGGCACCGCCTGCGCGTTGTGCGAGTTGCTGGTCGTGAAGCTGGGAACCGGGGGCGACCCCTGTTGGCCGCCCGCAATCCACGTCGTCAGCCCCTGAATCAAGGTAGGCACGATGGCGGTGAGCGTCGATCCCAGTTGTTGTTGCACTTGCTCTTGGACAATCTCCAGAATACGCGCCACTTGTGCCTTGAGTTCTTGAACCTCGCGCGACTGGCTTTCCGAGCTGGTCTTTCCCACCTTTGGCCCACCATCGTTATAGTATGACGACCATTTTGTGGACAAGCCTTTTCCGGCCACACGACCAGCTGACGACGGCTTACTGAGCTTATCCTTGTTCTTCATTATGTTCAACGCCCTATTTAGAGTGTTGTCCCAAGGGGTGCTCTGAGACGACCCCGTGCTACTGCTTTCAGTCTCCTGCGGAAGGAATGTGAACCATTTAGAAATTTGGCTTCATTAATTAGAATGCAACCATATGGAGCTAATTACGCGGGGGTGTATTCCTTACCAGAACAAGCTCAAGCGCCCCGGTCTTCGGATCCGTGGTAAGCTCTTTGTTACCAGGTCCTCCTTGTACCGGGCCCTGACATAGTTCCTGGTCTGCTTGTCATGGTATTTCTCGAAGCGGGGCAGTAGGCCTTGCTCGGCACGCTCCGCGTCCTCCTTGTCCCATGTAGGCTCTGCCACTCTGTAACCGCCGGGACCGAGTTTGTGTTCCCCTAAGTTCAACTCCCGCATTTCTTTCCCCCATTGACTTGATTCGGAGGTTGCGCTGCTCTCGCACTTGATCTTGAACTCCTTGTAGTCATCTTTGCTGATCGAAGGATTTTTTGCCTTGATCTTCTCATAACTATCACCTTTGTCAATCATTCTCTTCACTGCGCTTCTCCAAGTAGACAGGGTCGTGCTCATCGTCGTGAGGGCGGCATTGTTCACTATATTCCCTGAGAGGTGTGTGTTTGCAAAGTCAGCGGGGAACTTGTATCGTTCGTGCAGCTTTGTGAAGAGGAGGTTGCAAAAATTCCCTCGGTCCTTATGCCTTAGGTTCTCGGTGTTGATCGAGACGGTGCTCCAGAGAATGCACCCGAGCTGAAGCGAGTACCCCTTGACTAATTCTTTGGGTGCCGTTGGATGCCCGTCGGAGCTGACATGAGTAAATTCCTCCTCGACAGTGCGAAGCACGTTCGGGTGCCGGTCCTTCCGTTGCCTCTTCGGTTGGCTGCCTTCTGTGCGTGCGCTGCCATCATCAGTGGTGGCATCCTCGGCGGCACCATCAGTGGTGTCATCCCCGATGCCACTAGGGGTTGTGTAGTCAGGATCGGTGTCTTCTGTGGCATCCTCATAGCGGTGAGGTTCTTCCTCCATCTCCTGGGACAGCTCCAAGAATTGCTTGCCCGAACCGCCGACCTCATCGTTGTGGGCCATTTTTTGCTCTAAATAGGAAAAAAGTTTGGTCAAAAAGTTGGTTATTGTCAAGGAACAAGATCATGGTCTCATCATTTAGGGTTTGTCGACACCGAGGCATCCTAAAAGCTAAGCTTTTATCATCTAGGGTTTGTCGACGCCGAGGCACCCTAAAAGCCTAAGCTTTCATCATTTAGGTTTTTATCGACATCGAGGCACCCTAAAAGCCAAGGTTTTATAATTTAGGGTTTGTCGACGCTGAGGCACCCTAAATGCTAAGTTAAGTTTTCATCATTTAGGGGTTATCGATGCCGAGGCACCCTAGCTAGGTTGACGCTGAGGTAGTTGATCCTACTTAATTAAGTACTAAGATACCATGGCCCATGCATTAGTCGCAAGTACCCCATATGTCCTATTTTTAGCAAAGTCATGCTAAAAATCATGGAAAATTTCAGCATGACCTTTGGTGAAAATAGGACATATGGAGTACCCGAATTTGCCGAAACAGAAGTTAATCGACATTCCAGCAAACTCAAGGGCCTCTCGCTGTACCTGCAAAATCATTATCCCCGCATAATGAAGTCGCCAATGGGTCATTTCAGAAGATCACAAGTAGCATCATCACAAGTACAACATCATCACAAGTACAGCAGCAGCAGCAGTGAATACAGGCATAACAGTAGCAGCACCAGGTTTATTCTTCTTCTTCACAAACATTAATTGGTGTGGGTGACTATATCTGCCCTCTAATGACTCACTCAACTTAACAAGACAACCCACAAGCATTGTTTTGATTCCAACACTTGATGTAAAATACATCCAGCAAAGGTGCTCTAAAATCAGAAATACTACCCCCCAAATCTTTAGCTCAATTCTGAAAATACTTGGCTAGGACAATGGTAGCATTCAACCACAAGCCCAAGCCTATACTTAACTAGGCCCAGGTCAATTAAATTCTTACAGAAACCAAGAAATGGAATCAACTCCCCTTGTTGCTAATTCAGTCATGGGAGATGCCATGTCCCAAAAATATCAAGTAGCACCATCATGTTCGATTTCAATATAAGGAATATTACAAAATTAACAGTTAAGATCCCAGGTGAGTAACACACTTTGGTCTTCTAGTTGCAAAACAAAACTGACATAACTCCTTAATCACTATTTCAGCAAGCAGCAGAGGAGGTTTAAAGGAAAGGAGCATCTGTAGAAATACACAGCAGAAAAATACAAGAAGCATTTGACACTCCGCTGCTCAGGGTACCACTACCCCATGCACATGTATTTGGGTAAGCAGCAGAGCAGAGGAGGAGGCCATTTAATCAGGTAATGGTGCATTTTCAAGTTCTTTTCTCCAGGGAACTAGAAGAAAATCTCAGTCACTGAAATGGACACACAGGGCAACAAAACTAGTGCCTAAACTAAACTAACTAATTAGACTAACTAACTAAACTAGTCCCTAAACAGGGAGCCTAAACTAACTAATTAACTAACTAACTAATTAGACTAACTAACTCACTAACTAATTATACTAACTAACTAAACTAGTGCCTAAATTAAACTAACTAATTAGACTAACTAACTAAATTAGAAGAAAATCGTAGTCACTGAAATGGACACACAGGGCAAGAAAAATCTCAGTCACTGAAATGCAGCAGCAGTTAGTAGCAGAGGAGAGCGGGATCAGGGAGCAGCAGGATAGCCCGGACGGCCGCAGGCGCAGGCAGCAGCAGCTTCGACAAGCAGCGGCAGCAGCAACACTCAGTGTGGATGAGCGGGGATGAGGCAGAGGACGGCCAGCGCGAGCAGGGGATGGCCTGGGGGTCAGGGGAAGGCGGGCATGGGCGCAGGGCTACCGGCCAGGTGAGGCGGGGCTCGCGGCCAGGGACTTCAGAGGCGCGGCCGGGCGCGGCGCGCGTGCGGCAGGGCGGGGCAGCAGAAGGAAGCCCGGTGTGCGGCGAGGCCGTATGCCGCGCAGCAGTAGTAGGGTTCGGGCACGATGCAGTCGGCTTCCTACGGCATCTAACTCGAAGGGGGAAAGGGGGCGAGGGAGGAGCTCACCGCGGTGGCGACAGCGAGATGGGGAGCAGCAGTGGCGATGGCGAGATGGGGAGCGGCGATGGCAACGGCGAGCGAAGGAAGAAGAAGTGCTCAGGCCTCCTCTCCTGGTGGACGCGGGCCTCCTCCTCCTAGTGCTCCGGTGGTGCTGTGGGTCAGCATAGTGGGTCGGGCGCAGTGGGTCAGCGCAGTGGGTCATTCTGGCAGTCGTGGCGGCAGGCCGTCGGCGGCGAGGACCGAGACGGCGAGGCGGGGCGCGGGGGTCATCATCGCGGGTGTGGAGCGAGAGGGGGAAGTGGATCTGCCGAGGGAGGGACGAAGGGATCAGGTGAATTAGCTAGGGGGGAAGATTACTGATGGCGCACCCCCTGGCGGTGCGCCATTAGTATGTTTTTTTGATAGCAATGGCGCACCCCCGAGCGGTGCGCCATAAGTAATCTTTTGTTTAGATAGCAATGGCGCAGCAGCCAGCGGTGCACCATAAGTAATTTTTTTATTATTATTTTTTGTTGCATCTAATAATTTTTTAGCAAATGAATATGAATATGAAACAGTAATAAATTTTTATAAAAACAATAATAATTTTTTAAAAAATATCATCAAATTTGTTATTTGAAAATATTTATGAATATAAAAAATATCATCAAATGTGTTATTTGAAAATATCATCAAATTTGTTATTTGAAAATATAATCAAATTTGTTTTTTTTTGGAATTTTAGTTGCATTCATTTGTGATGGTGGAGCAGGGGAGGGTGAGGGGGGACG
>NC_041390.1:74997483-75021721 GCF_002162155.2 Triticum dicoccoides | reverse complement strand
GGGGGGTCGTCGGCAGTGGTGGAGCGGGGGAGGGTGCGGGAGGTGCTCGGCGGCGAGGGGGATCTGGCGAGGGGGGATAGCGATCGAGATGGAGGGGGGTCGAGATCGAGTGTCCTTGTGAATATTCAATATTTTTTCATATTGAATATGAAAAAATATCATCAAATTTGAAAAAATATTCATGAATTCAAAAAGTGCCCATGAAAATTAAAAATATTCATGAGTTCAAAAAGTGCCCATGAAATACAATCGAGAAATCAAGACTACGATTTAAATACAATCGATCTTAGCTAGCTATCTTTTCACAATCTTCTTGCCCTTCTTTTTCGCAAATAGAGTTCTTCTGTTGAATGGGCGTCCTTTAGGTAGGGTGGTCCTGCTTCTTCTTGTGGTGTATGGCACTTCATCGTCGTCGTCATGTTCCATCTTCGGATCGCCGTACTTGTCGAAGTCTTGCTCATTGGCGACTCCATCCATTCTGATGATCTTCCTTTTGCCTCTCCTCACGACAACACGACTGGGCTTTGACGGGTCGGGTAATGAAGAAGCATTGGTCCACTTGGGAAGCCAGTACCCATGGCTCATTTTTCGCGGTGACGTTCGCGCCCGCGATATTGGATTTGGCTTCGGGTATAACCATGGTGGTGAAATACCGGTCTTCTTTTAGGACGCTCTTGGCACATCTGACACGGAACATCGGGACCTTCTCTCCAACGTAGCTCAGCTCCCAGATCTCCTCGATCCTTCCGTAGTATCTGTCCTTGTCGTTACCGGTGTAGGATTCCATTGTTACCCCGAAGTTCTGATAACCATCGCTCTTCATGTCCTTGTCCTCGGTGTAGAATGTGTAGCTGTTGATATCGTACGCCTCATAGGTCATCAGGTTGTGCTCGGCGCCCTGTGACAAGGCGAATATGAGTTTTTCTTCCGCGGAAGAATCCTCATGTAAAGGGTACGACAGAAGCTTCTCCTTGAACCAACGCATGAAACATGAGTTGTGCTCTTTGATTATATCTCCTTCCATCCTCTGTTCGCCTCAGTCATTGTACGTCTTCTCAATAAAGGTTTTCTGCTCTACCACCCAAGGATCGACCATGTCTATGTGTTGTAGCGCGACTAGGTTTGCTCTTTCAAAGTCGGCGAGTCGACCCTCGAAGTCGACATGCATTTCGTGGCGACCCTCGAGGTGACCCCATCTAGCAAGCCTGCCGAGGTGCCTGTTGACGGGCAGACCAACGGGGTTCTCGATGCCTAGATAATTAGTGCAGTAGGAGATGCACTCTTCGGTCAGAAAGCCCCTGGCTATGCTTCCCTCTAGACGTGACATGTTGCGAATGTATCCTTTGATGACACCATTCATCCTTTTGAACGACATCATGATGTGCAGGAACGTCGGCCCGAGTTGGATGATATCCTCCATGATATGGACCATCAGATGCACCATAACATCGAAGAATGCAGGCGGGAAGTACATCTCAAGCTCCCATAGTATCACCACGATCTCTTCCGGTAGCCTTCTGAGTTGCCTCACGCCAACCGACTTCCGAGAGATGATGTCGAAAAAGTTGAATAGGCCAAATAGCGTTTCACGGACGTGCACGTCCATGATCCCACGGATTGCAACGGGAAGTATCTACGTCATCAGCACGTGACAGTCGTGAGACTTCATCCCGCTGAACTTCTGCTTCGCTGGGTCTAGGTATCTGCTTATCTTCCCCGCGTAACCGTAAGGAAGTTTTACTCCTACGAGGCAGGTGAAAAACTGCTTGATCTCCTCCTGACTTAGAGTGAAGCACGCGGGAGGGTAGTTGTTTCCGGTTATCTTGGCCTTTTTGCCTTTGCGACGACTTTCCGTGTCCTGCTTCGCCTCATCATCATCATCATCATTGGTGGGAAGCTCCTCCCTGATGCCCATTGATTTCAAGTCTGCCCTTGCTTTCGGCCCATCTTTGGTCCTCTCTGGCATGTTGAGCAGCATACCAAGCAGACTCTTGCACACGTTCTTCGTGATATGCATGACATCAAGGCTGTGAGGCACACGGTGGATCTTCTAGTACGGCAAGTCCTAGAAAACATACCTCGTTTTCCATACCTTCAGCAGCGGCTTTGGGGCCTTTCGCTTCTTTCCCGGCTCTGGCACCTTTTGCTTCTTTCCCGGCAGTGGGCAATCTTTCCAATTTTTCAACAGCTCATATATTTCCTCGCCGCTCCTCGTACGCGGGCGTCTTCGGGGTTCGGTTTCACCATCGAACAGATCCTTGCATTTTCTCCATGGGTCATCGTCGCGAAGCCACCTTAGATGTCCCATGAACACGGTTTTCGAAGACCCGCGATCTCTATCTAGCTGGCGATACGTTGTGTCATCCATGCATCTGACGCATCCAGAAAATCCATGGACCACCTGCCCCGCGATATATCCGTAACCGAGATAGTCGTGAACCATCGTGAGCAGTGCGGCTCTCATAGAGAAATATTCTTTCTCTGCGGCGTCCCACGTATTGGCTGGCGTTTTCCACAGCGTGTCTACCTCCTCTTTCAGCAGCCCCAAATACAGATTGATGTCGTTCCCTAGTTGTTTCGGCCCTTCAATTATCATACTCATGTGAATGTACTTCCTCTTCATGAACAACCAGGGGGAAGGTGGTACATCCACACAAACACAGGCCAGGTGCTATGTGTGCTTCTCTGGCTGCCAAACGAATTGACTCCATCGGTCCCACGCCCAGCACGATGTTCCTTGGATTGTCCCCAAATTCTCGGAGTTCGAAGTTCAACGCTTGCCACTGGCTCGCATCCTTAGCGTGACTTAGCATCTTGTCTTTTTTATTTATCTCCGGATCATTTCCGTCATCTTCTCGCTTCTTCTCCTCCCTATCCGCGTGCCAACGCAGGAGCTTTGCTAGCTTAGGGTCTGTAAAATACCGCTGCAGGAGCTTTCGTCGAGGAGCTTTCTTCCTCTTCTTGTATTGAGTGACGCCGCACACCGGACATATGGTAGACTCCGCGTGCTCGTCCCGATAAATGATGTAATTGTTCATGCACACATGGTATTTCACGTGCGGTAAATCCAGAGGACACACGATTTTCTTCGCCTCCTCGAAACTGGTCGGGCACTTGTTCCCCTTGGGAAGCATTCGTGCCAGAATGACATGTTCTCGTCGAAGCATGCGTCGGTCATTTTGTGTTTTACCTTCATCTCCAGAGCCATGAGCGTTACTTTCAGGCGGGTATCCTCGGGCCTGCATCCTTCATACAATGGAGTAACCGTATCTATCTCCAGTTGATCCATCTTGGCTTTCTCTCGGGCTACAGCTCTTGCGTTAGCCGTCTCCTTGAGAAGCATCTCTTGAATCTGAGGGTCCTCCACCCAGCCTCCATCGTTGTCTACTCCGGCATCTTCAACTTCATGATCATGCCCTTCGTCTTGATCTTCCTCATCATCATGTCTGGCATCTTCTACATGATGACTGTGTACAACATCACCGTCGTCATCATGTCTTGGAGATTCTTCGTCTTCTCGCCCGCCCTCGCCGCGGTGGTTGTCTTGCTGCGCTTCCTCATTTCTTGCCCGGCCCCCATGGACGACTTCATAGTCATCTTCATCACCTTGCCACCGATAGCCATCCATGAAACCATGCAAGAGCAGGTGGTCCCGCACCTGCCTGGAATCCGGATCCGCAATAAGGCTCTTCAGCTTGCATCTTCGACACGGACATCTTATCTCCGTCTCATTCTTTTGAAGCATCTCGACCTTCACGAAGCTCAAAAACCTATTAACGATGCCTTTGGTCATCGAGCGGACCATGGTCGCCTGTGGGGTAGAGCAAAACGATATTTTAGAACCAAGAAAAAATTTGGCATGACTTTCCCTAAAAATAAGACCAAAAAGAATGCATAGTGCCAAAATTCTCGCCGAAACAGAAATGAATCAACATTTTGGCAAAATATTGGCAACTATCGCATTTCAAATACCGGTACCTGCGAACACAAACATATATGCAACACCACAAACATATGCAACACCACAAACATACATAGATCTAGCTAGGCCATAAAAAGTGCATGTGCACGAGTTGGAGGGAGAAAAAAAGTAGATCTACAACATAAAGATAGCTTTCCCCTTACTTACCTAACAAAAAAGGTAATTTAACCACTTAATTTGGATGAATCTATGGTGCAAATGAGGTGAGGAGGAGGAGGCAGCCGAGACAAGCTTGGAGGAGGAGGTGGAGAGAATGAAGTGGGGAAAGTGAGTGTGTAGGTGTGGCTGTCTAAAATATCTAGCTGGTCCCAGGTTACTAATGGCGCACCACCCACAAATGTGTGGCGCAGCAGCTTGTGGTGCGCCGTTAGTAGTTTTGCAAAAAAAAATTGATAGTAGTGGCGCACGTGGTGAGTGGTGCGCCATTACTAGTTAAACTAGTAATGGCGCACTGTTTCCCGGTGCGCCATTAGTATTTTTGGAATAATAAAAAAATATGTTAGTAGTGGCGCACCATTGGTGTGGTGCGCCATTAGTGTGATAGACACTAATGGCGCACCAGCACATGGTGCGCCATTGCTATATAGGAGTGGCGCACCACATGTCTGGTGCGCCATTAGTGTCCATATTATCTATAGCCCTTTTCCTAGTAGTGTATGCACATTAAATGCCCAGAAACTCAATTTATGTATAAAAAGGCGAAATGAGCCCGGAATAATTCCAAAATTTAGCACGGTACTTCTATTTGGTCATATCTTGATGTGCAAAAAAAATTAAGGCGGGAGAAGGTAGTGTACGTATGTCGTTTTGCACACGGAGGTGACACGTTCCCTCTCAGAACCATGAGCCTTCTTGAGGGAAGCTGCGGTTTGTAACAAGCTTACACCAAAGCTTGTCCCAATTCGGCCAAAAAAAATGACTGCAGCATGTTGGTGCCATGTCATGACACCATGCCAAGTTTCATGATTTTCAGGTGTGTTTTAGAATTACAGAAATTAAAAAAAGCAAGTTTCTGAATATTTTCGGATGAGCCACAACGCCCAGATGTTCGAATTACACTCACATCTCTTGCATGGGACCTAGAAATTCAGCCAAGGACACACATCTGAGTTTTCAAACAACTTTGGTGCACTGGAGCATGTGCTTGTAGTTCAAATTTGAATTATGCTCATTAAATCCCCAGAAACTCAATTAATGTATAAAAAAGGCAAAACGAGCCCGGAAAAATTCCAAAATTTAGCATGGTACTTCTATTTGGTCTAATCTGGCTGTGTAAAAAATAAGGTGGGAGAAGGCAGTGTACGTATGTCGTTTCGCACATGGAGGTGACATGTTCCCTCTCGGAACCACGAGCCTCCTTGAGGGAAGCTCCAGTTTGCAAGAAGCTGACACCAAAGCTTGTCCCAATTTGGCCAAAAAATTACCGCAGCATGTTGGTGCCATGTCATGACACCATGCCAAGTTTTATGATTTTCAGGCTTGTTTTGGAATTACAGGAATTAAGAAACCAAGTTTCTCAATCTTTCTGGCCAAGCCACGACGCCCAGATGTTTGAATTTCACTCCGATCTCTTGCATGGGACCTAGAAATTCACCCAAGGACACACATGTGATTTTTCAAACAAGTTTGGTGCACTGGAGCATGTGCTTGTAGTTCAAATTTGAATTATGCACATTAAATGTCCAGAAACTCAATTAATGTATAAAAAATCGAAACGAGCCTGGAATAATTCCAAAATTTAGCACGGTACTTCTATTTGGTCTAATCTGGCTGTGTAAAAAAATAAGGCGGGAGAAGGCAGTGTACGTATGTCATTTCGCACACGGAGGTGACACGTTCCCTCTCGGAACCACGAGCCTTCTTGAGGGAAGCTCCGGTTTGCAACAAGCTTACACCAAAGATTGTCCCAGTTCGGCCAAAAAAATTACCGCAACATGTTGGTACCATGTCATGACACCATGCCAAGTTTCATGATTTTCAGGCGTGTTTTGGAATTACAGGAATTAGAAAACCAAGTTTCTCAATCTTTCCGGCAGAGCCACGATGCCCAAATGTTTGAATTTCACTCCAATCTCTTGCATGGGACCTAGAAATTCACCCAAGGACACACATGTGATTTTTCAAACAACTTTGGTGCACTAGAGCCTATGCTTGGAGTTCAAATTTTAATTATGCACATTAAATACCCATAAACTCAATTAATACATAAAATAGGCAAAACGAGCCCGGAATAATTCCAAAATTTAGCACGGTACATCTATTTGGTCTAATCAGGATGTGCAAAAAATTAAGGTGGGAGAAGGTAGTGTACGTATGTCGTTTCGCACATGGAGGTGACACGTTCCCTCTCGGAACCACGAGCCTTCTTGAGGGAAGCTCCGGTTTGCAACAAGCTTACACCAAAGCTTGTCCCAATTCAGCCAAAAAAAATACCGCAGCATGTTGGTGCCATGTCATGACATCATGCCAAGTTTCATGATTTTTAGGCGTGTTTTAGAATTACAAGAACTAAAAAACCAAGTTTCTCATTCTTTCCGGTCGAGCCACGACGCCACGATGTTTGAATTTCACTCCAATCTCTTGCATGGGACCTAGAAATTCACCTAAGGACACACATGTGATTTTTCAAACAACTATGGTGCACTGGAGCACATGCTTGTAGTTCAAATTTGAATTATGCACATTAAATGCCTAGAAATTCAATTAATATATAAAAAGGCCAAACGAACACGGAATAATTCCGAAATTTAGCAGGATACTTCTATTTGGTCTAATATGTCTATGTAAAAAATTAAGGCGGGAGAAGGCAGTGTACGTATGTCATTTCGCACACGGAGGTCACACGTTCCCTCTCGGAACCAGGAGCCTTCTTGAGGTAAGCTCCGGTTTGCAAGAAGCTTACACCAAAGCTTGTCCCAATTCGGCCAAAAAATTTACTGCAGCATGTTGGTGCCATGTCATGACACCATGCCAAGTTTCATGATTTTCAACCTTGTTTTGGATTTACAGGAATTAAAAAACCAAGTTTGTCAATCATTCCGGCTGAGCGATGACACCCAGATGTATGAATTTTATTCCCATTTCTTGCATGGGACCTATAAATTCACCCAAAGACACACATGTGATTTTTCAGCAAACTTTGGTGCATTGGAGCATGTGCTTGTAGTTCAATTTTGAATTATGCACATTAAATGCATAGAAACTCAATTAATGCATAAAAATGTCAAACGAACCCGGAATAATTCCAAATTTAAACACGACACTAATGTACTAGTTGCATGTTCACTGTATGTAAATGTTCTAGCAATTCAAAAACCATCCTTTCCCTCCATAACACCATTTTGCCTTTCAAAACGTAATGAAAAAATCAGGTATACCACAAATAATTTACTAGAAAGAACCATGTGGGAAGCGATATAAAATATCTTGGTCCACCGTCTTGTCTGGCTTACGCAGGAAGCTTCGTCGTCTACAGTCTATCGCCCCCACTTGAACCACACTTGCGTGCTAGTTTCTTGCGGCATCGAGCGAAATTTTTTTCCACCGCGGAAATATCTATCTCCCCGCCCCCTCCCTCCTACCAAAAGTCACATTTCCACTATTCCTCTTTGCTTTCCAAGTTCAAACCTTCACTGCTGCTTAATGGCAGTTGAGCCTCCTCGCCAGCGACCCTTCTTCTTGCAGCGTCGCCTCCTCGCCGGCTACCCTTCTTCTTGCAGCGTCGCCTCCTCGCCGGCGACCCTTCTTCTTGCAGCACCGCCTCCTCGCCGGCTACCCTTCTTCTTCCAGTGCCGCCGACCCTTCTTCTTGCAGCGCTGCTTCCTCGCCGGCGACCCTTCTTCTTGTTGCGCGGCCTCCTCGCCGCCGACCCTTCTTCTTGCTGCGCGGCCTTGTCGATATGGTCAGGTAATCCACACCCACCCACACCATCCTCCTCCTTTCCCGTCCCACATGCCTCGATTGACAGAGTGACACCCTCCACCAAAATCACTGCCCCCTCCTCCAATTAAGCGCCGCTCACAGCCATTTTACACGTAGTATAACATGGAGCTGAGTAGCATGCGGTCGCACACACGAACGAGGTCGCTATGGCTGACATGTGTGTCGACTGCCAGATCTTGGAGGAGCACCTCATCTTCGAGGCCACCGTCGACACCACCGCGTGGTTGTCTACCTTAAAATATAGTTCGTGATGTTTTCTCGAGGCCACCGCCAGTGCCTTCTAGTGATTTGTCCTCTGTAATGTTAATATGCAATCTGATGTTTAGTTAACAGTTTGGTCCTTTGAAATGTAATGTTTAGTTAACACTTTGGTCCAACAACTGCTACATTTCATAGTACTGTTCTCAAGCATTCTTTGTCTTGTTAACTGTCTTATCTTCTAGTACATGTTTCTACTCTGCAATGTCGTGCTCAGTTAACTATTTTGGTTCATTTGGTCTGCTATCCATTTAACTGTTTGGTTCAGTTCTGCAATTTGATTTTCATTTGCTGTGGGTACAATTTTGTATTGTTATGCATGTGACACCAATCAAATTTGGTTGTACTCAATACATACTCTACTGATAGTATGGCAACTCTCAGTTAACCTGATCAAGATGTTCCTTATGTGTGTTGCAGGGAAACAGTGGGAGACACTGAGGTTTACCATCGAGGTTTGTTCAAGCAGGGTCCTTTGGCTAATAGCACATTATTGTGCATTTGCACAAATCATTCTAATATTTAGGTTTCCTACAATTTGGTCTTGCACATGTAGGTCCTGCTGTCAGAGGCTTAGATCCACTGTTCGACCCATTTTCCATATGGGGAAATGAGTTTTCCTTGAATATCAGTCAAGTCAAGAAACTCAGAAAGATTGTTAGGATGAAGAAACTTGCGACGAATAACAGCAAGATCTTTGTTTGTACAATAAAGAAGACATCAGTCAACTATAGGATGGTACCAACTCTTTTACCTTGTTTTTACCCCTTGCGCCATTTCAAAATTTACAACATCGATTTATCATAGCTTTGTTTTCAGTACTTTTCAAAGCAGTTCACCGATGATTACCTCTCAAACCACATGCATGGTCAAGAGGTGAGGAAGGTATTCATTCAACACCCATGGTACAATATTGAAGTCTTGCTGAAGAGGACGAAGGTTTGGCGGGCAATTATCCATAGCCACTGGCCTAAAGTTGCAAGGACATTCAACATCACTAAAGGCTCAATATTTGCCTTCCGCTTCTGCAGTTTCCCATATGAGATTCATCTATCTATTTACCGTTTATGGTGCTACTTTCCAAAGGTTTTTGATGTTGCATGTTAAACTTGATGTTGTTGTGTACTGGCGTAACTGAGTCCTGAAGCTATCTAATGTAATTCAATCATGAAATCCATGTTGCTTTTATACGGATATGAAATTTCTGGCATGTTTTATAGGAAATATCGGTTTGATTAGTACATGGATTATCAATAATAGGCTAATTACCCTGCTTATTGGGGTTTTCTATTGCAAACAGTTACTCAGACAGCACCGCGGGCGATGAACTCAAACAACCCACAAGGTTTCTAGAATGATTTTTGGGATTCACCGTGTGGGATGTACATACCTACGGAAATGACTTCTAGGATTCACCGTGTGGGATGTAAATACCTACGGAAATGATTGGGTTTCCATGCCTCACCCGATCGCACACGGCCCCAGCTTGGGTCCCACGAGGGCCTATCCCCGACGATTTCTGGGTCATGTGGGAAGGACCCCCCTATCGCCCACACTCACTTGGCGACGGTTCCAAAGGCCGTCGCGGAAAGGGGTTTTAAACCGTTTGTTTAGGACGTCGTTGTACCAGTGGAACTAGCTCCAACTAGCACCTCTTGGGTTGGATAGCTTTTTCGGTTGGGTTATAGATGCAACTAGCTCAAACTAGCCCTCATGTTTAGATATACTTTAGGGATATTTGAGCCGGAACTAGCTCAAACTAACTGTAACAACTGGATACAGTAGCAGTTAATTAGCTGATAATTTGTAAGAATGCACTAAACTCCTTCTAGCCCATAATATAATATGTTAATTCATCTAATATGTGAGTATATTGGATGTTATAAGATACTCCCTCCGTTCCTAAATAATTGTCTTTTTAGAGATTTCAAATGGACTACCACATACGGATGTATATAGACATATTATAAAAGAGTGTTGTACTACATCATTGTGCAATTGCTGTTTAGCTTCTAATATTAACTTGGTGCTTTTAGGTACATATGTCATTGGTAAAGATCCGTGTTTCGACCCGTTCTACATATGGGGCAATGAGATATCGATAAACTAGCATCAAGTGAGGAAGCTGATAAAGATTGTTAGTAAAATGGGTCCAAAGATGGCAACTAAACTATTTGTTTACACTTTATCCAAGACAACAGCAAACTGCGGGATGGTAAGTAAGAACTCTACAACCTTCTTTTTACTACCCATAATGAGTTGTGTTAGATGACAATGTCTGAATCTTTTTCCTTTGCAATGGTTGCCAAAGTAGTTTACTCAAGATTACCTCTCAAACTACATGACTGGTGGCCATGCAAAGGTTAAATTATTTCTACCAGAACACGATGAGTATCTAGATATTTTCATGAAGACCGTGAAGGATGGGTGGTCGACCATCACAAGGGGTTGGACTAGAGTCGTGCGTGCCTTTTGCATGGAGGAGGGCACAATATGGGCATTCCGCTTCACCTTGTTCAGCAACCAGAATATATTTCGCCTCTTTCTTTACCGTCTTTAATAGTACAAGTATACAACTGTGGTTCATCATTCCTTATTTGGTTCTTATGTAATTATTGAACATATGTACCTATGAATCGAATAATGCATTGGTTGTTTGAACCTTATGGATATGAATAAAGTTGTAGCATAGATTCGAATTCAAATTCAAATCCGGTACAATTTAAAATAGAGGCAATTAGATTATGGTGAAATTACGCTCTCCAGGTTGTTATGGCACACACGGTTGGTAAAATACAAATGTTTGTGATATACACCATAATCTGAGATGGTTCACAGGGAGGAAACATGTGCAAGCATGCAAACAGTTGCCGTTTCCAAAGCGTGTGCAATGTCAGACAATATCACAAATGGTGTAGGCAAACTAAACGTTTGTGTTAGTTGCCGTATCGTACACGATTCGCAACCATGAACTGTTTCTGAAGAAGTATGCATCGTAAATGTTGCACCACAGAATAGCGTGTGCGATAGTTCTTGTGTACGACGATGTTACGACGGTCCGACGTTTCGTAATCTTATCCGACACTCCTACGACGATTTGCTAATCTTCTTAACAGTGAAACGTTTGTGATGGGTCGTGCATCATACACATTCTATAATATTGAGCCGTTTCTGATGGGCCACGCATATTAAACGTAGCACCACAGAATACCGACCGTGATGGAAATGCGAGAAGAAACAAGTAGGAGTACTGTAGGGTCCCTATCCCCGACGGTTTCTGGGTCGTGTGGGAAGGACCCCCCTATCACCCACACTCACTTGGCGATGGTTCAAATTGCCGTCGCGCAAAGGGGTTAAAACCCGTTTGTTTAGCACCGACATGCACCGGTGTTTGCGCCATCCATGAAGGAAAAAATCATGGTAGAAGCGAGGGTGAGGAAAATTTCGAGGAGTTCCTGGTTACGGTTGGTGGTCAGGGCCGAGCGATGCAAGGAGGTTTGCATGTTTCTTTCGTACGCGTACGCACGTGTGTGCGAGGCGTTGGCTCTAACTGAACCTGAGCGAGGCGTTCGCTTACTGAACCGGAGCGATTGCACTAGTTGTGACAGCCCGAGACCGACGCTCCAGATGCCTTCCGGTTATTTCATTGTTGTCGTGTGTTTCATTTGTTTGTTGCATTTCATCATGTTATCATGTGCATTGCATCTGCATGTTTTCATAAACTCGTAGTCATTCGTGGTTACCGCTTCCCTCTTTGTCTCTATTGACCTTTTGTCAGGCCTCTTTGTCTTTGTCAACCTCTCTCAGCCCCCCTCACATGTGTCCGAAACATACCCGAACCCGACCCCACTACTAGGGAAAACCCTAGTAGTAGCTCTTGAAATATCCATAGCAGTAGCGCTGGGTCCAGCGCTACTGCTAACGCACTACAGCTAAATTGTAGCAGTAACACTGGTATGGGCAGCGCTACTGAGAAGTATGGTTAGCAGTAGGGCTGCCGCGACCAGCGCTACTTCTAACTCTCCGTATCGTTGGACAAATGAAGCGATGCTGCTAATCCAGCGCTACTAGTAGATGCTTTCCAGCCCTACTGCTAGTACTCTTGCTTTCATAGATTTACACCCCCTCTATATATTTGTGATATATTTATACAAGCTCATGTAGTAGTTTCATCAGATCATACTAAACATACACTGTTCTCATCATATCACAGACATACAGTAGTCTCGTCATACCATCATCATCCTCATTCAACACAGATATCATCACATCTTGAAAATAGCAATACACAAGTCATGTTATGTCTCGAATAAGTGCAACTGCATGGTCATGGCACACACACAAGTTTCATCATCTCTATCTAAACCATGATGTAGAAAATAAGAGCTATCAGCATGAGAAAGAGCGCGACTATGTAGTACTTGAGGTGTCGGCGGTCCCGCCCCCGCTCAAGCCGGAGCGTCCACCTCAAGTAATTACTTTCCACTTCGGCTCTGTTGTCGCCCCCTTTGTGGCTAGCACCCAGGTAACTGTCCACCTGGGCATGGGCGTCTGGCCAGTGGTCGTAGACTCCTCGAACCCTCCCAACGAACACGGCGTAGCAGTCCTTCGCCATCTCTGATCTATGTACCTGCAACGTCAGTTGATGAATTCAATGATAATATGCAACATAATGTACTTAAGAAAACAAAGAGGAATAATTAGCAAAATAGAAGCAACCAATAGTAAACATAAATGATGAAGTTCCTTGTACCAAAACTAATTAACTAGACCGATCTATGCTAGTTCAGGACCACTGTTTAGTTACATCACATAGTTTTGCCGTGCATAAATTCAAAGTATTGCGATAGAAAGACAGTAGTGATACATTATCATCGACAATCAGCCCTCCATGTCGGTCATCCAATCTTCATAGTCTGGGAGGAAGCACCCGAGATTCTTGAAAGGCTTCAGGTCCAGACATTGAGTGAGTAGCAGTGCTCGGACATCATCCCGTATGACTGGCCAATGGTAGAACATCCCTGTTGGTTGGAGGACCTGCTTCATGATCACTTGGGAAAGTTCACATAGTACATGATAAAACTCAGCTCTCATTCGATGATCCGGTGTCTTTCCTATGCTTGTGGCCAAGCTGACAATCTCGGCATCGTTGGTAGTAGATGACATGCGAAGGCGTTGATTATCCCTTGTGTACTCTAGCAGGTGATGCATGAGGTAGAATCCATCAGCCTTACTGGTGTGCGATTGCTGGATGCAGCAGAAGTTGGTCTTATGGCCGAAAGCTAGCCTATGATTCCTGTACTTTTTCACCTTGATATATCCACCAGACAGGTTGAAGGTTAACATGGCACTATCAAGAACACTCTTTATGTGCCTGTAATCCTTTTTCTTGAGGTTCTTCGATGAGTCCAAGTACATAGCATGGGAGTACTCTGGGTATAGAATGATGACTCTACTGTAGGTTGCTGCTAGTGTGACACTACGATCAGAGACCCTTCAGCGAAACTGTGTGCGATGCAATAATCGCAAACGGTGGTGTAAAATAAGCGTCAAAAAAGATGCAAAACGTGTGCGATGACGGATGCATCAAACACGGTTTAGATTTTAGTTGCGTGTGCGATGCAGGGCATACGGTTCAGTTCAATTAACTGTTTGCGATGTGTCAGAACAAAAGAAACGGGCAGCCAGATGAAGGCGTGTGTGATATACAGCTTACGATTCACTCGGATGAACTGTTTGTGATTAGGCAACACAACAGAAATGGTCAGCCAAATCAAGGTATGTGCGATATACGGCATACGGTTCACTTAGATGAACTGTTTTCGATTAGGCAACACAACAGAAATGGTTCAACCAGATCAAGGTGTGTGCAATGGAGGGCATACAGTTCATCCCGATAAACTATTTGTGTTGAGCCAAGAGAACAGAAACGTTTCACATAACAAGATGTGTGTAATACGCGGCAAACATCCAATTACATAGGTGGCTAATACACACATGACATTTCCAGACACCAAAGTAAACTATTACATGCATAATTAACTAGGATAAACGATCATCTGATTATCATCTACTTGTTGTGCTAGCTCGATGTTCCTTCTATGCTATGTTTCCATTAATTGATGGCATTTTATGAACACGCCACTATTTCCCACCATTTCCTCACCGGTTTCCTGCCACACAGTGATATTGCGCATAAACCTAGGCGGCGCGCAACGCACGAAGGCAACAAGCGCAACCTGTAGCACATCCACCTTTCCCAAGCATGCCAACCCACCAAAGTGCCACCTCTGCCATCAACCTCATTGATGAGGAAAACGAGCAGGCGCCACGGCGCGTCGAGGCCGTGGCGCTCCCCGGTAACACGATGGACGATGCCGTGATGCGCGTCATCGCTAGGGTTGAGCAGACCCTTGCGCATGGTGCTTCAGCTCCGCGGATCAAGATAGGCATGTCAGCATCGACAGGCTGCAGCCCGCTACACAACATGATCGATGGCGCGTCTGCATCGATAGGCTATGGCTCTCCGCACGGCGAGACCGTTGGAGCGCCGTAGAGCGAGAGGCATGGCGCGCCACACAGCAAGAGCGGATCCTCGGCGCTTGCCTGCTGTCGACAGGGCGTAGTAGCTAGGTACACGTCCCGTCAGTACCCCCATTCTCGCCAGGAGTGGGCAGAGGCCCTCTACGCCGTACTTGCACCAGAGGCCGGCCACACTGTACTTGCACCGGACGCCCGCTGCGCCGTTCGCATGGGTCGCGCTGTTTTCCTTGTCTGAGGCCCGCTCGATGCCAACGTGATGGTCGGTAGGCTCGACCGCCTCCTTGGCCCAGGTGTCCACCTAGGCACAGTAGAGGAACATGGCCGTCGTGTCCTCGAGCTGGTGATCTTCGTTGAAATAGCCAACTTGGAGATCAAGATCGCGCTCTATATGTACAGCGAGTGTGTCGACCGCTTGGACGAACGCCTGCACGAGTTCAGGCAGAGCCAAGAGCTACCGTAGGTAAGAGCTGCTGGTCATGGTCTCATGGACGCGTTTTATTTTGTTGAGACATTTCGATGGGGATAGCTATGTATTCACAACAATCATTGTGTTGCTCTGTTTATTGCTCTGTTTCAATGTGTGTACTCTGTTTTCCGTTCTTATATGTTCTGTTTCAATGTGTGTACATACGCTTGACATTCTGTATATGTGGATGATACCTGCAAGATTCAAATTAGTATACAAAAACAGATAGAAAATGGAATTCATAATATATATATATATATATATATATATATATATAATATCATCACATATATGTGATGATAGTTAACTACTAGGTACAATGCATAAAATTGAAAACGAACAATACTAAAACTAATAATCCCTCCTGGGGCTAGTACTCCGGCAGCCCCTTGCCAGCAGCTCCCTGGTGCGCAGCGTCTTCCCAGTGCAGAGGCAGTACTCCACCTCCTCTGCCTCGTGGTGCTTGATGTACCAATATGCCTCTTGCTAGCAGACGCACGCGAACGATCTTGCCATTTCATTGGGTGCCCACCAGAGCTCCTTGTCGGTGACACGCTGGAGCTTATCAGCCCACCTCCATGCAGGGATGAGGTGCCCAGTGCCTATGACCTTCCTCACGAAGTACCCGTCTTCGTACACCTCCTCTGCACGACAACGTGCCCGCCCCCAAAGTTCTGACGCCTCCTTTTTCCAGGCGCATCACGGGCTTCACAGGCTACCTGGTACCTGGCTTCCTCCTCTGCCATCTCCTTCTTGAATGCCACTTGCCTGGCTTTCTCAACCGGTAGCAGCGAATTCCATAGACAAAGATTGTACTGGCCCCAAAACCAATCCAAAGTTGGGGGTCCGGCGGCGCGTAGGGTTCCTCGTTGCTGCTATTCAAGTGAGCGTCCTCGGGGCTCGGCAACTCTTCGTCGGCGCGTGGGCAGACCGGCGGCGCCACTGCAGAGATTTGAGAGAGAGAGAGAGAAAGAGAGGGCGAGCGAGGGGAGGATGTAGATGAGAATGCAGGTGGGACGACGTGAGCAAGGTACTATTTATTAGCTGCCGGAATCTAGATCGATGCGAGCAGCTCACACGCCGGTCGCCGGAATTTACGAGTACCGCAGTTTGAATTACACATGATTCCCGCAGCAAAATCAGTGTGTGAACATAATAGCTGACGGTTTCCAATACAGAACCGTGTCTGATTAATGACCCCCGCCACTCACCTACCAAACCTCGAGCCGTGAGATAAAGTGTGAATCGTGTGGGGGCCTGTTGTCTTGCCAGATCTTTACATTTTCTTTTTTGAACACCAGATATTTACATCGTCTGATGATTTTTTAACTCGCAAACAAGTACACAAAAATATGATTTTTCAAACCATTATAGTTAGCCGTTGCATGTAGATGTAGTTCAAATTTTAATTACAGTCATTAAATGGCTTGAAAATCAATTAAATGTCTTTAAAAGGTCAAATGACCCCTAGAATTTTCCAAATTTTCACATGACAGTTGTAGTAGTGCATGTTAAACGTAGAAAAAATTTGAAGGCCATAAGAGGAAGCTATCTCATATTCGTCATCAAACATGCATGCATTATTCCCTCTCGGAACCACTAGCCTTCTAGTGAGTTGCTCCGGTTTGTGAGGGGGTGTGTCCAAACTTTTGTCAAACAGGCCAATTTTTTTACCACATCATCTTGGTGGCATGATATTACATCAAGCAAGGTTCCATGTTTTTCTGATCATTTTTTAATTTTTTGGAATTAAAATGCCATGGCACTCCATGCATGTGTCCATGCCGTGAGATCAATATGTTGGAAAATTCCTTGGCACATGGAATTAACTCGCACACAAGTACACAAATATGATTTTTCAAACCGTTATGGTTAGGCGTTGCATGTAGATGTAGTTCAAATTTGGATTACGGTCATTAAATGGCTAAAAATCACTTAAATGTATTTAAAAGGTAAAATGACCCCTAGAATTTTCCAAATTTTCACATGACAGTTGTATTAGTGCACATTAAATGTAGAAAAACAATTGAAGGCCGTAAGAGGAACCTATCTCCCATTCGTCATCAAACATGCATTGTTCCCTCTCAGAACCACGAGCCTTCTAGTGAGTTGCTCCGGTTTGTGAGGGGTGTCTGTCCAAACTTTCGTCTAATAGGCCAATTTTTTTACCACATCATCTTTGTGGCATGGCATTACAACAAGCAAGGTTTCATGTTTTCTGATCATTTTTTAATTTTTTGGAATTAAAATGCCATGGCACTCCATGCATGTGTCCATGCCGTGAGACCAATATGTTTGAAAATTCCTTCTAATTTACGGCACATGGAATTAAGTTGCACACAAGTACACAAATATGACTTTGCAAACCGTTATGGTTAGCCGTTGCATGTAGATGTAGTTCAAATTTGAATTACGGTCATTAAATGGCTATAAATCACTTAAATGTCTTTAAAAGGTCAAATGACCCCTAGAATTTTCCAAATTTTCACATTACAGTTGTAGTAGTGCACGTTAAACGTAGAAAAAAAATTGAAGGCCATAAAAGGAAGCTATCTCCTGTTCATCATAAGACATGCATTGTTCCCTCTCGGAACCACGAGCCTTCTACTGAGTTGCTCCGGTTTGTGAGGGGTGTGTGTCCAAACTTTCGTCAAACATGCCAATTTTTTACCACATCACCTTGGTGGCATGACATTACATCAAGCAAGGTTTCATCTTTTTCTGATCGTTTTTCAATTTTTTGGAACTAAAGTGCCATGGCGCTCCATGCATACATATGCATGTGACCATATCGTGAGACCAATATGTTTGAAAATTCCTTCTAATTTACTACACATGGAATTAACTCGCATACAAGTACACAAATATGATTTTTCAAACCGTTATGGTTAGCCGTTGCATGTAGATGTAGTTCAAATTTGAATTACGGTCATAAATGGCTAGAAAATCACTTAAATATCTTCAAAAGGTCAAATGACCCCTGAAATGTTCCAAATTTTCACATGACAGTTGTATTAGTGCATGTTACACGTAGAAAAATTTGAAGGCCGTAAGAGGAAGCTATCTCCCATTCGTCATCAAACAGCCATCGTTCCCTCTCGGAACGACGAGCCTTCTAGTGAGTTGCTCCGGTTTGTGAGGGGTGTGTGTCCAAACTTTCACTAGTGCAGAACCGGGCAATAGCACCGGTTCGTAAGGCCCTTTAGTGCCGGTTCCATAACCGGCACTAAAGTGTGGTCACTAAAGACCCCCCCCTTTAGTACCGGTTCAGCACGAACCGGTGCTAAAGGGCAACCACGTGGCACGAGCCAGCTCCGGGGGCCGGGAGCCCTTTAGTACCGGTTGGTAACACCAACCGGTACTAAAATGTTTGGGGGTTTTTTGTTTTATGATTTCTTTTTCATTTAATTTTGTGTTTTCCATTTTAATTCTTTTTTGTTTGCTGGTATTTTACGATACTACACATTGTACACGTTATGCATATATATATATATATATATATATATAAATAGAATTTCTAGTAGAACCAATCATATATATATCATCAATGTCTCACAAACCACCATATTAATTCACACATACACACATGTATAGCTATATACAATTTCTCCTACATATGCCTAATTGGTGCCTTCGGAGCCAGTGGCATTAGCCTAATTGGTGCCTTCGGAGCATGATGACAATTGGAAGTGGTTCATGACCTGGTCGATGGGGGCGTTAGCGGGTAATAGTATTCTCCCTTCAGATTTATGACCTGGTCGAGCAAAAATCCCGCTATTTCCTCTTGAAGTGCTTCTACGCGCTCCGTTTCTAGGAGCTTGTCCCGCACCTCTTTGAACTGTTAAGAAGGAGATCAATACGCATGTGTATTAGTTGTGTGACTAGATATCGATAATGGTGTAAAAATTGTGAATAGTGTTCTGACAAGCGTACCCATTCCTGTCTTTGAGATCTGCTCCTTTCGGACTCCATCATGCGAATGTTCTCGCAAACGCAGAATGCACATAGATTAGTCCCCTGCGCCTGCTTCAGGGCCTTTATTACGAGAATGGAATTTAATTTGATCAGATAATAATTAATCAAGCATGATAATTAAAGAGATGGCAGCTAGCTAGCTAGCTAGTACTACTTAATTACTTACCTTGGGTCGAAACCATTTCAGCTGTCGTTTCCATTCGCCTTCCATGACGCTGATGAACCTTGCCCAAGCCCTGCCCGCCGACAAAGAAAATGAATAAAGGGGTTATTAAATAGTTCATATCATGAAATGACGAACTTAATAGGCCGAGATATATAGTTAATAATGATTGAAATTACCTGTTGACTATCCCAAACAAGATGTTATAGTCACTATTTGCTTTGAGTAGTGAGTCCAGTATTTGAACTGTTCCGGCGTCAACTTTAATGATACACAAGATCCAGTGAAATCTGCATGCACACACGTTTGCATGTCTTAATTAAGAGGGCATATGTAAGCAAAAACATGTAGCTAGCTAGTAGGCAAAAAAAGAGAATTTGTAGTACAAGAAAGTGTGACTCACTAGAAGTTGTAAGGAAGTAGTATATCTTCATTGTATTCGAGGCGCTTCAAGAACTCTAGCATGCTGTCCTCTACCTGCTTTTTATGATGCTTGTTTATTGTCCATGTGTATTCATTAACGGTGTTTGGGTCAATGAACCCAATGCCATAGCGTCCACCTTTTCTCATTTCATACATCTTCATGCTGCATAATACCACCGAAAAGAATATAGTGAGGATAATTACAGGTAATGATTGATCAGAAGGATCACTACAGCTAGCTTGAGACTTAAATTACAGAAAGAAATCACTTACAGACAATAGCAACTGACGATAGATTTGTCGAGTCCATCTTGATTGTATCACTGAAACGGTTCAGAATACTCAACAGTCACAGGTTTCTCATGGCAGTAATGATCCTTCTTGACTTGCACCATGAGGGACTCTCGATCGGATCTCTTGGTAATGTCCATGTACCATTGATGCAATTCATACATTCTCGTTGGGAGCTTCTTGACCTCTTCTGGCTTGACCAAAGGTTGGCCCCGGGCATATTTCCGTTTTATTTCCTCCTCTATAAGCACAGGCATGTCCTCGATCTTGAGGAGTTGTCCAACAGTGATTTTGAGAGTTTCAGCCTGCATTATATGCTCCTGGGTTATTACCACATCGCCCACCTCGGGAACGTAAACTGCTTGGCCACAATAATATTGGGCGCGCGTACTATCACGTGTTGTTGGCGGGACAACAAGCGGGGGGATCGATTGCGCCGCCTGTTCTCCCAACTGGGCAACGGTTTTCCCGCATTTTTTGACAGCTGCTTGTTGTTTGCTCGAGCTTGAGCTCGCCTTCTTTTGTAGACGTTGTCGATGTAACTTCCTGATGTGGCGCTCATAGTCTGTGTCAACAGGCTTAGGAGCTGGTGGTTGAGCCATACGAATGAAGTGGTCAACTACTTCCACAGGCACTTTCTCCCTTGGCGGTGGTGGCGGTTTCGGTCCAAAATGGGCGTCGACTTCTGCCCGCACTAAGGCATTGGTTTGCTCCTCGGTCCTGTCGTAAGCCCTCTCAGGAAGAGGAGTAGTGAGGTTTGGACCATATTTATATCGCTTGCCTCCGCCTGTACTTCATGTACTATGACCTCGACTCGTACCGCTACGCACCATAGCTGCGGGGTGTCTCTTCTGCGATTGCTGAGGCGGCGGAGACGGCTGACGGGGCTGAGTTGGACGAGGAGGAGTGGCCTGAAGCTGTGTCGGACTTGCAGTGGCCTGAGGTTGTGCCGGACTTGGAGGAGGAGTGGACGTATGACGCTGTGTCGGACTTGGAGGAGGAGTGGCCTGACACTTTGCCGGACTTGGAGGAGGAGGAGTGGCCTCACGCGTTGGTGGACTTGGAGGAGCGGGAGTCTGCTGACTCAGCGGCGAACTTCAATGAGGAGTCGGGTGACGCGGTGTCGGTGGCCTTCGAAAGATGATGCAATCCTTTCTCCATAGGATGATACGATGTTTGGCATCTCCGAGTGTGTGCTCCTCGTCACCTCCGGGAATGTCAAGCTCTAGCCCCGAATATTGGTCCACCACTTCATCAACCACGACACGAGCATAGCCTGCTGGAATTGGGTTGCAATGGAAGGTTGCATCGGGGGAATTTGTATAAGGAATGCCGTCCGCCACCTTCAAGGATATGTTCTTAATTTTGAAGTGTAGCTCGCAGTTAGTGTTCTCCGTGATATCATCCACGGGGTATCTATCCAGCATTGCGTCAAACGGGGCGGAACCCACGCTGCTTCTCGGGATGGATGGGGCGGTGGTATCCAATGTTCGATCATCCGCTAGCTGCTGTAGCTGCTGAGACCCCCTTTGCTGGCTAAGTGAGTCGATCAGCTCCTGCTGCCGCTGGAATTTGATTGCCAAGTCCGCATGCGCAGATTCTAGGCCTTGAAGGCGTTCATAGTCGAGCTTCCTCTGCAACTCCTCCATCTTCCTCTTCTTCTCCTCTGCAATCTTCTTTCTCGCACGGGTTCTGTAGTCAGCGTTCCAGTCCGAAAACCCCTCATACCACGGAATAGCGCCCATGCCTCGTGTTCTTCCCAGGTGTTCAGGATTTCTCAGGGCACGCATAAGCTCGTCATTCTCTCTGTTGGGCTCGAACAACCCGGATCGAGCCTCTTCTATTGCAACAAGTAGCTTATCTTCGGCTCCGTCCAGACATGCCTTCTTGGAAACTTTGCCTGTCTTCGGGTCCAACTCCCCCCCATGCGCATAGAACCAAGTCCTGCACCTGGGGGGCCAGCTCAATGTTTCTGGAGTGACACTTGCATCCAGCATCTCTTTCTCAGACTTATCCCACTTAGGCATTCCCACCGCATAGCCACCTGGCCCCAGCTTATGGAACTTATCCTTTTTTGCGGCATTGGCCTTGTTTATTCTTGACCGTTCCTTAGATAATTCAGAATCCTTGAATTTCACGAAATTGTCCCAATGAGCACTTTGATTCTCTAGTGTTCCCTCGAATACTGGAGTCTTCCTTCCTCCCTTGACGTACTTGTCCCATTCACGATTCTTGTGGTTCTTGAATGCAACCGCCATCTTCCTAAGAGCAGCGTCCTTAACTTTCTGCATAGTGAAATGATCTGGTAGGGTGAAATGTTCCATGAGAGTATCCCAAAGCAGACTTTTTTGTCTGTCGTCGACAAAAGTAAGATCTAGACGTGGCTTTGCTGGCTTTCTCCATTCTTGAAGGGAGATCGGGAGTTGGTCCTTCACAAGAACTGCGCACTGACGAACGAACTTGTCCGCAATCTTCTTAGGCGCTAATGGTTCGCCATTAGGTTTGATTGCCTCGATATTATACTTTACGCCCTCCTTCAACTTTTTGTTCGGGCCTCATTTCGTCCTATTGCCTGAAGATTTGCTCGATCCGGATGGCTGAAAGAAGAAAGATTAATTCGTTAATATATCTTCAACTCATTTAAAACATGTGATGATCACCAGATGCCTGCTTATATAAATATATATACCTCTTCGGTGTTGTCATAATCATAGTTCATGACTTCATCAATTCGGTCCTCGCGATCGAATACCATATCACCCTCTCCGGTGTTGTTTAGAAATTTGGAGCCGTCATAATCTTCTTTATTCTGATCATCATCTGGCCCGCGTATTATATCGAACATGGTCTGTTCTCCCTCTCTGTTGGTATTGTCCGCCATAGCTTTTATTTAACTTTGCCAAAAGAAATATAAAACAATTTAGTATTCAAATTACATCGTCTCGAATAATAGATATAATCTCGAATACATCGTCTCGAATAATAGATATAATCTCGAATACATCGTCTCGAATAATAGATATAATCTCGAATACATTATCTCGAATAATAGATATAATCTCGAATACATTGTCTCAAATAATATATAATCTCGAATACATCATCTTGAATATTATATATCGAGTACATCACTGGCTAGGTAGCTAATAAAGATCGAATACTACAGAAGAACCTAGGACACTCGCGGTTCCTGCGGCGCGGGCGGTGGACACCCAAAGAGAAGGAACCCTCACAGGATCATAGCTGAAGTGAGATCCCTGAAGAAACTGCCAGGTATTGGAGAACCTGCCGCCCTCTAACGCAACCATGTAGCGATGGACGTGCTCGTCCTCCTCCCTAACACGGCGACGTACCACCTCCGGCGGCGCCGACTCCCTCCGCACCGAAACTGGCCCACGCGAATGCCACCAAATGAGATCAGGGTCGACGACGGGACCCGGGGCCGGGTTCCTCATCAAGCGGCGCGCCCCTCCAGGCAGCACCTCCCAGTGCTAGCCCGGCGGAGCCCAGTCCCAGACATGGGTCAGTCGGACGTCGTCGCGGACGGGTCGACGGCAGGATGCGGGCCGGGCATCGTCGAGAACAAATACTAGCTATATGCCCGCAAAAAGTAACATTTTTTTAATGATTGGATTTTGATAACTAAAATTTCTAACATTTCTATATAACTAGCATTTCTAATATTTCTAGAACTCAAAAAAAGAAAAATTTCTAACTTTTTTATAACTATTTCTATAACTAAAAAACAGAAAAATTTCTAACAATTCTAACTTTTTTATAACTATTTCTATAACTAAAAAACAGAAAAATTTCTAACAATTCTAATATTTCTAACTATTCTAACAATTCTAACATTTCTAACTATTTCTAAAAACAGAAAAATTTCTAACAATTTCTAAAAAACAAAAAAATTTCTAACAAATCTAACTTTTTTATAACTATTTCTGTAACTAAAAAACAGAAAAATTTCTAACTATTCTAACAATTCTAACATTTCTAACTATTTCTAAAAAACAGAAAAAATTCTAACAATTTCTAAAAAATAGAAAATTTTCTAACTATTTGTATAACTAAAAAACAAAAAATGTATGTGTGTGTGTGTGCGCGCTCACCGGCGAGGCGAGATGCGACGGGGGGCAGCGACGGGGACGGCGACGGGCGCGGCGACGACGGGGATGACGACGACGGGGACAGG